>NC_139657.1:1992868-2002868 GCF_951799395.1 Argentina silus | reverse complement strand
GGATCCATTCATTATGGTGATTACATTGGCACTGATTGTGGACAAGGGCCAGAGACCCTTGGCTGCATCCTAATGCAGTTACCGATACAGCAGATTGCTACAGATTCATCATTACAACCGGCCAGATAAAACCCTTATTGATACCTGAATCACTTCTGTGCTCTCCAGGTCCCACTGCTGCACTCCCCCATCCACCTGACCTTTCCCTACCCTGCATAACCAATGTCCTTGTCTTATGAAACAAATAGCCAATAAGAAACTCATTTACATTTCCTGCAGGACATTCATTACAACGCAGGTACAAAGAATAACAGAATAAACAACCAGGTCGACAGCAGGGGAGGCCGGCGGAGGTAGAAATCGGAGGCCGGCGGAGGTTCGAAATTGCAGTACGGCCTCATTGTAACGCACGGAACGGAATGAGGAACGGTGTCAGGTTCCTCATTCCGTTACACGCGTGACAATGAGCCGTCCCTCCGATTCTGTACCTCCGCCAGCCTCCCCTGGTTCATACATTACGGTGGGTCCCTAGCAACCGAGTCCATGGAGGCGTAGTGTGAGAGAGAGAACGTGAAGCTTTGAAATGAAACATAAAGGTAATTAGCAACGCCTTTGAGGTATTTATAGGCTGTTGTAGGCTAATTTTGTAGGCTACTTTTCATACAAATGGAAGGCTAATGTAGCGCGTGCCTCAGCATGCGATACTGTTATTGTCCTTTGATCTTAAACAGTAGCCTGTTTTCTGCAGCGGGGCTGATAGGCCCAAGGCCAGTTGCTTTTCGACAGCCACTCCCCGGCTTCAACAGGACTTACTCCAGGCCTATTTGGAGAACCATTTCCTAACATCAGTGTCCATCAGTGTCCTTTGCGTGAATACAATTGTCGTAAAGTGCTTAAGTTACCAGAACCTGTTGGTGAAACCAGAGAATTTAATGTGTTGCTGGAGTCTCCATTGTTCTCTACCCTCGTTCGCTACAAACTGCAGTAAGTCAACAAACGGGAGATCATACGGAACGGGACTAGAAAGCCCAACTGTGGAAATTCAAACGATCTCGTTCACGAGGCTCGAAGCACCGGGCTCTGAATCGGCTGATGTCTATAAGACTGTGAAGATGATTTAGTATGACTTAACACACAGTCTCAGGCACTATCATAGAATAAATACATAATAAATTCAGTTTTAGTGTCTGGAGTTGTGAGCAGTGGGAATGCTGTGTAGTGCTGTGGGTGCATCACAATACATTCAAAGTAAGCCAGTAATAAAACCCCCTCCCTGGAGAATAGGCAGGCTGCAGGCTAGAAGAGGATCTGTACATGCAGTCCCTAGTGTTGACAGTGGACTTGTCAGGGCCATCACAGGGAGGCAGAGAGAGCCCTGGACACACACGCACACACACACACACACACAGACACGGATACACACACACACACGCACACACAGACATGCGTACACACAGACACGCATACACACACACACACACGCACACACGTACACACGTACACACGTACACAGACCCAGATCTCCAGCAGGGTGTGATGAGCTGTTTAGGAAGGCTGTGGATGCATCTCAATCGCCCTCAGATGCTTCCTCTCCTTGCCTCCTTTCCTCCATCATTCCCTTGGCTGTAATCTGAACGCACAAGTGAAAAACTCAATGTGAAGAATGCCTACCTGTCCTTCCAGTTCTTCCATCTCAGTGCAGATGAAGGGAAGGAAGGAAACAGGGAAAGGAAGCCACTCTAGACCATTGTGCTTCACCGTGACCGAGCCGGGCTGAGGAGAAGTGAATCTCAGTGGAGATGAGGAGGAGGAGGCCACTCCTAAGTATGGAGGTTCACCCTGTGTGACTGGGCCTGACGGAGCTGAAGAAGCCGGGCAGGGCAGGGCAGGCCTTATAATGACTGGATCTCAGAGGAGAGCAGCAGTGACCTTTCCTGCTGAGGCAGAATAATGGGACTTCCCATGGTGCCTGCAGGGGGCCTGTGGCTGTGAACCTGTCTGGCTCAGGGAGATTGATGTGTTCTAACAGGCCCAAAGAGGCTCTCACACAAAGACACACACACACCGCCGAGCACAGACACACAGACACAAAGACAGACACATGTGGACGCGCGCGTGCGGACACATACACACACAAAGACACACACAAAGACACACACACACACACACACTCGCGCGTGCGGACACATACACACATACACACAGAAACACACACGAGTGCAGACACACACACACACGCGCAGGGGAACAGTTGTGACTGAGCAGGGGGCACACACAGCGATGATTGAGATGTCAGGGTGCAGACAGCACTGTGAGACGGTGCTTATTTGGCTCCTGAGTTTCAATCCCAGGGGGTGAGGGCTGAACAGCTGCTGTTGGTGGCACACCGGACTTCAGGGACTCATTGGCCAGAACCACAGGACATTAAATCTACTCCGAAACTATAAAACATCTTAATTAAAAAGACGCTTTCCACAGAAAGTGGGACTTAGTCCAGGAGATGGCTGAGAAACCGGTCTCTTAAGGAATTAACAGATGCAGTGTATAATTTTATTTTCTGTCAAAGCATTTTATTTGGTGTCAAATCCATGTTTTGACGTAGCAAGCAGAGAGAGTTCTCGAGGTGTTCCTACATCACAGCGTGAGGCGTGTGTGTACCGTGTGTATGATCTCCCTGTCTGGCTCAGGGAGAATGATGTGTTCTAACAGGCGTACTCACACACACACACAGTCACACACTCACACACACATAGAGAGACAGTTCTGACGGAGTGGGGAACACACAATGTGAGTGGTATAGGTACCGTATGTGTGAGAGACTGTCGGCAGACGATGCTTCCTGAAACCTAACCGCGCGTGTCGGTGTCTAACGATTACAAAACGCATCTCTTTCTCACACACGTGCTATTTCCAGAGGTGATAATTGGGCGGATGCTTGGCGTGTGAATGCGGCTCGCTGTGAACTAACGGAAACCCTTAACGGTATCTCCGGAGCGGTATGGTGTCGGGTCAGGGAGGACATGTTTTATAAAGACCAGAGGCCTATTCAGGAGACTTTACTGAATGTTCGGATCAGGGGAGGCTGGTGGAGGTAGAAATCGGAGGACGGGCTCATTGTAATGTATGGAATGGAATCAAGAATGGTGTTTGATACAGTTTCGACGTTCCTTTCCATGCCTTACAATGAGCCCGTCCTCTGATTTCTACCTCCACCAGCCTCCCCTGGTTCGGATAAAAATGTGCTGTGTAGATCATGCTGTATTAATGTTAGTTCTATACATCACACTTCTATCTGCCACTGTGATCCTTTAACCTCTCTGAATGAACACAACCACAGACATTCAGATGCTGCCAATGTTGCCGTGGATCAATCCAATGCTCATACATCTGTGTGGGAAGGTAATGTACAGGGAAGGTAATGTACAGGGAAGGTAATGTACAAGGAGAAGGGTTGATAACCTGGACTCAGCGCTGCAGACCTTCTTTTACATTTACATGTATGGCATTAGGAGACGCCTTTATCCAAAGCGACTTACAACAAATACATTTGTTTTAGTAAGTGAATCATCTGTCCGTCAGTCATCATAAGAAAAAGTAATCAATGCTCAGACCAGGGGTCATAGGCAGTCACAATGCTAGAAGGATTTTTTTTTTTATTAACAGGAATGAAACTTGTACAGGGGGGGTGAAGAGATCATTCAGATATGAACCACGTGTATGTAGCTACCGTGCTCCTCAGATACCGTGCTCCTCAGGGGAGACTGAAGTTGGAGCTCTTCGTCCCAAACAATCATTTTAAGTCCTTGGTTAGGGACCAGCTCACAGAGGCATGCTCTTGTTTTCATCAATTAGTTTGTGTATTTTACTGTGTTGCATATTCAATGTGTTGTTTTGTGATTGTATTCATATTGTGAACGGGCCCCACCGTAAAATCAGAGACCTTCAGGTCTCAGTGTGTTTTCGCTGGTTAACTAAAAGCTCAATAAAACAGTAAAGTAAAAATAAAATGTGGACTAATGTTTTGTGTTTGTTTCGCAGGACAATGTTGACCTGGGAGACCTCATGTTCTCCCTGTGTTATCTGCCCACGGCTGGGAGGCTCACCATCACCATGATCAAGGCCAGGAACCTCAAGGCCATGGACATCACTGGAGCCTCAGGTAGGCATATACCAGGATTAAAGGGTTGGTTCACGATTTTTCGATTTATAGTCAGATGGTTCCTTACCTTGAAAGTAGGCTATGGGCCAGGATAAACTTTAACCCATGGGTCAGGGTTGTTCAAATAGCCACTACTAACTTCAGCTAGCTTTAGCCTCCGCTAACATAGAAACAATGGTAGTGAAGGGGGCTAAAAAACTACAACTCCCAACAAACTAACAAACTAACTTCCAACCATGTCAGAGACTTCATTTGAGGTCAATGTGTCCACAAATGTTCCCTCCCATTGTTTTTTGTTAGCGGAGGCTAAAGCTAGTATGTAAACAACTCTGAGCCATAGATTAAAGTCCCCTCTGGCCCACGGACGACTTTCAAGGTGAAGAACCATCTCACCACACATTAAATCCTGAACCAACCCTTTAAACTGTGACCTGGACTACAGACCTTAGTTCAACAGAGCACCTCTACTGAAAGTGCCCTCTGGCCCCTAATGGCTTAGGGGGTAAATATGTGTGGATCCTCCTGACTCAATGCTGAATAACCATAACAAACTCATCAGCTGTTCTAATACGATATGACAGCCATGGAATATTGATTTGCCGTTCCATTCTCATATAGTCTATTAATCACATGGTCCTATGGGCAAACAGCATGACTAATGATATCAATTTACCCAGACTGCTGAGGGGGCAGCATGTCATCTCCCCCTCTCCACCCTGTATCAACCTGGAGAGGTAACACCTAATAACACCTGTACCCCCTTCAGTTTACCCTCTCCACCCTGTATCAATCTGGAGAGGTAACACCTAATAACACCTGTACCCCCTTCAGTTTACCCTCTCCACCCTGTATCAACCTGGAGAGGTAACACCTGATAACACCTGTACCCCCTTCAGTTTACCCTCTCCACCCTGCTGTCCCCCCTCTCCTCAGACCCCTAAGTGAATTAAGGGGTACACTATCACCTTTTAGTTGTACCTGTCTTGAGTTAACCCTCTCCACCCTGTATAGACTTGAAGAGGTAACACCTAATAACACCTGTACCCCCTTGAGTTTACCCTCTCCACCCTGCTGTCCCCCCTCCCCTCAGACCCCTATGTGAAGGTGTCTCTGATGTGTGAGGGCCGGAGGCTGAAGAAGAGGAAGACCTCCACCAAGAGGAACACCCTGAACCCCGTCTACAACGAAGCCATCGTGTTCGATGTCCCTCACGAGAACATCGACCAGATCAGCCTGCTCATAGCTGTCATGGATTATGATCGGTGAGGAGACTTCCTGCCTGTAAAGTGTCTTGAAGACACTCACTGTACGATCTCATTGTCGTGTTTTGCTTTCTGCAAATACACAAGTTTGAGGTGGCTTTACTATAGTAAATTCATAACAGTCGTGGACTACAATAGGTTTGACTATCGTATTGAGTCCGAAAGCAATCTGTTCTATTGCCCATATGAACGCCTCAGAATACGACCTATGTTTACGTACAGTACCAGTCAAAAGTTTGGACACACCTTCTCATTTTTATTATTTTCTACATTGTAGATTAATATTGAAGACATCAGAACTATGAAGGAACACATATGGAATTTTGTAGTAAACAAAAAAGTGTTAAACAAAAAATATGTTTTATATTTTAGATTCTTCAAAGTAGCCGCCTTTTGCTTTGATGACAGCTGTGCACACTCTTGGCAAGGTGTGTCCAACCTTTTGACTGGTACTGTATGCGTGACCACGTAAATTACGAACTTTGAGTAATTAAGGTTAGGGTAAATTGTTGTGGAAGGCCTTCGAAAATATTAGCACAAGCAACAAGAATTAGCACAAAAAAAGCTGTTTACCAAGCGCGAACCGAACCAGCGGCCTTCGGGTTGCAAGTCGGGCAGTTTTGTCAGGCGTCGGCAGTTCCCCTCGCGGTCGACGGAGGTGTACGTGAAGCACACGTAAACATCAGCGGCCGTTTCTTGTGGCGTGAAAACATCGGAACATGCGTCTGTATCTCGGGGTGAGCAGGTTGCCTGAAGAGCCGCTGCCTGACAAACAGGGAGCGGAGACAACAACAACCACTAACTGGTTGACAAAGTGTTACTAAAACATGGGCTTGGAAAGCAAGCAGCTGGCACTCTGTTCGCAGAAACCCCCAAACCCAGGCTCTGGAGACCACGCAAAGTGTTGGATGGACATAAAATAAACATCGCTGATTGGATGGTGAACACAGTGTACGGACTGTCTGCCTCCCAATGCAGCTCACAGTAAATATTTGAGGAGATGTATGACATAATCTGCTGAACGATATTATAATCACGACACCGAGGAGATGGTTCGCAGACAGGGACATGTACCGAGGACCAAGGGGAGGCTGGGGGTGGAGGCAGACATCCGAGGGACGGGCTCATTGTAATGCATGGAACGGAATAAGGAACGGTCCTCGATACAGTTTCGATATTCCGTTCCGTGCGTTATAGTGAGCCCGTCCTCCGATTTCTGCCTCCACCGGCCTCTACCGACAAGGATATCCTCGAGAACAACGCTATTTACAGGGTTTTTTACACTTGTATGAAAAGTGAGGGGAACTAACTAACATTTGGTGCCGCAACTTGCGAAGACACACAAAACACGGAAAAGATAGTATACTGCAGGGGCGCTTAGCGGCGTAGCACACTAATGCGTTTATCACGTAATCACAAGGTTCCTGGTTCATCCCTCCTCTCTCTCCCATCCTTCCTGTCAATCTCTACTGTTTCTATCCCAATAAAGCAGAAATGCCTTAAAAATATATTTAAAAAAATAATTTAAAAAAAGATAGTATACTGCAGAGTGGTATATTAGAAGAGTGGCGCCAATGAATGCGGTCAGTTTTCTATTGGCTAACGCCTACGTAGACTCAAATAGTTCATTCACGTGAACCGATGGCGCGAGTTGCCAGGCAAATATTGCTAGCTTCGATTCTACTTTTCTAACTGAATAGATACTACAATTTCAACTCTGAAACTTCTTAGTTATAATGAAAGTGGTGTTTTTATTGTTTTACTTGAAATACGCCATTTCGTTTTGGGGCTGAAATGCTTATTTACCTCAGTCACTTCCCCTTTCCAAGGTCTTGTTAGCCCTGTCCACTTACAGAATCAGAATCAGATCAGAATCAGAATCAGAATCAGATCAGAATCAGAATCAGAATCAGAATCAGATCAGAATCAGAATCAGATCAGAATCAGAATCAGAATCAGAATCAGAATCAGATCAGAATCAGAATCAGATCAGAATCAGAATCAGATCAGAATCAGAATCAGATCAGAATCAGATCAGAATCAGAATCAGAATCAGAATCAGAATTATTTTATTTAGCCAAGTACATTTGCACATACAGGAAATTGACTTGGTTAGGTTGGTGCACGGGACATAAAAAACAAATAGCTTTACGTACGCTTGCGTCATTCTTCTAAGACACCACTCTGGTATACTGTGTGTTATTGTCAAATAAGAACATGAATGAAGATTTAGTTTTTGTTTTTGCAGTGATGCAGGTTGTCTGAAGTGACGTTGTGCGTTTCCCTCCCTGTCTCACAGCGTCGGGCACAACGAGGTCATCGGGGTGTGTAAAGTCGGTATGGAGGCTGAGAGCCTCGGACGGGACCACTGGAACGAGATGCTCTCCTACCCCCGCAAGCCCATCGCACACTGGCACCCACTCATAGAGGTAAGGGTGTGTGTGTGTGTGTGTGTGTGTGTGGGTGTGTGTCAGTGTGTGTGTGTGTGTGTGTGTGTGTGGGTGTGGGTGTGGGTGTGGGTGTGTGTCAGTGTGTGTGTGGGTGTGTACGCATGTATACATGCATGTGTGTTTGCGCAGGTGTGTGTGTATGTGTGTGTGCATGCGTGCGTGCACAGGTGTGTTTGTGTGTGCGTGTGTGCACACATGCGTGTCTGCGTGCACACGTGCGTGTCTGCATGTACATGTGCATGCCTGCGCACACGTGTGTGTGTGTGTGTGTGTGTGTGTATCTGCACACATTTGTGTGGCGTTTGAAGTTGGAAGATCAAAGCTTGTGTGGTACCTAAAATAAGCAGCGTAGGCCTACAGCATGTATCTGATCAGGTGTGTGCGCTCAGCTGGAGAAGGGGTTGGTGAAGGTACGAGAGTCTAGTTTCCACTTCTATGGCTTCGGCTCCAACCTCTAGTCCTCGCTCACGCTTGTAGCTCCAGCTTGTTGAGCTCCCAAAACACAGTTGCATAACAGAGTTACATCATCCACATCAATACTTAACTCATTTCTGTGCATTAATTGTCAAAACAAACCCAGAAGACGAGGAGGCCTAATTTACGGATGAGCTGTTTTTTTTAATTTATTTTTTTAATGTTATTTGGGAAACTCTTCAGCGCACCAATTAAGCCAGGATTGAAATAGCTCTTGGTCGAGTTTAAACATTCATAGGGAGTTTTTGACACACAATTCATTCATATTCACATCCGAGGTTAAGAGCTGGGAGTGGAGCGGAGATGTAGATGTGATACCACTGACATCTTGTCATTATTACTGCAGGGCCTCTGATGATGCTCTCTGCTGCGCCGGCTATTAGCTCAGAGTTGAGACGTTGGAGACGGCCCAAGAACAGGATAATGGCTTATTTGTGTTACTTCAAAGGCTGAGAGATGTTTTTCTTTGGGGATAAGACTGGCTAAGGCATTAGGGACACACACAGAGAGAAAGAGAGAGACACACACACATGCAGACACGCACACACGCACGCATGCACGCACACACAAAAGCACAGACACAGACACAGACACCCACACATTTTTTTTCGCTCAAGGCTTTTAATGAATGGGTGTTTTGAAGTCTTAGTGCAAGACTTACTGACTCTCAAGACCACAGACACATCAAGACTTACTGACTCTCAAGACCACAGACACATCAAGACTTACTGACTCTCAAGACCACAGACACATCAAGACTTACTGACTCTCAAGACCACAGACGCATCAAGACTTACTGACTCTCAAGACCACAGACACATCAAGACTTACTGACTCTCAAGACCACAGACACATCAAGACTTACTGACCCTCAAGACCACAGACACACGGCCTTATGTGGCTCAGTTGGTAGAGCATGGCGCAAACAACGCTTAGGTTGTGGGTTTGATTCCTGCTGGGACCATATATACTGAATAATGTATGCACTCACTGCAATGTAAGTCGCTTTGGATAAAAGTGTCAGCTAAATGGCCTATATTACTATTACTATATTACACATCAAGACTTACTGACCCTCAAGACCACAGACACATCAATAACTCACACCCCTGGCCACTTGAGCTGAGGTTATGCTCTCTATACACACACACACACAGACACACACACACACACACACACACACACACACACACACACACAGACACAGACACACACACACACCATTTTAAAGTGCTCAAGAAGCCTCACATCAGTCTCTTCCCTTGAGCTGCTCTAAGGCAGTTATAAAATGTTTAGGAACACAATCAGAGAAAAGGCTGCAGAGCCATCCTCATTTCATCCTCATTCCATCCTCATTCTATCCTCATTTCATCCTCATTTCATCCTCATTCCATCCTCATTTCATCCTCATTCCATCCTCATTTCATCCTCATTCCATCCTCATTCCATCCTCATTTCATCCTCATTCCATCCTCATTCCATCCTCATTTCATCCTCATTTCATCCTCATTTCATCCTCATTCCATCCTCATTCCATCCTCATTCCATCCTCATTTCATCCTCATTCCATCCTCATTTCATCCTCATTTCATCCTCATTTCCCATACGACTGGATGGAAAACATGCTGGTGGAACTAACTAGACTCCAGAGGAGG
>NC_139657.1:1982868-1990368 GCF_951799395.1 Argentina silus | reverse complement strand
GTTCTAGTCTTGTTTAAGTCTCTCTGTCACCCATTGCTACTTCTAATTAATTGATATGTGTTTATTTGGTATTTTACAGTGCATGTGTTTCCTTTTTGTGTGATGATGTCATTTCTAATGCTCTTCTGTTGACTACTTTGTGATATATTAACATATTCTATGTAAACACAAAATGTACCATGAAACTAAGACCTAGTCTGTAAATTGTCTATTCAGATGTTACTAATAAATATTTATATATAGTACATTTCTCTTGTTATTGTGGAGTTATGCACACAACGTCCCAAAAGCAGCCAGAGCAACCACATACAGAAGTGATGTAGTGTGTGTGTGTGTGTGTGTGTGTGTGTGTGTGTGTGTGTGTGTGTGTGTGTGGTGTGTGTGTGTCTGTGTGTGTGTGTGTGTGAGTGTGTGTGTGTGTGTGTGTGTGTCAGCGAGAACAACCACACCCAGAGAGCCACAGGTGATGTTGTGAACTACATAGAATAGCTGTATCAGGAAAATGACACACACACACTGTGCTGTAGGGAGGGGGGTGGAGGGCTGTAGATAGGGGGGTGGAGGGCTGTAGATAGGGGGGTGGAGGGCTGTAGGGAGGGGCGGTGGGGGGCTGTAGGGAGGGGGGGTGGGGGGCCTGTAGATAGGGGGGTGGAGGGCTGTAGGGAGGGGGGGTGGGGGGCTGTAGGGAGGGGGGGTGGGGGGCCTGTAGATAGGGGGGTGGAGGGCTGTAGGGAGGGGGGGTGGAGGGCTGTAGATAGGGGGGTGGGGGGCTGTAGATAGGGGGGTGGAGGGCTGTAGATAGGGGGGTGGAGGGCTGTAGGGAGGGGCGGTGGGGGGCTGTAGGGAGGGGCGATGGGGGGCTGTAGATAGGGGGGTGGGGGGCTGTAGGGAGGGGGGTGGAGGGCTGTAGGGAGGGGCGGTGGGGGGCTGTAGATAGGGGGGTGGAGGGCTGTAGGGAGGGGGGGTGGGGGGCTGTAGGGAGGGGGGTGGAGGGCTGTAGGGAGGGGCGGTGGGGGGCTGTAGATAGGGGGGTGGAGGGCTGTAGGGAGGGGGGTGGGGTCAGAGAGTGTCTGCATCTCTCAGTAGTGACGTCTTTCAACACCAGGACCCTCTGCTGCAGTAATTACTGTTTGGAAAATAAATAATTTAACAGCAGCAGGACCTCTCAGAAGTGCAAGGCACAGCCATGCTGGGTGTGTGTGTGTGTGTGTGTGTGTGTGTGTGTGTGTGTGTGTGTGTGTGTGTCTCATAGCTGCTCAGCAAAGTCAGGCAGCGGGGGACGCTCTCTCTGAAGAGGGACATGGAGGGGGGCAACAGACACAGTACACAAACACACACACACACACACACACACATACACACACACAAGCGAACACACACAAAAGCACACACACAAGCACACACACACACACCTACACACTCTCTCTCTCAAGGGACATGGGGGCCAGTAGGGAAATATAGGAGCTCAAGCCAGGCGTGTATGGACTCATCTCTTCACCTCATCCTCACCCCGTAGTGTAATGTGTGTGTGTGTGTGTGTGTGTGTGTGTGTGTGTGTGTGTGTGTGTGTGTGTGTGTGTGTGTGTGTGTGCTGTTCTCACATCTCTTCACCGCATCCTCACCCTGTGGTGTAGTCTTCAGAGAGGCGCCGCCAGAGACAAAAAGACACTTTTCGGGACCAAAACAGCGTTTTGTTCGTGAATGAAATACAGTATGTCTTTTCAATGGATCTCACTCTCTGAATGCTACTGATTAAACTCAGTCTTTACAACCTTTAATGAAACCTCTTTAATAAATGTTTAATCTAATTGGACTGCCCACCTCTTTCCTCTGTAACCTTGGTTACCTAATGGTGCATGTGTGCGTGTGTGTGTGTGTGTGTGTGTGTCTGTGTGTGTGTGCGTGTGTGCGTGTGTGTGTGCGCAGTCCTGCATGTGTGTGTGTGTATGAGTGTGTGGTCCTGCATGTGTGTGCACGCTTGCATTCGCGCGTGTGTGAGTGTGTGCGTGTCCGTGTGTGTATGCACATGCGTGCGTGTGTGTGTGTGTGTGTGTGTGTGTGTACCCCCTGAGGCTGGAGGTGGTATGTTGGGAGACCCAGGGGACGTGTTAATTCAAACAGCTGACAGGGAACTAACTGCTGCTATCAGATCTCAGCAGGCTGGTCGATGGAGGACAGCCTCACGCAAACAACCGCCGTGAGGACAGCCAGCCATAACGAGGGCCTGGAGCCATGACACCCTCAACGCAATTAACGGCGGGAACGAGGAAATGTGTGTGTGTGTGTGTGTGTGCATGTGTGTGTGTGCGTATGTCTGTGAGTCTGTGTGCGTGTCTGTGTGTGTGTGTGCGTGTGTGTGTGCACGCGTGTGCATGCGTCTATGTGTGCATCAGGCATGCCTGCATGCCTGCATGCGAGCGAGCGTGTGTGTGTGTGTGTGTGTGTGGGTTCATTCTCAGATCGGCGACTTTAGATTGGCTTTCCATCTCACCACACACACCCTCCATAAAGCCTGTGCAGTATCACAGCTTATGGCGAGGCCCTCTGCTGAGCACCGACGGGAAGTCAACCATGAGATATCCTTAGTGATTCCATAACAGGAGATATGAAACTGTATCAAACACCATTCCTGATTCCATTCCATACATTACAATGAGCCCGTCCTCCGTTTTCTACCTCCACCAGCCTCCAGGTTCTCAACCCTTCTCCCTGTCTCTCCATTACCTTCCCACACAGATCTATAAGCGCTGGACTGATCCATGGCAACATTGGTAGCTTCTGAACATCTGGGGTTGTGTTCATTCAGGTGGAAGCAGCCTTGTAATGGGTTTCTGAAACAGAGCTGTGGTTGGGGTGGGGTGGGGTGGTGTGGTTGGGGTGGGGTGGGGTGGTTGGGGTGGTGTGTGTGGTGTGTGTGGGGTGTGGCCTGGATCTGACCTGTGTTTGCGTTGGGCAGCATCTGTTACGCTCTGCGTGACTCGAGACGCTTCAGCGGAGTCGTGAACTAATGTGACCGTCGGAGTCACACATGCTCCCCACAGCCTACACACACACACACACACACACACACACACACACACACACACACACACACACACACATGCTCCCCACAGCCTCTCCTCACTGAACCTGTAGACGAGGCACAAATGGGTACACACACACACATGCGCGCATTCACACACACACACACACACACACACACACACACACACACACACACACACACATGCATGCATTCATACACACACACACACACACACTTGTCTCACACACACACACACACACACACACACATGCGCGCATTCACACACACACACATGCACACACACACACACACACACACATGCATGCATTCATACACACACACACACACACACACATGCGCGCATTCACACACACACACACACACACACACACACACACACACACACACACACACATACACACACACACACACACAAATTCACACACACACACACTTTTCTCTCTCTCTCACACACACACACACACACACACACACACACACACACGCATTCACACAAACACACACACACAAGCAAATTCACACAAACACACACACACACGTGCAAATTTACACACACACACACACACACACACACACACACACACACACACACACACACACACAGACTCCTCCCACACGATACACTGAGCTGAGCAGCTGACCAGCGTATGTTGTGATGACGTCCTGTTCTGACGTGGTTCACAGTGACTATCCCCTCGGTAGACCCTGACCTAAATGGCTACTCAGACTCCCATCCACACACAGCTCTGCCAAAGCTACGCTAGGCTAGCATAGCTACATCTGGTGTGGCCTTACCAGTGGTCTCTTTGACCATGTGCCCTATTCTGGCAAATACTGGGCACCTTTTCAAACAAGAGCCTACAGCTTTGAAGGGTCGGGCAGAAGAGGTCATAGGCGAACTTACTGTAAGAATTTGGTGCCCCCACAACTATTTAAAGTAAATAGAGGCCTAGAATATAGAAGCAGAGCTTCTGACTTTGGAGTATTTCATTTTTTACTATTGCTCTGTTTGATATATTTTGATTGCGGCAATGGAGTGGAC
The DNA here is from genome assembly GCF_951799395.1 of Argentina silus. Lineage (NCBI taxonomy): Eukaryota > Metazoa > Chordata > Actinopteri > Argentiniformes > Argentinidae > Argentina > Argentina silus. Next base: position 1,986,280 of record NC_139657.1, on the reverse strand, counting down.
TTCTGATAACAGCTAGAACACAGTGTCCTGCTCTGTGACTGTGATATCGTATGGAGGTGTCCAGCATGAATTAAAGATGAGGTTTACCCCTCCGTGTTATCCCGTCGAGCCCAGAGAGTTTGTGGCCCGCAGAGCCTGGCGCAGGGAAGGAGAAGACGGGGTAGAGAAGCAGCTCAGCCTTTGGTCAAGGTCTCATCTCTGCATGTGACTTCATACCCTGCAAGACAAGGATGTAAACAGCTCACTGTTGATTTGAAACCCAAAACCTGTTACGGTAGGATTTCGATTCCTCCCATAAGAAAAGACCAATCAGTGCAATGCTAAATCTGACGTAGAGCAAGGTATAACTGTGAATGCACAGTTCTAGAGAATTATACTTTGATAAATAGCTGATCCAGAACTTTCTCCCGGGCACCTATCTTGTCTGCTGCTTTTGCATCTATTTATGATCTTGTACTCTGAAGATCAACCGCCTGCTCCTTCATTATTGATCACGTCGAGTCCTTCAGCTTGTTTTCTTTTCCTTGAGACTTCATTGATTTTCTCAGTCATATTCCAACTGCACAGTCATTAAAGGGGCAATATGGGATTGGTACTGTGCATCCATTTTTGGACCTGAAATAGATACATTGATTATTGAAGAATATAACTTAGAAATGCCTCATGGTCTTCCTTCAACTATCTTACCCACTCAGAAGCCAAAATATAAGATTGTTTTATGCCATTGTTGGGGGTTGGGTCCATCCGTTGTGTTTGGGAAAAGCACCTGTCATTCCACAAGTCTGTGCACGGCCCTGCTTGTGGTCCAAGCAGGGCCTGCCTATGGCCCCAAGTTTGAGCATTGATTACTTTATCTTATGATGACTGACGGATAGATGACTCACTTACTTAAACAAATGTATTTGTTGTAGGTCGCTTTGGATAAAGGCGTCTGCTAAATGCCATAAATGTAAAATGTGGACATTCCTGTGTCTGTTCTAGTTTAACTCACCAACTGCCAAAGCATTCCGGAACACTCACCACCTAGAGTGCCGAGTGTTCTATGGTATTTTACCTAGCAACAACACTCTGATTGGCTACAAAATGAAGCATCATCATTTATGCACATTTGGTGAATAAAGTCACCCTTGGCACTCGAGAATGTTGACAATTTGGGCGACTTTATTCACTCTCGGCACTGAATGAGTTAAACACATACATTCATTCTTCTCATCTTTTGCCCTCAAATTAAACTATGGCCAGCCAGGACAGGCGGGGGCAGGCTAACCAGGGGTTTGTCCAATCACAGCGGAGGACTCCCTGTGTCTCAGCTGGTAGAGCACGGCGCTAACAACGCTTAGGTTGTGGGTTTGATTCCCGCTGGGATCATATATACTGAAATGTATGCACTCACTGCAACGTAAGTCGTTTTGGATAAAAGCGTCAGCTAAATGGCATATATAATGTATGTATACACTCCCACTGTTTGTTCTTCTTCTTCTTCCTTAATTCAATCTGCAGGATATTAACAACAGACATCGTTACATCATAACCGAAGAGGCAATCTATTTCAGACGAGGGAGAATGAATAGTAGCAGGGAAAAAGCTCATTAACTGTTGGTTTGAATTATGGATAACTTCTGATTAATGCCAAAACAAACTCCACTTTTATTAACGTTTTAAAACCCCTTTTAAATGTCATTATGAAGTTTTAAATGTATGTCATTATGAAGTTGCCAATGGTTGAATGTTTGTTTGGGTGACAGATACCGCTCTCCACGCACGCACACACACTCGCACGCACGCACGCACGCACGCACGCACGCACGCACGCACACACTCGCACGCACTCACACACGCACTCTTCTCATTATTGTTGTGAGGTAAACAGGAAATTGAACTCTCCCCAGTATCCCTGGCTATTATTGTAAAACACGCACACACACACACACACACACACACACCCCTCCCTCCTGCATCATGAAGCTGTCTAAACCTGTACAGTGGGTCCATCAGTTTCTGGTTTGCTCTGTGATTGGCGTTGGTGCCGCCTGGCCGTTCTTTACGCTTCCTCCCTAGTCCTAGCCCTAGTCCTAGTCCTAGTCCTAGCCCTAGCCCTAGCTCTAGCCCTAGCCCTAGCCCTAGCCCTAGCCCTGCCCTAGCCCTAGCCCTGGCCCTGGCCCTAGCCCTAGCCCTAGCCCTAGCTCTAGTCCTAGCCCTAGCTCTAGTCCTAGTCCTAGCCCTAGCCCTAGTCCTAGCCCTAGCCCTAGCCCTAGTCCTGGCCCTAGCCCTAGCCCTAGCCCTAGTCCTAGCCCTAGCCCTAGTCCTAGCCCTAGCTCTAGTCCTAGCCCTAGCCCTAGTCCTAGCCCTAGCCCTAGCCCTAGCCCTAGTCCTAGCCCTAGCCCTAGCTCTAGTCCTAGCCCTAGTCCTAGTCCTAGTCCTAGCCCTAGCCTATATCCCTAGCCCTAGTCCTAGCCCTAGCCCTGGCCCTAGCCCTAGCTCTAGCCCTAGCCCTAGCCCTAGCCCTGGCCCTAGCCCTGGCCCTAGCCCTAGCCCTAGCTCTAGCCCTAGCCCTAGCCCTGGCCCTAGCCCTGGCCCTAGCCCTAGCCCTAGCTCTAGCCCTAGCCCTGCCCTAGCCCTGGCCCTGGCCCTAGCTCTAGCCCTAGCCCTAGCCCTAGCCCTAGCTCTAGCCCTGGCCCTAGCCCTAGCTCTAGCCCTAGCCCTAGCTCTAGCCCTGCCCTAGCCCTAACCCTAGCCCTGCCCTAGTCCTAGCCCTGCCCTAGTCCTAGCCCTAGCCCTAGCCCTAGCCCTAGCCCTAGCTCTAGCCCTAGCCCTAGCCCTAGCCCTAGCCCTGGCCCTAGCCCTAGCCCTAGCCCTAGCCCTAGCCTATATCCCCAGTAGCGTGATTTATGGCCAGGTTGTCTGAGTGGAGTGGTGGAGGGAGCGTTGACATTACTCTCCCTGCAAGCAGCACTTAGTTGAGAGAGCAGCAAATGAGGTCACTTAGTCTGCAAACACTCTCCCGCCATCTGGGGGGTTCCACACGTCCACTACTGATAGCTCCTAATTGCACTGTCTATATCACACAGACAGGGGAGGCTGGCGGAGGCAGAAACCGGAGGACGGGGCGCCCGTTGTAACCCACGGAACGGAGCGAGGAACGGGATCCGACGCGCGTTGATCTGATCCCGTTCCTCATCCCGTCCCGTGCGTTACAGCGAGCCCCCCGTCCTCCGATTCCTACCCCCACCGGGCCTCCTTCTGCACCGCAGAGCAGTTAATGGCTTCAGACAGCGGCCCGAGCCATCGTCTCTGACCGGGGCCCGTTGAATTATAGACATGTTTGTGATCCGGCGGGGGTTTCCATGCCAAAAACAAAAAACATTGGCAGGTCCACTCTGGAATTCTTGCCCTCCAAGAAACTCGAAAGCAT
>NC_139657.1:1960368-1977868 GCF_951799395.1 Argentina silus | reverse complement strand
CAGAGAGAGAGAGAGAGAGAGAGAGAGAGGGAGAGAGAGAGAGAGAAAGAGAGAAAGACAGAGACAGAGAGAGAGAGAGAGAGAGAGAGAGAGAGAGAAAGACAGGGAGAGAGAGAGAGAGAGAGAAAGAGAGAAAGACAGAGACAGAGAGAGAGAGAGACGGAGAGAGAGAGAGAGAGATTGACAGAGAGAGAGAGGGAGAGAGGGGGGGGGGGGGGGTCGACCTGACACAGATTACGTAGGGAATTACTAATGTCTTCTTTGGTAGCTGCAGCCTAAAGGAGACCTTGCTCTCTGTGACCCTGCTCTTGCTGATATTGTTGCCGCTAGTTTGAGTGTGTTTGTGTGTGTGTGTGTGTTTGTGAGAGTGTGTGTGTGTGTGAGTGTGTGTTTGTGAGAGTGTGTGTGGGCATGTGTGTGTGCGCGTGCGTGTGCATGTGCACGTGTTCGATACCATTCCTCATTCCATTCCATGCATTACAATGAACCCATCCTCCGATTCCTACCTCCACCAGCCTCCCTCTGGCAAGAGAGTCTAATCCGTTATTTACGGACCACCTTCGCCGACATACAGGATATAGTGGAGCACAGCTGAACTGCACGTCATGTTTACATTGGCTGTTGTCATGCCGACTGCTGTGTCGTTGTTGTGTGGTTGTTTTCCTCCTACCTGCTCAGTGAGCGATCAGGACCCAGTGGCGCCCACTGACAAAGGGGAACACACACAAACAGACTGAGCCTAAACCATCACCTGAGGAACCGTCACCTGAGGAACCGTCACCTGAGGAACCGTCACCTGAGGAACCGTCACCTGAGGAACCATCACCTGAGGAACCATCACCTGAGGAACCATCACCTGAGGCCAACCGTAAAGTGCTTGTGCCACCTAAACATCCAGGTGAATGTCGAAACCATGTTTAGTGTCCTCATTAACGTTCATTCACGTTCCCACCGAATCCCACCGATGTCCAAACCGATGATCCATTATACAACAGCGTACAGTACATGCTTCATTGATTTGCTGATATATTTACTTATATATTGGTTTTTTTATATTGTTTTTTTATGTCCCTTTTTTTAAGTCAACTTCCTGCATGTGCAAATATACTTGGCCAAATAAAAGAATTCTGATTCTGATTCTGATTCTGAATTCTGATTCCGAATTCTGATTCTGATTCCGAATTCTGATTCTGATTCCGAATTCTGATTCTGATCGTTAGAAGTTGGAAAGCATTTGTGTCGTTTGCATTCATTCTGTATTTGTATGCGACTGCGGTATCTTGTTCTGATGATGCGGGGGGATGACCAGGTACCGAGGTTCAGAAACAGAGAGCTTCAGGAATGACTGATATTAGACCTGCTCCAAAGTCTCACAATTAATCTGCTTTCTTTTGGTTTTGTTTTTCTGTTCATTTCTTATTTTGAAAGTCCAGCGAGGGACTGATGGGGAAAACGAGCAGAAGCACACACATGACGGTGCCTTGCAGTTCACTCTAGATTCCTCCATGTATCCGTCTCTACTCAAACTATTAACATTAATAAAAGATGCTGACATTGGCCAACAAATTAATGATTAAGTTGGCACTGCATATATACAGATGGGCAGTGCGTACAGAAGCTTCTTCAGTGTGCCAACGCCACATGCCGCACGGTCAACTCACTGGGTACAGCGGTACAGCTGGCAGGCAGGTTCTCAAGAGGAAATGGGAAATGGGTCTCGAGGAAAGTCAGTGTTAGTGAGAGAACCTGGCGCCATCTGCTGGTCAGGTCTAGGTATGACAGAGGGGTCGCATGCGGGAACAGTCAACAGTTGAGCTGTTTACAGCAGGGGAGGCTGGTGGAGGTAGAAATCGGAGGACGGGCTCATTTGTAGTGCAATTCCATGCATTACATTGAACCCGTCCTCCGATTTCTACCTCCACCAGCCTCCCCTGCTGTAGCTTCACGGGGCCAAAAGCATGTAGTCATCAAGTCATCAAGTCATCAATCATAAAACCTACATCTCTGATTAAACAGCTCAGTGCCTTTAATTGTTTTCAGCAGGACATTTGAATAACTTCACAGCGTGTTAAACAGTACTGAAAACATCTTGAATATACAATATCTAACTGCATTTTGGCACAAGTAGTGTAAGACATTTTACCAGGACACAAACAAAACAAAATGATAAAGGAAATGATGCATCAATGTCACATTAGTACAGTCTATGATAAACACGCTTCAGACTATTTTACCCAGCGGTCTTTTGTTCTTCAGAACTGAGGACGTGTCATGGGGCCATCTGGAGAATATTAGACCTGGAAAGGCAACAAGCAAGAGAGGAACTCTCTCTCTTTGTCTCTCTCTCTCTCTCTCTCGCTCTCTCTCTCTCTCACACACCCACCCACACACACACACACACACACACACACACACAGACACTCTCTCTCTCTGTCCTTCCTTTCCCCCTCTCTCTCTCTCTCTCTCTCTCTCTTTCTCTCTCTCTCTCCTCTCTCTCCTCTCTCTCTCTCTCCTCTCTCTCTCTCTTTCTCTCTCTCTCCTTCCTCTCTCTCTCTCTCTCTCTCTCTCTCTCTCTCTCCTCCCTCTCCCTCTCATTTGTTGTCTCTCTCTCTCTCTCTCTTTCTCTCTCTCTCCTTCCTCCCTCTCTCTCTGTCTCTCTCTCTCTCTCTCCCTCTCTCTCTCCTTCCTCTCCCTCTCATTTGTTGTCTCTCTCTCTCTCTCTCTCATAAGCTCTTGGACACAGATTGAATTGGATCTGGAGTCTGGAACCTTCTCCCGTAGAACAACAAAAGCCAGGATTCCTCTGGAACCACACCAGTCAACTCAACAGGAACAAAACTTATTTTTTAGGCAGGGAGGGAAAACTAAGTCTCACTCTTATTGGAATTCACCTAAACAGCACCGGGTAGGGACGACTTTGAGGCTGTGTTTGAGAATCCAGTAGTTATAACTGGTCATTAAAGGCTAGTCTCCTGTTATGTTTACCTGGTTGTTGACACTTCTGGTGGTTACCGTGGGGACGGGGCGGGCTCAGAGGTCCACCCAGGAAGCCTTTATGATGCAGTACTTTGAGAGGAGAATCACGCAGCTTGAGGTAAGAGACAACACTGATTTGAGGATGCAAAAACTCCATTGTTCACTTATTGTAGTGTACTGGCATGGACTTAGTGCACCTGAGGCTGGTGGAGGTAGAAATCGGAGGATGGGCTCATTGTAATGCATGGAAGGGAAAGAGGTATGGAATCAAACACCATTCCTCATTCCATTACATGCATACTGTAACAATGAGCCCATCCTCCGGTTTCTACCTCCACCAGCCTCCTCTGTAAAGACATCCAACATGTTTGCACTTCATTCTACATTGTTGATTAGTCTATAACCTTCAGTTGATGTGTCACCACATCACAGTAACAGTTAACCACTGTCTACGACTAACACAAAGCTACAAGTTATTGAATGCACACACACACACACACACGCACCACACACGCACCACACACACACACACACACACACACACACACACACACACACACACACACACACACACACACACACACACACACGTATTTCCAGTAAAATGTAAAACACATGCTGCCCAGATCTCTCTCAATAACAACGTTATTGAGGTTAGGGAGGCTAGCCAGTACCCGTAAGGTCGCTGGTTCAATCCCCGGATGTGAGCCAGTGATTGGAGGGTTTCTGAAATCACATCTAATTGGCCAGCTACTACATGACTTATAACATAAATTGAGATAACATGAAAAGCTTTCCCTATACTGAAGTGTTACCAAACCTGACATAACTACTTCCTTAACCTGTTATAACCTGTTCTAATCTGTTATAACCTGTTATAACCTCTCCGACAGGAGCGTCTGAACAAGTGTGAGCAGAACACCCAGCGGGTGGACCAGAAGATGTACGACCTCTCCACGGAGGTCAGGGGTCAGCTGGCCAGGACGGACGTGAACAAGGCGGAGCTGAAGATGCAGGTGGACAGGGTGTCCATGCGGGTGGACCGGGTGGAGAGGGACGTGGAGTACCTGGAGAACAAGATCCCCAACCTGCCTCAGATTGAGGTGGAGCAGTCCCTGCTGGAGGAGCAGATGAGAGACGCACAGCTCACCCAGCTCAAGAAGGCCAAGATCACACTGGGGACAGGTGTGTGCGTACAGGGGCGGTGGGGAGGGTGTGTGTGTGTGTGTTGGGGTTGAAGTGTGTGTGTGTGTGTGTGTGTGTGTGTGTGTGTGTGTGTGTGTGTGTGTGTGCATGCGGGTGTGTGTGCTTGCATGCGTGCATGTGTATGTGTGTGTGTGTGTGTGTGTGTGTGTGAACGTGTTCCATTCTATCCTGAGACGTCATGTTTAAATCATATTGTCCCCTATCCCCTCCCGCCTGGCAGCCTGCAACACGCTTCTGACGGGCATCAAGTCCCTGAAGATCGTGAAGAAAGCCGGGGACGCCTACGGCTCCTGGCTGAAGGACCCCAGCAAAGGCTCTGCTAAGATCTACTTCTTCAGCGGGGCCAGGAACAGCACCCTGCTGGAGTTCACCTCCCTGAAGACCTTCACCGAGGGGGGCAACTCCTCCTCCCCGAGAGAACGGCCAATCAGGCTGCCCTTCCCCTGGCAGGGGTCCGGTCACGTGGTCTACAACGGCTTTGTCTACTACCACAAGGTAGCGCGGTGGTGCTGCTGTGGTCTGTGTTTACTGTTTCTGTCCCAGGATGTGATGTCTTGTTTTGCATGGCCGCCCCCCAGACTGTTTGTTGTCACGCCATGAGGAAGGTTGGCTGATGGCACAAACGGTCTGGGGCTTCCAGGCGATTCACAGGCAAATGTTTGTACATCATCTGCTGCTGAATGCAAATTAAGTTTACTCTACTCTCCTCTACTCCATTCTATTTTACTCTACTCTCCCCTTCTCTCCTCCCCTCTCCCCTCCCCCTCACCCTCCCTCTTGTCCTCTCCTCCACCCCTCCCCCCCCCCCCCCCTCTTCCCAAGGCCGACACCAGCAACCAGATCCTGAAGGTCCACCTCCTCAACCGCACGGTGAGCGACAGCATGCTCCTCCACGGGGCGGGCCGCCTGCCCGTCTACGCCCTCACCCCCGACACCTACGTGGCCCTGGCCGTGGACGAGATGGGCCTGTGGGCCATCCACGCCGACCCCGACTTCGGGGGGAACCTGGTGATGACCAAGCTGGACGCCGGCCTGGCGGTGGAGCACATCTGGGACACCGCCTGCAAGAGCCGGGACGCCGAGGCGGCGTTCGTGATCTGCGGCACGCTGTACGTGGTGTACAACTCCGGCTACGGGGGCCGCTCCAGCGTCCGGTGTCTCTACGACATCCACGACACCGTCCGCGGCGAGGAGGGGGCGGTGCTGTTCTTCCCCAAGCGCTACTCCAGCCACACCAGCATCCACTACCACCCCAGGGACAAGCACCTGTACGCCTGGGACGACGGGTACCAGGCCATCTACAAGGTGGACACTTCCAAGAAGACGCCAGTGTCCTCCATCTGAGAGGCGAGGGAGGTTTACAGGCTGCAGGGCCGACCCGACCCGAACCGTACTGGGCTGTACTGGGCTGGCTCAGATGTTTCAGTTACTAGTTCAGCTCAGCTTGGCCCAGCTCGGTTCGGCTTGGTTCAGCTTGGCCCAGCTCGGTTCGGCTCGGTAGGGTGATTAAGGTTTTAGTTACTCACTCAGATGAGCACTCTCGTTACTGTGGCTCAGTTGGTAGAGCATGGCGCTAACAACGCTTCGGTTGTGGGTTTGATTCCTGCCGGGACCATATATACTGAAATGTATGCACTCACTGCAATGTAAGTCGCTTTGGATAAAAGCGTCAGCTAAATGGCGTGTATTATTATTAATTACAGCGCTGTTACACAGGTATTGAGCAATTTAACGTTGAGTGTTTCATCTGGAAACGCTTTCAGCCTGTTGATCAGGATGACCTTGTCATATTTAATCCTGACAAAAACAATCTAAGCTCTCTCGGTCATAGAACCACTGGTGTATTCAATTTAATTTAAGTTTATATCACACTATAGTTTGGCATAACATGTTGTCATGATAGAAAAATAGTCGGCCTATATGCCATTTAGGACGAGGTAGGATTGCAATATGTTTGCTTGAGTCACATATTTTCACAACATATCATTTTCTGTAATATCGCAATAAAGAGCATTGAAGAGGTCTGACTTCATTTCTGTCTGAGGGAAATAATCATGTCCTGTCCTACTCGGAATGAGCTCTGCGCATGAAAATGTAGAAGAGGTGATTTGTAATCTTGTAAAGGGTAGCCTTGCCTGAGAAACCTAAACTCAGTGTCGCCTATGGACCTCGAGGACGTCCTCTTGGTGTAATGGTAGACACTTGTGTCTTCCAGGTGGAAGACCCAGGTTCGAACCCCAGCTGTCGCATAATGGTAGTCAGTCACGTTCTACCGTTATGTGACGGGTGGGGTTCGAACCTGGGTCTTCCAACTGGAAGACACAAGTGTCTACCGTTAGACCAAGAAGACATGTCTCAGGCAGTATTCTCTTACTTTGCTGATGAAATTCCGTTCATTTCAAATAGACAGAACCTTCCACTGAGAAGAGAGGAAGGAGTTCAGTCCCGAAAGAAAACAAATAGATAAATCGAAATTGATAAATGTTAAGATGAGAAATGTATGATCCAGTTCCAATAAAGATCTTTACTAATATGATACTGTATTTGATACTGTATATGAACTCAAAGCAGAGCAGGCTGTTCTGCACACACAGGCACACGCACGCACGCACGCACGCACGCACACACACACACACACACAAACTCGCACACGCACACGCACACACACACACACACACACACACACACATTCCTACAACAGTGCATTTGGCTTAACCATCACATTTGTTTTATGGTGCAGCTTGTTACTTGACCTTAATGAAAAACACACATCAGAGCTCTGTAAACAGTGTGAGCGCTGAAAACTGACGGAACACAACCTTACATTCCCTCAAGCCTGCGGTTAGCAGCCTACGCAGCATTTGTACACAGTAAAACCATGTTGTTAGTGGTACTGAAGAAAACATGACACCTTTCTTTTACCAAAACAGTGTGAGTGTGGAGAGGACTTGTCTTCTGTGATGAAATGTGAGGAGCTGCTGTTATGATCTCTGTGGTAAATGTGACGAATGAACTCATGACAGAACACAAAGGGAGATGTCGGTAAAGTAATGTAATTATAGTAAAATGCTTTGTCTCACCTATAAACACAAGATGGCGCTGTCGCCCAGAGAGAATTGCAGGACCGACCGCAAGATGGAGTGAACAGTATCGGGAATGTGTAAATCATTGTCACTACAAGTAGGGGTCAATCTCAGCCAGGTATCAACTAGGGGTCAATCTCAGCCAGATATCAACTAGGGGTCAATCTCAGCCAGATATCAACGAGGGGTCAATCTCAGCCAGGTGAGATTTTTTTAAAACCTTGACTTCCACAGGTGGCCTAAGTGGCATTGGCACAGGTAAATACCGAGGGCGAAAGTCACAAATTCAACCAACATTTACGCGTGAAGTTGAACTTCAATAGGACTACATAGGAGTTGTGTGCCATTATGGCCGTACATGATCTAGAAGTCGACAGAATCGCATTTACCTGCGAGGTCGCCTTTGTTGTTGTATTTGATCGAGAAACACGTGTGGTCTCAGTTTGACGCGTCGCCACGCCCCTGCGATCACATGATTGGTGAAGAGGTTCCCTCTGTCATGAGGGGGAAACAGACGCACGGCGGCGCGGCGCGGCGCGTCCCATCTCTGACGGACAAGTCATCGCTGTCATCGTCGCCCAAGTGGATCCGCGAGTTGGAGCGGTGATCAACCTCAATTTAGCAATTGGAGCAGAAAGACACAGCTGTCCGAGGCGGAGGATATTGCAGAGTAAGGGACTTTTTATGCGAGATTGTAAGTTATGGCACTGAGAAAAGTGTCTTATTATTATCTAACGTACTTGTCAAAGTTTTGATCTAGTTTGTAAATAATTAATTCTATGTTGGCAACAATGTCTAGCGAGTCAGACACCCTGTATACTCATATCACAGCAATTTAGGCTAACGTATTAATTAATAGTATTATCCGTTTGGTGATTTGAATAACGAACAGGTGAATGCGCGGTAAAGGTGATATGCGTTATTGCACAAACAAAATAACCTGTCTGAACATGACGACAAAGTAGTACTGTAGCGCTGTTCTCTCATGCGATTTCAACACCTGAATTGGCTTGGCTTTAGTCAAACGAAAACATAAAAACAATGACACAAAACATTTCAGGTGTGATATTTACAATAGGCTGGTTAAAAGTAAGCCTCCTGTAATAACATGTTATTAAGTACCTCTGGCATGCATGCAAGGACATGCTTTGTATGGCTGATTGTAATAGTGAAGTGGTTTTCTCACGTTTACTTTAACTAATTTGCTGTTTTTTATTTATTTAAAAAAAATAAGAGTTAACACTAAAATCAAACATGTATATTAAAGTGATTATAAGAGTACTCTGGAATAAAGGCATTTAAGACCAAAGACAAGCAAAAGATGCATTGGTCTGTGAATTCTGAGTGGAACTGAGTAGGCATGCTATATGGTTGTTGTTGGGTTACTCACATTTGGCTATGCGATTGAAAAATGATGTTGCATATTGTTATTGCCAGTATGAGCTTGATCCATGGTGTTAATCTCACAGTGGAACACATGGTGTGTAATTGCAGACTATCAATTACGAGCTGCATGACAAGCAGTCAGATATGCCTTGCTGTGTGAATGATACCGAATGCTAATTTGAGAATATCAATGCTGTGCTTTCCCAGCTGCTTGCCTTCAGACACAGAACAAGGCACCCAGGGAAGGGAGACTGGAGGGTCTTGAATATGGACATGAGGGGTTTCAAGAGTTGAAAGAGAGGAGAGGTGACACCTTGTAGAACAGTAAAGGGTCTTTCTTCTCTTGCCTGTGCTCATCCGAGGCAGCGTAATTCACAAAGGCACAGTTAAAATTGGTTTGACTCAGAACAGACTGCGCCTAGGCTGAATGGACAGCTGTTAACCGGTTTCTCTACGATCCGTCGCAACAATTGAGCTCATGGAGTAGAATTGAATACTGTTTTAACCGCAAGCAATTCTTTTTCACAACATACAGGCGAACTTACTCGGCAAACCTACTGTACTGTATGCAGGTGTAGGCATAGCAAACACAGAACATCACAACCATTTATTTGTATATTTTTAATATAACATAACCGTCACAGAACACCCTAATACCCTGTTCTGCCTGGCAGCTTTTTTTTTCTGGGGTGCAATTTCCCAGTGCGTAAAAGTACACATGTGTATGATTATGTCCTGCATTAAGTCACAGGGCGAGAGGAAGTCATACTAAGCAGTCAGATCATGGAATTACGCTGACATGATCAAAGCGGTATGTTTAATGCCAAACAGGACTAGTCATCGTAACAGCACCAGGTCCTGATAATGACTCTGTCAACCCACACGGCGAGGGCTCTGGGAGTCATGTACAGTAGCCTCTTCACTGGAGGTAATCCTCTTCAGATAGACGTCTCAGCGAAAGAAGAGAGGGAGATTGAGGAAGAGGAGGAGGGGGAGGAGAGGGGAGGAGGGGAGGAGGGGGGGGGGGGGGTTTAGTCCGAGGAGAGCTACTGGAGAAATCACTAGGAAGGAGATGATGGTATTTTCACTTGTTTTGCGTTGGTTAGATGTGGAGTCATCATCAAGTAAGTCATCAGTGTCACATTCTCCTACCTCTGCAAACGATGGAGAGTTAGTTACCCACCGGCGCTGATGTCCATCAACAAACGTTGTTCTTTTCTACCGGTCCTCACTGAATGAATAAACCCATACAGCAGAGTCACAGGGAGTCATAGGGAGTCATAGGGTGCATATCTTGGATGCCTCCCTGCGTTGGGGCACAGTAGTTGTAGTGAAAACCGAAGGGAGAAGAAAAGCCCATTGTAACTATCCAAGGGGCTCATTGCCCTGGTAAACCCATCACATTTGCTATTGCTTGGTTTCAAGCAAGGTCAAAAGTGTGTTGTTATTTACATGGAAGAGAAAGTGAGTGTTGTGGAGTTGCCAGTGGGCGGTGATTACTGTCGATGAGCGCAGTGATAATTCAGATGAACGGTGGAGAGGCATTCGCCGCGGGTATATGGCAACTATACCACGGCTGTCAGCCAATCAGATTGCATTACAAGAATGCGTTTTATAATATGAGATGCATCACAACAACATACTCTCTGTGTTCGTGCTCACTCACACACACACACACACACACACATACTGTACTCACACAGGCGCACACACACACACACACACACATACTGTACTCACACAGGCGCACACACACACACACACACACACACACACACACACACACACACGCACACACACACACACATTAGAAAAAAGTAGTAGTTGGTCCATTGGCTGTTTAACAAAAGTGCACACTTCCCCTCGGGTGGAGGCGGGGGGGGGGGGGGGGGGGGGTGGCAGGGGGGCAGGGATGCTGGGCAGAGCTGTGAGGATCATGTGCCCAGACAGAAGAACGGATAAAGGCCATTATTTGTCCTCCGTTCAGCTCGGTGCAGCTCCCCTCTCCCATCCAGCCCCACGGGGGAAGAAACAGGGAGCGATTGTGTGGCTTGTAAGATGACATACCACCGTAGGACCCGGGCCAAATACAGAAACAGATATGCCGATTGTTGGGACAACCCCCCCTTCAGGGTGACTGCGAATGCTGTTTATCTCAGAGGGCCTTTCGCATGTTCAGTTTGGGTTGTGTTCTGTTGCCATATAGAGAACTTCAAACTGCTCCAGGCCTCCATTGTGGTGCGTATGGAATTTTTTTTTTAAATGGCCTGTGACCTGTAGTTGAAAACCCCTTGCTTGAACACGCTGAATCGACTCTCAGCTCTTTTGGGTGCAGTTTCAAGCCTAATCTGTGTCCAGTCGAGTGCAAGCGCAAAAAAATAAAAATAAAAAAATCAAGTGCGATATACCGTCGCCCGGGGAAACGATCCCTTTATGATGCCTAACAACCCCACAGTATTACATCATCATCCTTTGATCCCGAGGTCCACCAATGGCAGCCACTAACCCCATGTGCTGCCACGGTAACCACGATGACGATGAGTCCTTCGGACAGAGGTGACCGTCTCAGCCCTGTGCATAATGACTCCAGCGCTTGACAAAAGGTCTTGGTGGAGGATCCATCCCATAGTTAACAGTGGAACAGCCAGCCCTGAGCCGGAGTCAGCAGCCCAGAGTCAAACAGAGAGGAGGGGAGAGGTGAAGTGAGCGTTGTTTTAATCTGACAGTCAGAGTTACATGAACATCGCCTGTCAGAGCCAATCAGACACAAGCCTTCAGAGGAGGGGAGGAGGTGGGGTGGAAGGGAGGTGTGTGTGTGTGTGTGTGTGTGTGTGTGTGTGTGTGTCTGTGTGTGTGTGTGTATGCCTGTGTTTGTGTGCGTGTGTGTGTGTGTGTGCCTCTGTGTGTGTGTATGCCTGTGTACGTGCATGTGTCTGTGTGCCTGTGTGTGTGTACGTGCATGTGTCTGTGTGCCTGTGTGTGTGTGCCTGTGTGCGTGTGTGCATGCGTGCGTGCGTGCGCGAGTGCGTGCGTGCGACAGAGAGGCTGCCAGAAGACAGTTTTTCCATACAGGTTCCATACAGGTTCCATACAGGTTCCATACAGGTTCCATACAGGTTGGTCGCATTCCAGATCTAACATTGAAAGTTTATGCGTTAATCCAATATCCATATATTGCTATCCCTAGATATTATCCCTGAGGCACTATGAACGCTTCCTCTCCAGGATGCAGAACTGGAGTAGGGCTTCCTGGCTGAAGGATGAGCTGTCACAACATTGGATATGAAAAACACTCCGCTGAGATCTCTCTGTTTGTCTTGGCCCCATCTATCTATGTCAAGAATGTAGAGCCTCTCTCTCTCTCTCTCTCTCTCTCTCTCTCCCTCTCTCTCTCTTTCTCTAATTCCACATACAGAACCAATCAAAAGTTTGGACACAAACTTGCCAAGAGTGTGCAAAGCTGCCATCAAATCAAAAGGTGGCTACTTTGAAGAATCTAAAATATAAAACATATTTTGGTTTGTTTAACACTTTTTTGTTTACTGCATAATTCCATATGTGTTCCTTCATAGTTTTGATGTCTTCAATATTAATCTACAATGTAGAAAATAATCAAAATAAAGAAAAACCATTGAATGAAAAGGTGTGTCCAAACTTTTGACTGGTACTGTAGATGAGTTACTATCTACGCTGTGACACTGTACCTCTCCACACCTTCAGGCTTCAGCCTTGACACAGGTGAATGATACAAAACCCATACTCCAGGGGAGGCTGGTGGAGGTAGAAATCAGAGGACGGGCTCATTATCATGCATGGAAAGAAATGAGGATTGGTATCAAACATGTGTCCATTTCATGCTTCACAATGAGCCTCTGTTTTCTACCTCCACTAGCCTCCCTGTTGCTACAGTATACGTTTTAGGGAGCGTGGAAGCTGATGAAAGATTAGGATATTGGTTCATTTCGAAATCCAGACTCTAATCTATTGATTGAGAGAGAAGTACGTAGAGAGTTTGACTTTAAGGAGGTCAGTATGGTGGTCAGTAAGGAGGTCAGTATGGTGGTCAGTAAGGAGGTCAGTGTTGTGGTCAATAAGGAGGTCAGTATGGTGGTCAATAAGGAGGTCAGTGTTGTGGTCGTTGTGGTGGTCAATAAGGAGGTCAGTGTTGTGGTCAATAAGGAGGTCAGTGTGGTGGTCAATAAGGAGGTCAGTATGGTGGTCAATAAGGAGGTCAGTGTTGTGGTCGTTGTGGCGGTCAATAAGGAGGTCAGTGTGGTGGTCAATAAGGAGGTCAGTGTTGTGGTCAATAAGGAGGTCAGTGTTGTGGTCAATAAGGAGGTCAGTGTTGTGGTCAATAAGGAGGTCAGTGTTGTGGTCGTTGTGGTGGTCAATAAGGAGGTCAGTGTTGTGGTCATTGTGGTGGTCAATAAGGAGGTCTTTGAGGAAGTGACTACTGGACTCCTGACCTTTCATCTGGCGTTGACGTTGATGACACGTCTCGTCTCGAGTGCAGCTGCTCAGGGATGACATCACAGATGACACGTCTCTGCTCTGCTCCTGACAGCGTCATAGCAACCAGGTGGTTTTGGCCGGGACAGGTGAGCGGAGAGGCCAGGTGGGCCGGCAGGATGGACCTGACTGTCCTCAACCCTCATATAGAGACCCATGTCTGGAAGACAGGAGGATGATGATGATGATGAGCAGAAAAACAGAGAGAACCATAGTCCGGTGGAGGTAGAAATCTGAGGACGGGCTCATTGTAATACATGGAACGGAACGAGGAACAGTTCAAACACGCGTGCATTCCATTCCATGCATTATAATGAGCCGTCCTCCGGTTTCTACCTCCACCAGCCTCCCCAGTAACAGTCCACCATGAAATACCGTCCGTACCAATGCAAGCCTAGACTTTGGAAGTCTGTATAATTGCATAAGAAAAGCTTGTCGTGAAGTTCCCCGCTACAACAACGGCCTGTCTTCCAGTGGCCTGTCTTCCAGTGGCCTGTCTTCCAGTGGCCTGTCTTCCAGTGGCCTGTCTTCCACAGTGCTGTGAGCCTCAGTCGGTCCAGCGGTGCCAACATCTTCCCGATGGGTAGGAGACCCGCGTCACCCGTGCCTGTAATGTCACCCTGTCACCTGACCTGGCTCTGTTCCGGCTGATCTACCTCGTGGGGTAACACTGTGGCACCATGTAACCCGACTCTGCTCCCTGTGCTCTGCTTCAGGACGTGGGATGTGCACAACTCATTGTGTGTGTGTGTGTGTGTGTGTGTGTGTGTGCGTGTGTGTGTGTGTGCGTGTGTGTGTGTGCGTGCGCACGTGCATGCCCACAAATGTGTGTGTGTGTTTGTGTGCATGTGTGTGTTCTAGGTGTGTGTGTGTGTGTGTGTGTGTGTGCGTGTGTGTGCGTGCGTGCGTGCGTGCGTGCGTGCGTGCGTGCGTGCGTGCGTGCGTGCGTTAGGTGTTAGGCCTGCTGCCAGCTCTGGAACAATGAGGCCTTGTACATTATGCAACAGATCACCTTTCACACACGCAGACGCAGGTGCTTCACATTCTCGTCAGGCAGTTCTGACGGGCTACCTACCTCTCGTCTGATGGAGAGATGAAGCACAGAGGAGCCCGTCTGAGGCCTCCAGCGAGTCAGGACCTCTCAGATGTGTCATCTTGTCAAGCTGAGCATAAACACATGTACCTGGCAGAAAGGTTCTCTGTGAACAAGGGCTCTGATAGGAGGGTTTCAGCTGTCAGCTGGCTCTCTCTCTCTCGGTCACTTGTTCTGTCTCTCTCTCTCTCTCTCTCTCTCTCTCTCTCTCTCTCTCTCTCTCTCTCTATATATCCCTCTCCATCTCACTCTCTCTCTCACTCATCCTCCCCCCCCTCTCTCTCTCTCTCTCTCTCTATGTCTCTCTCACTCATCCTCCCCCCCCTCTCTCTCTCTCTCTCTCTCTATGTCTCTCTCACTCATCCCCCCCCCCTCTCTCTCTCTCTCTATGTCCCTCTCCATCTCACTCATCCCCCTCCCCCTCTCTCTCTCTCCCTCTCTATGTCCCTCTCCATCTCATCCCCCTCCCTCCCTCTCTCTCTCTATGTCCCTCTCCATCTCACCCCCCCTCCCTCTCCCTCTCCATCTCACCCCCCCTCCCTCTCTCTATGTCTCTCTCACTCATCCCCCCCCCCCCTTTCTCTCTCTCTATGTCTCTCCTCCCCCCCCCTCCCTCTCCCTCTCTATGTCCCCCTCCCTCTCTCTCCCTGTCTGTCTGTCTGTGATGTTTACATATTAAGCTGTGTTGACATGCTGGTTTTATTGGCTGTCTCTGCTCTGCTGACGCTGGCCTTTGTGCCTGCTGGTTTCTGCGCCTCAGGGTCGAACTCTGCCCAACATGTCTGAGTGACGGTGTGGGAAACGGTCCTCCGTTTGGCTCCTGTAACCTTTTAAGATCCATGCTGGCTTTGCTATGGGTCAGAGGGATTTAGGAGGAATTTAAAGTTGATATGTATATGCATCGTATGTATCAAAAAATGTAAAAAATGTAAAAAATGGAGGATGTTCTTCGCTGTATCGTTGGCACACACGTTTAGGCTACGCACCTCTGTTTTCTTTTCCGTTGCCAATTCCTTTGGCAGACCCTGTGATTAAAATGTTTTCATGCTTTCCTGAGGTAGTAAAAACTGAAAGCTGTGTGTTTACAGCGGGCCACACACACACAGACACACACACACACACACACACACACACACACACTCATATACTACAGACACACATATACTGCACACACACACACACACACTGCACACACACACACACACACACACACACACACACACACACACACACACACACACCGTACCCTCTCAGGGCCCCTCTCATGTACACTAATAACAAGGCTGTTTTTCTAGCATTTTTGTTTTACTGTTGTGTTTTACAGTGTCTTGGAGGCTTTATTTACCCTATTTGTCACTGAAAGAAACATACCAGGGGAGGAAATCGGAGGATGGTTGTAATTCACGGAACGGAACGAGGAACGGTATCAAACACAACGCGTTTCATTCCGTGCTGTGCGTTACAATGAGCCCGTCCTCCGTTTTCTACCCCCACCAGCCTCCCCTCGAGCATACAGTAGCATCTGTGAGGCGATGTCATGCTAGCTAGGGTTGAGGCTGATTGCTGACTGATACGACAGTGTGACAGCCGGGTCCGACAGGACCGCGTAACGGCCGGGTCCGACAGGACCGCGTAACGGCCCGGTCCGACAGGACCGCGTAACGGCCCGGTCCGACAGGACCGCGTAACGGCCCGGTCCGACAGGACCGCGTAACGGCCGGGTCCGACAGGACCGCGTAACGGCCCGGTCCGACAGGACCGCGTAACGGCCGGGTCCGACAGGACCGCGTAACGGCCGGGTCCGACAGGACCGCGTAACGGCCTGGTCCGACAGGACCGCGTAACGGCCGGGTCCGACAGGACCGCGTAACGGCCCGGTCCGACAGGACCGCGTAACGGCCCGGCTGATGCTGACACGGTGGAACGCTAACGATGCTTCGCTAGCTAGCGCTAGCAGGAGAGGCGCAGGAAGATAAAGTCCTGGCTTGACTGACTCACTGAGGACAGCAGAACCAAGGTCACTGCAGGGGTTCCCATGTGTAGAAAACAAACCCATCGACCGAGTTATTGGTTGATGAATTTTGTAATCATTAGCCAGACTCTGTGGGAGTCTCTCTCTCTAAAAGGGACTCTCTGTTGGTGATTTGGGTAATTGGACGCCCATGTCTCATGGTTTGGAATAAGCTGCAGCTTGCGGATATTTAGGCGGGCATTGACGCATGTTTGCATGCATCTGTTAATATGCTAACTGTCTATGTCTTTTTGTATCATTAGCAATGCACCAACAGAAATAATGTAACATTGTTTTGCAAATGTAACATACCCCAAAGTCAGAGCCAATCTTCATTTTTATTCCAATCTGCATTTTAGCCGTGCCCGGTGAAAATACCTGACCTCCTAAATCCATGAAGCAGACCCCCAATCATGTCATCTCTGTTAATCTTGTGACCAGACACTTCAGCCAAATATGCTCAGTAGGTCTGGTGGACCAACGCGTCAAACATGGCCTTCGTTTACTAAATACAAAGATCGGGAAAGAAACCGCATAGCCATTGGCTTTACCTTGCGTCAATAATAATCTCCCACAGCACTCCGCCCCCCAGATTGACAACACACTGATTCGGAGCCACGCCTCACTAAAATTAAATGATGACAGAAACTTGACTCAGTAAATTCACTCCCACCAAGGCCAGGTTTGAGTCGTTGTTATTCCAGGCTTATATATGCTGTGAACACACACACACACACACACACACACACACACACACACACACACACACACTAACTATTATCCCCTGTTACTATGTTAATACTCCATGGATGAACTAAGATTAAACCGATGAGTCGCCTTCCTCAGACCCTCATTAGATCACCTCCCAGATCTAAAAGGTGATGATGATAATATTTCTGAGAGGGATGAGAGTGTGACCGTGTGACCGTGTGAGAGAGTGTGAGAGTGTGTGAGAGTGTGACCGTGTGAGAGTGTGTGAGACAGTCTATTTAGATAAAGGTCAGAGAGAGGAAAATCCTTGAATGTCATCGGTCATCCGCTGCTCATGTCTGCTGTAGTTGATGTTTTGGTGTTTCCTCCTCAGCTCCTTGTGTTTGCCTCATGTGACTGGCTGTGACAGGCCTCAGGGCCTTCACTAGCTGCCTTCACACACACACACACACACACACACACACACACACTCAGACTTACACGCACACGCACACACACACACACATATGAACACGCACACACACA
>NC_139657.1:1950368-1957868 GCF_951799395.1 Argentina silus | reverse complement strand
TTACTGTAACTCAATGTCATGGGGACTAATTGAATCTATCTAGCATCAGTCAACGATCTCAGACCCACTGGTCACCCAGCCAATCAGCAGCAGAGGTTTCACCTTTTCACCTTTACATTTACATTTATGGCATTTAGCAGACGCCTTTATCCAAAGCGACTTACAACAAATACATGTGTTTAAGTAAGTGAATCATCTATCCAACAGTCATCATAACACAAAGTAATCACTGCTCACACCAGGGGCCATTGGCAGTCGGAATTATTAACAGGAGAGAACTTACAGGGGGGAAGTGGGGGTGAAGAGGTCTCAAGGGTTGGGGTTAGGGTTAGTACAGGGAGGGGGTAGTGGGGGTGAAGAGGTCTTAGGAAGGACTTTTAAGATCCTTGTCCTTGTACACCTCAGTGACAGGTCACACCAGCTCGTCTGCTGGAGACGTTTGTCTGTCCTCTGTTGGAGACGTTTGTCTGTCCTCTGTTGGAGACGTTTGTCTGTCCTCTGCTGGAGACGTTTGTCTGTCCTCTGTTGGACTTTGTGTGGAGGACACTCCATTAACCATGGACATTTTTAAATAAAGTAAACATCACTTTAATATGTCTCCCTGCATTATTGATTGCCTTCATTGAATGAAAAACAATACATGGGAACAAATCGGAAAAAATGAGCAAACGTTTTTTTCACATGGCTTTGTACGACCACAGAGTGTGTGTGTGTGTGTGTGTGTGTGAGTGTGTGTGTGTGTGTGTGTGTGTGTGTGTGTGTGTGTGTGTGTGTACAGTAGAACCCTACCCAGCAGGCATGATCTAGTTGCATGGAGGGTTTTATATAACCTCCCTGAGACTCCTGAATGCCACCAGGCTGTGAGTCCAGGCAGCAGGGTGCTGGTTCAGATACTGTGCGCTGACAGAATCTGTGGAAAAACCCGGCAGAGATTCCTTCTGGAGCAGCTGTCTGCTTGTTGATACAACTCTACTGTCACTATCTGTGTTTTGTTGCACCGTTTGGTTTAATTTGAGTCAATACATTAGGGCCGGGGTTTGTTTTTAATTCACCATTTCTAGGGGCATATGGAAAGTCTGCCCCACGTATTCTGTCTAGTTCAAGTCTTGTTCAGGTCTCTGTTCACCCAGAGAGAGGCTGGTGGAGGTACTGTAGAAATCGGAGGACGGGCTGGAGGACGGTACCTCCGATTTCTACCTCCACCGGCCTCTCTCTGCTGCTCACCCAGGGACATCATGTCCTTACAGGCCAGTGTGACCGCGACCGTGACCGCGACCGCGGTTCGTGACCACTCTCCGTGACCGCCATAGAGCTGCAGTCTAATTACTGTTGAACCCCAAACACTCCCAGGCAGGGTAGAGAAGGACACAGAGGATCTGACCACTTATTAAACCCCCGGTCCCTCTTATCCCGCTGTGAGCGCTACAAACTTTCTTTTTATAGTGTCTCAATCTGTGTGCGGAGGGAAAAAATAAACCGCTGTGAAATAATCTGGGAATTTATTTTCACAGGAGTCAAGGATTAAAGTCATGGAAAATTTAAAGTAGCCTACTTTTCTTTTTTTTCTTTTTTTAAGAGGGTCAGATTTTTCCCTCCCGGTTGGAATGTTCCGGTTGGTCCTTAGAGCCCCCCTAAGGCGAGTTCTAAGTTCTATGCGAGAGCTCTAAGTTCCAAGCTCAAAGAGAGTTCTAAGTTCTCCCCTTTTTGTAAGCACACCCCCAGACTCCTTATCAGACTTGTCCGAATGGATGATGTGCAGGAACCGGATCCCGAGTAGTTGGATGTATCTGTAATGTACTTAGGACCTAGGCCGGCATGTGATGGCCCTGATGTTTCTAATCATTTTACTGATAGCGGCAGAAGCACTCAGCTCCTCAGCTCCTCAGCTAGCTTGCTCTGGTGGCTGGCTGACTCTGTGACTAGCCCTCTCTCTCCACACTGTGGGTGGCTCAGTCAGTCAGAGAGGCTCTCTTACAAGTGACCGAGCAGGAAGGGGACAGGGCAGGACAGGAATGGCTTAGCAGACAAAGACTAGGCACGGTTCGGAAACCACTCGGACGTCCATCAGGACACACAGGTGCGGTGGATTTATGTGAAGTATGTATTTGTTTTGTACTGTATACAGGCCGAGAACCACTTCATCCGAAGTCATTTGAGTTTTGAAGAATAGAGCCTTGGTGTGTCAGATGTGACACACGTACAGACATTTGACGGTCACGATTGAATCTTTCGTATCATATTCTTGCGAGCTGTTTTGGTTTCGATTTGATCTAAAAAAAACTAAAAAAACAGGACAACAATGATGTAGTATGAGACCGTAACAGACTCAACTTGACCTCTGTGGAGTTAAGAAAGCGTTAGTGCGTGACGGGGCGTGCGTGAACAGCTGATATTTGCGCCCTTCCGGCGGTTGTGACAGTGCATGAGAACGCAGATCACATTTCACACATTCCTCCGACCCAGTTTCATAAATGAGGTTGTGTATGTTTGTTGATACAAAACTCTACTGTCACTATCTGTGTTTTGCTGCAGTATTTGGTTTAATTTGAGTCAATACATTCGTGGGGCGGGCGGCGGGGGGGGGGGGGGGGGGGGGGTTTAAACCATTTCTAGGGGTGTAAGGAAAGTCTGCCCCACTTATTCCATCTGGCCCAAGTCTCTGTTCACCCAGAGAGAGGCTGGTGGAGGTGTTGTAGAAATCGGAGGTGTGTCATCGCCATGTCAACCTTTGTTACCGAATGACCCCCACCCCCACCCCCCACCGCCCACCCCCCACCATCAACATAACTCATCACAAACACGTTACAGATTGCAAATGTTTAATTTCATCTCTGGAGGACAAAAAAAAACACCCGGAAAAGACCATCCGCTGACTGTGTCAACGGAAATCCTCCGATTTCTACCTCCACCAGCCTCCCTCTGCTGCTCATCCAGGGGGATCATGTCCTTACAGGTTGTGTGTGTTTATGATAGCCAGCTCTGTTTGACAGTTTGTTTAAGAAAATGGTTTTCCTCAGAACTGGAGAGGTTTGTAGTTTCGACCTTCAGAGAGTTCCTGTACACCACAAAAATGTACCGAAACAGGCAGCTCCATTTCACCGGAGGCTGGCGGAGGTCGACCTCGAAGGACAGGCTGATTATGATGCATGGAATGGAATGAGGCACCAGAGAGGCTGGCGGAGGTGTTGTAGAAATCGGAGGACGGACTGGAGGATGGTGCACCATCCCTCATTCCATTCCATGCATTACACTGAGCCCGTCCTCTGATTTCTACCTCCGCCAGCCTCCCCTGCTCCTCTTTGTCCCAGCGAGGAGCCTGGGAAACAGTTTAGGTTATCCAGCAGAATTCTGATGTGGTCTTTGAAGAGTTCTGTAGGAGTTTCAGTCTTTGATGTCTTCCCCCAGACAGCTACACACATTGTTCCCCACCCTGCTGTGTTCTGCATTCTGGGGGTTTTACCCAAACATTGTTGAAGTTTTGGGTTTCTGATGTGGAAATATGCTTGTACTGCAGTGGGCTGGATTTCGGTGTGTCTGCAGGCAGTCAATGGTTTACCCTGAGCAGAGCAGAGCAGAGCAGGTATTTGAATGGAGAGAGGGGAACAATACACACCTATATCTCTGCAGACGTTGGTATTTGAGTCCCGCTGACCTCTGGGGACTTTGTTGTTGTCGTTGTCGTCGGCGTCGTGAGAGTCAGAGACAGCACCGTCAGACTGGAAACAGATCAAACCGCACGGAAAAAGGTACAGTCCAAGTCTGAGCACTTCTTACAAACGTTATCAACTTCTAAGAGAATCTCTGTGTCTGTGTGGGACTTCCGTCACACGCTGGATACTACAGGGACTTGGGAGAAGCTGTAGGCCTCAATAGAACGCTCTGGATGGTCCTAAGCGGTCCACATATTGGGGATGTGTCACATTTATTGCTTTGTCATGATCAGTCATTTACGCTTCGACAAATGTCACTGCTTTGCACGATCGCTTGACGGTACGTCTTGTTCCGCTGTCAGCACCCAAGGGTGCAGCAGTCAGGAGAAGCTGTCAAGTTGACAGACCTGTTCTGCAGGAGTGTGTCACTTGGGGAAAGGTGTGTCTGTGTTTCCACATAAACAGAGGCGTGAGTAACCACGAGACGCCAGAGAGGACGGTTTTGATCCGCGGTGAGAGATAACAGGAAGATGTTCACAACCGTAGTCGTTACAGATAACCTTGTTGTCGTGTGTTATCATAATGTACATTATCTCTCATCTGTTCACCCCTAAAGCATTGCGTTGTTCTCAGAGAATGATGGTTTTAGCAGACGTGGCACGACGTACTCCAACACTATGTTACTGGAGGTGTAGGGTGACGGAGCGACAAGAACTGCATCTCACAGATATCACGTACTGGATTACAGCGGAGGCCGGTGGGGGTAGAAACCGGAGGACGGGCTCGTTGTAAGGCATGGAACGGAACGAGGAGCGGTATCAAACACAACGTGTTTCATTCCGTTCCGCGCATTACAACGAGCCCGTCGTCCGATGTCTGCCTCCGCCAGCCTCCGCCAGCCTCCGCCGGCCTCCGCCAGCCTCCCCTGCTGTATGACCATGTTATCATAATGTCTCACTTGTTTGCTCTCTTGTTATAAGTCATTGTTCTTTTGTTCCAGTGTTTAAATCAACTTAATACACTGCCTGACCTGACTGTAGTCTAGTGTACAGCAGGGTAAGAGCTCCACGGACAGGGCTGCATCTGGAAGGCACAGAGGGTGTACAGTACAGACAGCAGACGGGATTATTGTCCTCTTAGTGTCAAACAGTCCTGTATGACTGCTGTGTACCAGCGCTGAACTGAAGGGCTGTAATTAAGTCTGTCAGTGCTGTAGAATCATACGAAATACTGTAGCATTCGTACCGTAAGAACGGCCGTTTTAATTTCAAACATCAACAACGTCCCTTGATGGGCGGACGGGCGGTTTAATTGTGCCACCGTGTGACGCCTGGGTGGTTGTAGTGTTGGGGAACAGAGGGGCTGTCGGTGTCAGTGTCTGGCTATGAATGGAGCCTTCACTCACAGCCCTGTCAAAGCTAAATATGGACAGATAATTAACGCTGTTGATGCCTGGGTCCTTTCAAATGCACTCGTCTCCCTCCCTCCCTGCCTGCCTCCCTCCCTCCCTGCCTCCCTCCCTCCCTCCCTCCCTCCCTGCCTGCCTCCCTCCCTCCCTGCCTCCCTGCCTCCCTCCCTCCCCCCCTCCCTGCCTGACTGCCTGCCTGCCTGCCTGCCTGCCTGCCTGGCAGGCTTTGGTTGCCTTTTGTCTTGTTGTGTCCCAGTGCCTGTGTGTGTGCTCTGTGTGTGTGTGTGTGTGTGTGTGTGTGTGTGTGTGTGTGTGTGTGTGTGTGTGTCCTTACTGGGGAGCCGTTGACACAGTCAGCGGATGGTGTTTTCCGGGTGTTTTTTTTTGTCCTCCAGAGATGAAATTAAACATTTGCAATCTGTAACGTGTTTGTGATGAGTTATGTTGATGGTGGGGGGTGGGCGGTGGGGGGTGGGGGTGGGGGTCATTCGGTAACAAAGGTTGACATGGCGATGACACTCTGGCTCTGAGGGCTAATTATGACAGGGTTCCTTTAGCTGCTCCGACATCAAGGGGGGCGGGGGGGACGGAGAGGGGAGGGGAGGGGAGGCTGCGGGGGTTGAATGTTGAAGATGATGGGGGGGGGGGGGGGGGGAATCCCAGCCATCAAGCCTTCCAGCCATGCTCTGTCCTACTGAGGGGACACATACATCAGAGGACAGGCTGGTTGTAATGCACGGAACGGAACAGGGAATGGTATCAAACACTACCAGCCTCCCCTGGGAACACACACATCCACATTGAAAGGACCTGTTCTGTCTGACCTCATATTCAATACCGTCTGCATTCGTGCGTCGGTTAAACAGCTCATCGGCATCATGTGACCTTCCCATATCAACTGAAATAGGCTACAGAACATTCGATTTGATGTAGAATCATTTGGAATTCCTAGAATTCCGGAATTTTTCAAACTTGTTTATTTTCCGTTTTCCAGGACATCCAAGTGGGTAGAGGCTGATGCAGTAGTCGTGTCTGTCGCCATGACATCGGACGCGAGTCACATGCTAGAGGCAGCCCTGGAGCAGATGGATGGCATCATCGCAGGTAAGAGAGATTCAGGTGTTCATTATGATGGTGAGGTCATTATGTGAGGTCATTATGATGCGTTCCACAATCTATATCTCCCCTTTTAAGTGTGTGTGAAGTCTCTCCCACGTACACTACATAGACAATCCTCCTGATCTGATCCCGTAAGATGAATCCTGAAAATAATTATATTCTTTTCCACCATTCCAAGGCCACACTTATTTGCTTGACTGTTCTTTCTTCATGATTGTGTTTCTATGTGTGTCATCACTGCTGAGAGGTAGCTCACAATAAGCCTGTCATTGTTGTACCGTTTACAGCTGTATCTTGTGCATAGGATGAATAAACGTTGATTTGATTTGATTTGATTAACTATCTGAAAGTACATGTATACTACCAAATAACCCTGAAACAACTTTAGGACACAACACAAACTTCAACAGTAAAACTGGTTGTTCACAGGTTTTTTTTTATTTATTTTTTTATAAATGGTGCTTTTCTAAATACACAGTGTTCTCTCTCTCTCTCTCTCTCTCTCTCTCTCTCTCTCTCTCACACACACACACACACACGCACACACACACACACACACTACAGTCCATGAAACAGGTTGAGCAGAGCTCCTGGCAGGTGTATAAGTGATGTGTGTGTGTGTGTGTGTGTGTGTGTGTGTGTGTGTGTGTGTGTGTGTGTGTGTGTGTGTGTGTGTGTGTGTGTGTGTGTGTGTGTGTGTGTGTGTCAGCCAGGTAGAGCAGCCAGGCTGATGGAGCAGGCTAACACAGGGTTAATTGCGTAGAACATAAGTGAGGCCTTGAATAAAACATTGTCCCAACCTGTAGGCTTCCACAGTCCTACCTGTCACCAGGTAGTTACCCAGACAGCCAACTGGCTTCCACAGTCCTACCTGTCACCAGGTAGTTACCCAGGCAGCCAACTGGCTTCCACAGACCTACCTGTCACCAGGTAGTTACCCAGACAGCCAACTGGCTTCCACAGACCTACCTGTCACCAGGTAGTTACCCAGGCAGCCAACTGGCTTCCACAGTCCTACCTGTCACCAGGTAGTTACCCAGACAGCCAACTGGCTTCCACAGTCCTACCTGTCACCAGGTAGTTACCCAGACAGCCAACTGGCTTCCACAGTCCTACCTGTCACCAGGTAGTTACCCAGACAGCCAACTGGCCCAGTTCACATGACCCCTGGGAGTGTTTGGAGCTCCTGTAGGACACTGGGTGGAATGCAATGACATTGTACTTTCACGTCACGATTTTTTGCTGTTGTTCTGTTATACGGTCCAATCCTGGACATCCGATTGGATTAGGGTTGTTCATTCATTCATTTTGAGTAAATATAAA
>NC_139657.1:1938427-1940168 GCF_951799395.1 Argentina silus | reverse complement strand
TTCTTACCCACAGAAGTAGCAGCGTACTACATACTTTTGAATTTGATGAAAGGTTATGATGTTTTATTTGATTTTATTTGTTCTTTGTTCTGTGTGTAGTTAACCTTCTAAGCTTGATCACACTTTAGTGTGCGGAACACTTATTAGAAGCTTACGTTTGTAGCTTAGAAGTGTTTAATAAGTAGCTAATTGGGCAATGTTTTGGTATTACTAGCCATTTATGAGGTGTTTATTCAGTGTTTTCGTATCCCCAGATTAGTAGTCATGTAGTCGCTGACCTGTTAGATGCGATTTCAGCAACCCTTCAATCACTGGCCCACATCCGGGGATTGAACCAGCGACCTTGTGGTGACTGGTTAGCTAGAACCTTTTTATTTATTTTTTTATATGATTTTTAATTGTATTTTTCTTTGTTCTATGTTTTGTTGTTTCCTCCCCAGAATGTGAAACCCGCTCAGCGAGTTTCAGGAAGGGTTAGGGGTTGTGGAGTTGCTGCTGCTGGAACATGTCAATCATAACTAAACATTTCACCACATTCCACCCCCCCCCGCCCCCCCCCCCCTCCTCCTCTCTCCCAACTTCCCTTGACCCCCATAACCATTTCCATCCACAGTGATGACCCAAAAAAATAGAAACCTTTCAACTTTTCTTTTTTTTTTTTCTTTTCTTTGTTCTGTGTCCTGCCCCCTCCCCCTCCCACAGTGTGTGGTTAACCTGATTAGCGAACTGCAGGAGCAGATGTGTAAGTTTCAGGAGGAGATCACCACCCGCATCCTGGAGAAACGCGCCCTGGATAGTGCCAACGCTCAGGGGGAGAGTGGCGCCCCCGGGGCCCACGGGCGCAGCCCCGACGTGGGCCTGGGTAGCACCTCTGACCTGGAGGAGTGCTGGTCGCTGTGGAGGACAGAATGTAGGCAGACCCTTCTCTACCAACGGACGCACTCCCCTCCTCTCTTCCACCCTCTCTCCCTCTCTCCCCCTCCTCTCCTCTCTCCCTTTTTCTCTCTAACCACCCCCCTTCCACCCTCTCTCTCCACCTACCTCTCCCCCCTCCCATCCCTCTCCCACCTCTCCCCCCTCCCATCCCTCTCCCCCTCTCTCTCTCTCTCCCCCCCTCCCTCCCTCACATCCCCCTCCCAACCTCTCCCCCTCCCATCCCTCTCCCCCTCCCCTCCCTCTCCCCCCTCCCCTCCCTCCCCTCCCTCTCCCCCTCTCTCTCTCCCCCCCTCCCTCCCTCACACCCCCCCCTCTCTGGACTCCACCACAGTGCTCTGAGACTAACAGCTTCTCCCGACAGTGT
Source organism: Argentina silus (assembly GCF_951799395.1). Classification (NCBI taxonomy): domain Eukaryota; kingdom Metazoa; phylum Chordata; class Actinopteri; order Argentiniformes; family Argentinidae; genus Argentina; species Argentina silus. The sequence goes on along the minus strand of NC_139657.1, from coordinate 1,938,868 downwards.
GGCTGGCGTGTCACCTGACCTACAGCGTGGGGATCGTTACCGTGGTGTTGACGTGTGCTGCTGTCACTGTCTGTCTCTCTCTCCGGGTGTCGTCATCTCCCCTACAGTGTTACCGACTGTATTCGCAGTGGTGTGGTGTGTTTGCATGACAGGGGGTTCACCTCATTAACTCAACACAAGGTTTACTGGCTGTTGTTTGATGGCTGTTTCTGGGTTTTTCAAGGTTGTAGCTTTTCATGTGCTAACCGCACGGTGTGGTGGCTGTCGAGAGACAAACTTTGTGGGTTTCCCTCTAACTCTTCACTGGTTGGTTCAAGACACGAGTGCCCCTGCGTTTTCGTGTACTTGACTGACTATGAGAAACGGACTCTGGGTGAATGCTCAGTAATGAGCACGAGGTTTTATTGTTTGGGCTGATTTCATGACCATATAAGGACATAC
>NC_139657.1:1900927-1918427 GCF_951799395.1 Argentina silus | reverse complement strand
CAGCTCTCTGGACACTAAGAGTGGGGGGTGACTAGGAAAGAGACTACAACTCCCATGTTTTCCTGTAGATTCACCAGAGACTGGGAGAGACTACAACTCCCATGTTTTCCTTTAGATTCACCAGTGACTGGGGGACTACAACTCCCATGTTTTCCTTTAGATTCAACAGTGACTGGGAGAGACTACAACTCCCATGTTTTCCTTTAGATTCACCAGTGACTGGGGGACTACAACTCCCATGTTTTCCTGTAGCTTCACCAGTCACGGGGATAGATACTACAACTCCCATGTTCCCCTGTGGACCCACCAGTGTTCTGTTGAGATGTAACATCACCACCTCAGCTCTCTAACCCGTCAGGATAACGCCACGACTACCTATAGGAAACAATGTGCACGACCATTTTATGTTAAGTGTTTTTTGAGATTCAGATAATGGTGTTTATCCATTTTTTTTTAAAGATATTCCTAATCCATAGAAAAGAATACTGTTGCTGTTTGTCAGACAGATTATGTGATGATCTTGTGCAATATTTGCATAGGGAGGGACATATTTAATATTTATGTGGGTAAAATTAAAATAATAGCACAGACAATAGTACAGGAAATTGTATAATTGCTGTGCACATTTTGACAGAATCCAGATTTGTGATTTTGCACTGTTATTTTCATATACATACCGTATGAATCGTATAGTATTTTTTTAGTTGACGATACCGCTTCAATAAAGGAAGCAGCCTTGTTGTCATGTAAATGTAAATAGCATTATCCAAATCCATCAATAAAAAAACCGTGTGCACACAAGTGTTTTATTCTTCATACACAATCATGGTCAAAAACCTTCTCACAATCCATTATTTTGAGATGATAGATTTACAGAAACGTTGAATCAGACAGCTGTTTGACAGACAGCTGTTACGGTACAGTAATTGAATACATCGTCCTGCATCAGTAACCTCCAGTACCATCCACTAACCTCCCGCATCAATGCTTCTGATCACCATGACTGACCCATTTGAAAAACAAGATGGCAGAATGCATGCTGGAGCAGAAGCATCCCATCATGCACCTGGGGGGGAGGAGGGGGGGGGGTTCATCCTTAGGAACACCTTCCTCATCAGAACATTGGTCTGAACAGTGGGCATGGTCCAACTCTCTATCCTTCTCGTCCTAGGGAACTGTCAGGCTTGTGGAGGTAGACTTCGGAGGACGGGCTCACTGTAATGCATGGAACGGAATGAGGAACGGAATCAAAGTTGATACCATTCCTCATTCTATTCCATGCATTACAATGGAGCCCTGATACCATTCCTCATTCCACTCCATGCATTACTATGAGGCCGTCCTCCGATGTCTACCTCCACCAGCCTCCCCTGCCACTATCACACGACTCCCCCTGGTGGATGTAAAAGCATTGGGATGTTTGCCCCAGTCCCTCACTGTGAGATCCGTGAGAGGGAGTGAACAATGCAGCCTTTGGAGAGAGAGAAGGGAAGACAGTGGGACCGCAGCCACAGGGCAGAGTCATCACCTCCCTACCGTTTGACCTCTTTATCCAAGTCAAACAAACCACAGTGTGACGTTCAGTCCTCCCATTAGTATCGTAGTCCCAGAGCCATAGATATGCATGTATAGTCAGAGTTCCCATAGATATATACATGCATGTTAATTGCTCTGCGCCGTCCATGGGAGGCTGGTGGAGGTAGAAATCGGAGGACGTGCTCGTTGTAATGCATGGAACGGAATAAGGAAGGGTATCGAACACACGTGTTTGATACCATTTCTCATTCCATTTGAGACCATTCCTCATTCCATTCCGTGCATTACAATGAGCCCCGTCCTCCCATGTCTACCTCCACCAGCCTCCCCTGAGGTAGACCTACTGTACTGCGGGTGTTGTGTTTGATGAGGGGCCTGACTTTGCAGATGGTGATCACAGAGGGGACGGTCCTGCAGATAGAGGCCATGTCTGAGGGTATCAACAACCTCACAGTAAGTAGAGAAATCCTCATCCTGACTCTGCAACAGGGGAGGCTGGTGGAGGTAGAAATCGGAGGACGGGGCTCATTGTAACGCGTGTGTTTAATACCATTCCTCATTCCATTCCATGCATTACAACGAGCCCCGTCCTCCGATTTCTACCTCCACCAGCCTCCCCTGCTCTGTAACTCTAGAGCCTGACTATGTCTCTCTCAACAAGCTCATTAGAGATCTTCGTTTTACACGATTAATTAACTAACAACAAAATGAGTCACAGAGTATTTTTTAAGTCGTTATACCTTATTTCTTTAATCAAGTTTTGCATCGACCTCACCCTCAATGCCAAGATGTCTTAACAATATGTTTGCTGACCCTTAAGCTAAGCCACTGAACCAACAGGATTTGATCAAACATTCGTAAATTTGTTATTTACTTTCTAACGTTATGATATTAGCCTAAAGCAGTTCTACTGACAGGAAGGAAGTTAAACCAGACGTAATAATGCTTCCAGCTAACCCCGCCCCCCCCCCTCGCCCCCCCCCCCCCCCCCTCCCTTGGTGCTTCTTGCTTTCAGTACTTGCTCAGCCGAGACGAGCTTCTGAAGGAGATGAGACTGGCCCAGACGGCTCTGGTCTGAGACGCTGTCATTGGGTCCCTCACTCAGCTGAGGCGACACTCGTCACTAACGAGAGAGGACATTGGCTGGTCTGAGAGGACCGGTGCACTAACGAGAGAGGTCATTGGCTGGTCTGAGAGGACCGGTGCACTAACGAGAGAGGACATTGGCTGTTCGTGGAGACGACTGGTGCACTAACACCGCCGATCAACCAATCAAGCGATCGAATAAGAGAAATACTGTACAGACCTTTTACCTCAACTCTAATGCAGAGGCCTTCACCAGCACCTTCCACTGACCGGTCTTCTTACCTCAGTCATTCAGCGGAGGCTGGTGGAGGTAGAAATCGGAGGACGGGCTCATTGTCATGCATGGAACGGAATGAGGAATGGTATCGAACAGGTGTCAAACGTGTTGGTATCAAACATGTGTTGATACCATTCCTTATTCCGTTCCATCCATTACAATGAGCCCGTCCTCCGATTTCTACCTCCACCAGCCTCCCCTACAGTCAAGTACATGACTAGGGTGACTACTGTTTAACCTGGTGGCATTCTAGTGACAGGGAGAGGTGTCATCTTCTGTACATGAAAACTGAAGCAATTCTGTGTCATATCAGTTATGTCATTGGTGTGTAGTTTTTAGTGTTCGTATTCTGACTAGATATAGTATAGTTTTATATTATTGGGGAAATTGGTCAAAGGTCCTATCACAAGTCACTTGAGCATTTGTTCAAATGCTTTTTTTCCCCTATGCAATTTTACCCTGTGATATTGGTAACCCTGTGTATTTGATACTGTGTATATATCCTCACTTACAACTTGTTGTGTTTACTAAGTATTGTTTCTGGTGTGTAAGTGGACATGTCCCTTGATGCAAACACAGATGTAAAGTCACACAGCAAACAAACACACCCATTAGTTATAGCCTACAGGCTCACGTACAACCAGTCACAAACAGGTTTGGTTTCCATGTTTCGAAACATAATTTCACTTATATGTACATAGGCAGGTGAGGGTTTCCTTGAGAGAATATCTCTTCTGTAAGATGAGTCATGCTCTCTGGGAGTCAGGGAGTCCACCAATCAGAGGACAGTCAGGGAGTCCACCAATCAGAGGACAGTCAGGGAGTCCACCATGGCAGGCTGGGGAGGTTGAAATCAGAGGACACGCAGGCGTGTTTTAATACCGTTCCTGATTCCGTTCCATGCATTACAATGAGCCCGTCCTCCGATGTCTACCTCCACCAGCCTCCCCTGGAGGCAGTCTACTCTATGTAACAGTTGAAGCCCCAGGCAGAGTGTGTGTGTGTGAGGATCCAGCTGTACTGTAGGGTGGTTGGCCTGTCTGAAAAGCAGCACACGTATCTCACTAGGGCTCCAGAGAGGAGAGAGGGCCAGGAGCTGTTCCCCACGCAGCCAACGTCGTCCGCAGACACGTACTGGTGAGTTCTGCTTCCAGCCTCCGTCATGATTGATTGTTTCAATGTACTTGATTGATCACTACATTATGATTATTAACTGTTATTTTAATTCTCGAAGCAGCAATTCATAGTAAGATGATGAAAGGCAAAAGGGAGATGTGTTTCCATATGGTGGACAGAAGGTTGTCACGATAGGATTAGGCTGATATACTGAACTTCATTTGAACTCACTGAGGGAACGCAATGCACTCAAGTGACTTCTACTATCAATGAAAACATTCAGTTATATTTTGTACAATGCCTCTAAACACCACAATGACCCACATTGTTTGTAACCATATCTTCACATTTCCAGTGTATTAGGGAAGCCTTTGAAGATTAAAATGTCGAGTTATATGTTGAACAGTACCACTGTAAACTGTTGTAATCGTTGTGTGTCCAGTACATTAGGGAAACCACCCTCTGAGTTCGTCTCCCGGCAACATGGGTCTTACATTTGGCAAGCAGAAGCCCCCGGCAGCCCCTCCCCAACGCCTCAGCGTCTTCTCCTCCCTCCGTTGGGGCAAGCCCGTCCCCAACCCCAACGACTTCGTCCCCCTCTTCAACGACAGCGTGGGCATGGCCTCGTCCCGCACCCAGGAGTACCTCCTCTTCGTCGACCCCGAGGACAAGTTCCAGCCCAGCTCCTCGGCCCTCAACGAGATCTTCCTCATGACCTACATCAGCCAGAGCACAAGCCTCCAGATGACCAACAGCTTCAACTGCACCGCCATGACCCCGGAACAGCGCATCCTGCTGGGGGCCGACTGGGTCTGGGCCGTCCTGGAGAAGCCCACCAAGAACCCGCGCATCCAGATCGCCGTGCAGATCCTGCATCTCCCTGAGAGGGGAGGGTCGGGAGGAGGAGGCGGGGGTGGTGACGGTGGAGGTGGAGGTGGAGGTTGGGATGAGTACCCTACAGAGATGTGTACAGAGACCATGCACATGGCCCAGATGGTGTCCAGCCACAGAACGATGCCGGAGAGGATGGTGGACTTCTGCGCGTCCATCGGGAAGGACTGCTACGCCCTCTTCCTGCTCTTCGGCCGGAAGAACGACCCGGGGAACATCTACGGCGTGCTGAGCAACAACTTTGACGCTGCCATCGGGAAGTGTACGAAGATCGACCGGGCTCTGATCGAGAACTTCTTGAAAGGGTCGAGGTACTTGCACACGCCCACCGGGATGCTGCAGGCTGTTCTTACGAAGAAGGATAATGAACCCCTGACTCTGCTCATCAAGTTCACCTGACCGTACTGCGTGCGACATGTGATTCACCGTATGTCACATCCGCGGGAGGCTGGTGGAGGTGGAAATCGGAGGACGGGCTCATTGTGATGCATGAAACGGAATGAGGAATGGAATCAAAATACCAGGTATACAGTACCAGTCAAAAGTTTGGACACACCTTCTCATTCAATGGTTTTTCTTTATTTTTATTATTTTCTACATTGTAGGTTAATATTGAAGACATCAAAACTATGAAGGAACACATATGGAATTATGTAGTAAACAAAAAAGTGTTAAACAAACCAGAATATGTTTTAAATTTTAGATTCTTCAAAGCAGCCACCTTTTGCTTTGATGACAGCTTTGCATACTCTTGGCAAGGTGTGTCCAAACGTTTGACTGGTACTGGGTTAGGGTTAGGGTTAGGGTTAGGGTTATGCTTTAGTCCATTACAACATTGTACCTTCATGTTTGTCATGTTTTAATGCTATGGTCTCACCCTGTGGAGGTTTGTCCAGGGTGTAGCACAGCTTATACACACACGTGTTTGATACCATTCCTTATTCCATTCCATGCATTACAATGAGCCCGTCCTCCGATTTCTGCCTCCACCAGCCTCCCCTGGTTACATCAGAGTTCCCCATTCCTGATCCTGGAGAGATGCAATGCTTCAGAGATCTGAGCTCAGCAGTAACACACCTGATACAGCTAATTATGTTACGTTTATTGATTTACTGATTGATTGATTGGTTGGTTGATTGATTGAGTTGGGATGAATCAAGTGGGATAGTACTCAGCTGGGATAAACGCCCAGACACACTGCAGCTCTCCAGAACTAGACTTTAGTATCACTGTGCTACATTGTTATATGGGTCTATATGTTTTTCTTCTGTATATATGTTTTGAATGGCCAAAAGAACCGTGTAGTGTGAGGGCTGCAGACTGTTACTTTAAGGGCCTGTATTCTGGTACTGGTCCGTATCCAGGACTGAACCTCTGACCTCCAGTACAGTATGCAACACTGACTGCTGTAGACTGACACCTTTGTGGGGGTCGGGTGCAGTGAAATTACAATGCAATGATTGCAAATGAGTGATTTCTCAATAAAAGTTGAACAAATTAATGAACACGTTTTGGCCATTGTTTTTCTTCTTCTTCTTACGTTTTTGAATTCCTTCTTGAAATCACTGAATTCCTGAATTGACTGAATTTAAATGGAATTGAGCCCGACCCTGTTATTGTCTGGGTTAGGGTTAGGGTGTCTGTTCCACCTCTGTTGAACATCTCTCTGCATGGACGTTAACACACTACTGTGATCTCTACAGGGGAGGCTGGTGGAGGTAGAAATCGGAGGACCGGCTCATTGTAACACGTGGAATGGAATACGGAATAGTATCAAACACATATGTTTGATACCATTCCTCATTCCGTTCCATGCGTTACAATGAGTACAAGACGCCCGTCCTCCAATTTCTACCTCCACCAGCCTCGCCTCGTTCACACCAACCGCCTGCATCGTACCATTCACTACCCAGTGACATTTACTGTCCATCGTGTACAGCTAACCGTGACAGGGTGGCAAGGATTTGACGCTGAACAGGCTGCCCTCTCATAGGAGAGGACAGGGGACTTCTCATAGGAGAGGACAGGGGACGTCTCATAGGAGAGGACAGAGGACGTCTGATAGGAGAGGACAGAGGACAGAGGACCTCTCATAGGAGAGGACAGAGGACTTCTGATAGGAGAGGACAGAGGACGTCTCATAGGAGAGGACAGAGGACGTCTCATAGGAGAGGACAGGGGACTTCTCATAGGAGAGGACAGAGGACTTCTGATAGGAGAGGACAGAGGACTTCTCATAGGAGAGGACAGAGGACTTCTGATAGGAGAGGACAGAGGACTTCTGATAGGAGAGGACAGAGGACTTCTCATAGGAGAGGACAGAGGACCTCTCATAGGAGAGGACAGAGGACAGAGGACCTCTCATAGGAGAGGACAGAGGACAGAGGACCTCTCATAGGAGAGGACAGGCATAATGACTGAACAACCAGCTTGTGGAACGTTCATTCAAAACATAATTCCGTGGCGTCAATGACGTGATGTTCGTTTGCTTTCGGTGGGTTATTTTCTGCTCCTAGAGTGCGGGGCCATTAAGTCGAAGAGATACTGTAACAAAACGGGTGGGAGTTGAAAAAGAAATCAAAGTCTCTGTATTTCTGGATGGGTTGAGTTGTGTTGTGTTGTGTTGTGTTGTGTTGTGTTGTGTTGTGTTGTGTTGTGTTGTGTTGTGTTGTGTTGTGTTGGAGGGGATTACGTTTGTCGCGGATTATGGATCAGCATGTTAATGAATGGTTGTGTGCAGCCCGGCGCCAGAACCAACACCTTGGAAGGGCCATTGATTTTGTATGGGTGGGTGGGGGGGTGGGGTGGGCGGGGGGGTGGGGTGGGGGGGTGGGGTGGGCGGGGGGGTGGGTGGGCGGGGGGGTGGGGTGGGGTGTGGGGGGGGGGGGGGTTAAGGGGTAGCAAGGCCGGCGGTGGGCAGCGGTAAATAGATAGACATAGTATATGGACCTACAGTAAATACAAATATGAGATTAAACATTCAAAACACGCCCCCGGAATATCAACAATTCAGAAGAAAAAAAAAATTTCTTCACTTTTGATTGAGTGGGAATCAAAAGTTTGGGTGGGCTGAGCCCTGCCCCTGACCATAGCCCCCGGAGGACTTACCTAACCCACAAAACATTAAAAAGCCTAACTGCAGATACCTTATTGAAAATGTGATAGAAAATGTAGTTAGAATATTTCCAACATTCAATGTCACGTCAGCCTTTTACAGTGAATCTCACAGTTTCTGAATGTACAAAAGGAGATGAAAAGATGGAAAAGAATACACTTTGTGTTTCAAAACTTTAAGAATGTCCCTCTTGGATTTAGTACTGTATACAAAAGTGTTTTTAACTTCTTAAAGGTAGATTTAGTACTGTAACTTCTTAAAGGTAGATTTAGTCCTGTACACAACAGTGTTATTTCTTGTAAGCCAGTTCTGAGAGCTTTGGAAGGAGTTCGTATGCGAGGGTGTCCTGTTGCCCTGTTTGGCCAGGACTTAGTTTGCATACAAGCCGAGTGTCGCCAGGTATGGAAACAGTTGGTTTAGTGTATACGTTAGTCGCTGAAGGTGTTGTCTGTCTTGTGGCCCCTGTTTGGCAGGGAGTTAGTGTGCATACACGCTGCATACACGCTGAGTGGCCAGGTGTGGAAACAGGTAGCTGAGTATATGTGTTAGTATGCAAAGGTGTTGTCAGTCTTGTAGCCCAGCTTGGTGAGGTTCGGCAGGCAGGCGTTCTGGATCATGGGGGGCGGGCCACACAGGACCACCAGGACGTCGCTCGCTGCTGGGGGGAGGTGGTCTTTGATCATATCAGCAGTGATGAATCCTGAGCTGTACTTCCAGTCTGTAGGAAAGGAAAAGACACACACACACACACACACACACACACACACACACACACACACACACAGGGGTTTCAGACTGTTTCAATCAACAGTATCTTCCCTCCAGGGCAGTGAGGGATCACACCATGTTGGCCAATATGTGTTCTTCCTCTGTGTGGAACTAATGAATGTATGACAGAACCAGGGGAGGCTGGGGGAGGTAGAAATCGGAGGACGGGCTCATCGTAATGCATGGAACGGAATGAGGAATGGTATCAAACACGTGCATCATTTCTTATTCCATTTCATGCATTACAATGAGCCTGTCCTCCTATTTCTACCTCCACCAGCCTCCCCTGACGTTATTGTTGTTATGGGATAGCATAGCCTAGCCTAGCCCAGTGGTGTGATGGAGGGGCAGTAGCGGGTCTCACCCTGCGGAGGTTTGTCCAGGGTGTACCACAGCTTCAGTTGGTCAGGGTGGTTCGACAGCACCTCCTCCAGCTCCTCTCTCAGTAGGATGTCCTTCTCAGTCTGAGGGAACACACACGCACACACACGCACACACACACACACACACACACACACACATCACAGTCACTTAAAGGTATACTCTGGGATATGACAAGACGGGAGATGCGGCCCGAGACAAAAACTGAGATGTAACTAGTGACTAGAGAATGCGTGCGTGTGCGTGTGCGTGCGTGCGCGTGTGCGTGTGCGTGCGCGTGTGTGTGTGTGTGTGTGCGTGCGTGTGCGTGTGATGTGCGTGTGCGTGCGCGTGTGTGTGATGTGTGTGTGTGTGTGTGTGTGTGTGTGTGTGTGTGGACTGACTAGTGAGACTGACCTGGTTAGCGAATATGAGGGAGCACTTGGTGTCGTCTGCCGGGTCGGCTGTGATACCGCGGATCAGCTGCAGCATAGGAGTAATCCCTGAACACACACCCAGGACATTTAAACCCATTTCAACAGAACCAGAACATATAAGCTTCTTCTATAAGCTTCAACACTTCTGCTAAGAGCATATGAATTATGCATAGTAATAATACAGTAAAACATACGTCTAATTTTTCCTCGTGAAACCCTTTTAGAGAAGATGTCACATTTCAACGCGTTTAACTCACTCACACATGTATGAATGATACACATACTGAACTTCTATCCTACCCTGAGGTGAGTTCACTGAGAACATGGACTCTTTTGCAGCAACAACCTTGAACAGTGGAAATATCTGCCCACCAGGGGAGGCTGGTGGGGGTAGAAGTCGGAGGACGGGCTCGTTGTAATGCATGGAACGGAAGGAGGGATGGCTGGTATCACACACACACGATACCGTTCCTCATTCTGTTCCATGCATTACGATGAGCCCGTCCTCCGATTTCTACCTCCACCGGCCTCCCCTGCTGCACACCTAATAATGTAACTGCAGGTGCAAAAGGAGGAAGACTCCTTGCGACAATGAAATAACCCTGTTTAATACCGACGTTTCAGATAAGACATCTTCATCAGAGTCAACAACTCTGGGAGGAGTTGTAGGGAAGAGGGGGAAGAGGACCCATTAACACTTTGGATAAAAGCGTCAGCTAAATGGCATATATTGAAGACCTGTAGATTGAAGACCCATCTCTTCAGGCTACATCTTAACTGTCCCGCCTAAAGACCTCTTCATCCCCACTACCCCCCTATGCAAGTTTCTCTCCTGTAAATAAATTAAAACTAAAAATCTGCCTTTCTTCTAGCATCGTGACTGCCAATAGCCCCTGGTCCTAGCATAAATTAATTGTTCTCATGATGACTGATGGATAGATGATTCACTTACTTAGACACATGTATTTGTTGTAAGTCGCTTTGGATAAAGGCGTCTGCTAAATGCCGTGATGTAAATTAAAAAGGAAAGCGATCTCTACTGTGCCGTACCTGTTCCCCCAGCGATCATTCCCAGGTGTTTGAACTTGCGCACCTTGGCCTCAGACTTCTTGTCAGCTCGAATCGCAAATTTACCTTAAAAAGAGGAGGTTCACAGCATGTAAATGCAAATCAGCTACAGGTATGTGTCAGGGGAAGCTGGTGGAGGTAGAACTCGGAGGACAGGTTCATTGTAATGCATGGAATGGAATGAGGATTGGATATTAAATAAGTCTGTTTGGTACTATTCCTCATTTCATTCCATGCATTACAATGAGCCCGTCCTCTGATTTCTACCTCCACCAGCCTCCCCTGGATGTGTGTACATGCAAGAGTTCAGTTATAGGTATGTGTACACACAAGAGAAAAGCTTAGTGGATCTATTCTATTGTACATTGTAGAGGAGAGTACATTGTTACACAGTATCACATTGCCCTCTAGTGGTCATAAAATGGTAATGCCATGAGTGAGTAATGTAGGCAGGTGGAAGTGCAGGACAGAGAGAGTGAGTGAGAGGGGGAGAGAGCAATGGGCAAATTGTAGAATTGTAGAATTATTCACAAAGAGTTATTCACAAACTCACTCGCATTCTGACCATTTGAATAATGACTCAAAACGACCAAGGTTATGACCACGGTTTCCTCTTTGGTGCTGAGTAGTGCAATTACTAACAGTACACAGTAACAGATGCTCACACACACACACACACACACACACACACACACACACACACACACGCAGATGTACCATTTCCTGTGTACACAAGCAGTCCGTTGGGTCCCTTAAAGTCCATCTTCTCCCCAACCTTCATAGCGTCCAGGTACTGAGACATCTTGCCTCCGTCAGGGTAGTTTGGGTGAGTGTTTCTGTGGTAAACCTGTGGAACATACAGGAGACCAGGGTTATAGTATCATGCTTGGCTCCCACACTGATATCCAGTAACTGACAGGGATGGAGATTCTATCCTCCCTGTTTACGACAGCAGGTGTTCTCTGTGACCCACAGGGCACCCGAGCCAACATGTCCATGTTGGCCCCAAATGGGTTATATGTGGGCTTCATGGGTTAAAAGTGGGCATGGGCTCAGAATAGGCATTCAATCTTGGACCGAGTTGGGTCATACACAGCCAAACCCACGTGGGTTAACATGTGGGTCCCATATGGGCCCATGTCCATGTCATAATGGGCGAAAAGTGGGCTATCCGATGGGGTACGATGGGGTCTGCGACGATCGTTGACCTTCCCGAATAATATCAGAACATGTTTGATGTCTGACCGTGCTCAATGCGCATTCCAGTCAGGCCCAACGTTCTACGGTGAAGTTGTTATGTGTGTAAACCAATCATCTTGAGACGGAACTGTCTCCTCTCTGTGTAAACCAATCATCTTGAGACGGAACTGTCTCCTCTCTGTGTAAACCAATCATCTTGAGACGGAACTGTCTCCTCTCTGTGTAAACCAATCATCTTGAGACGGAACTGTCTCCTCTCTGTGTAAGCCAATCATCTTGAGACGGAACTGTCTCCTCTCTGTGTAAACCAATCATCTTGAGACGGAACTGTCTCCTCTCTGTGTAAGCCAATCATCTTGAGACGGAACTGTCTCCTCTCTGTGTAAACCAATCATCTTTTACAGTTTTTCTATTTGATCTTTTACTTTATGCACTTTGAGATTATTCTTGTAAAAATTAAAAGCGCTTTATAAATGTAATAAATTATGATATTGTGTCGTGTGTAGGCAGCCTAATGCAACATCTGAATGGGGTCATACCGTACCTTTACAACCAGGTCCACAAAGCCCTGGTCCTCATCACTGGAGACTGGAGTGTAGGCTCGGACCACCAGACTCCCATTCACCCTGGCAGATAAGTACACATGCTGGCCTATACAGGGTCAGGGAGAGGGTCAGGGAGAGGGTCAGGGAGAGGGTCAGGGAGAGGGTTAGGTAGAGGGTCAGGGAGAGGGTCAGGGAGAGGGTCAGGTAGAGGGTCAGGGAGAGGGTCAGGGAGAGGGTCAGGGAGAGGGTCAGGTAGAGGGTCAGGGAGAGGGTCAGGTAGAGGGTCAGGGAGAGGGTCAGGGAGAGGGTCAGGTAGAGGGTAGATGAAAGAGTTTTACAGTGATAGTGTTATCTTTTATAATTCTAGTCCTAATTCTAGTGGTGTGTTTAGGTCCTTGAAATGCTTAGATAAATCGCTCTCCAAGGCCTGGTAGAATAGAATGGCATGGTGTAGAATCTAATGGAATAGAATAGAATATACTTTGTTATAGCCCACACACGATCATCACTCGTCCGTCCGTCCGTCCGTCCGTCCGTCCGTCCGTCCGTCCGTCCGTCCATCCGTCCACATCGCAGTGGTGAAAGGGCACCAACCGCTGTTCCCCCCCCCCCCTCCCCCATCAGTGGAGGCTGGTGGAGGTAGAAATCGGAGGATGGGCTCATTGTAATGCATGGAATGGAATGAGGAATGGTTGGTATCAAACTTGAAACCATTCCTCATTCCATTCCGTGCTTGACACCATCCCTGATTCCATTCCACGCGTTACAATGAGCCCCGTCCTCCGATTTGTCTGCCTGCACCAGCCTCCCCCTGCTCCTTGAGTTCAGGCCCAGCCTTGTGACTGAGATGACAGTGTGTGGTGTACAGTCAGTACCTACTGGCAGCCCAAGGACGTGAGTGGGAGAAGGAAGGCCGAACCGAAACCGCTTCGTATCGTGGCTTATTTCCTGTGGAGAAATCAAGACATAGATTTTGCAAAATGGCAGCATTGTAGCCGTCCAGCCTGTCCCACAGCTTCACTGTTGTGAGTGGGGAAGTGGGAAAGGTGGGAATACACTGCATTAAACTGGATACTGTTACCAGGTTACTGTTACTGTACCACACATGTTTGATACCATTACATTTGATACCATTCCATGCATTACAATGAGCCCGTCCTCCGATTTCTGCCTCCACCAGCCTCCCCTGACTGTTACACTGGCTGAAAAACCATTGAATGAGAAGGTGTGTCCAAACTTTTGACTGGTACTGTACCTCCTTCTCTACAAGTGAACCTACCTCCTTCTCTACAAGTGAACCTACCTCCTTCTCTACAAGTGAACCTACCTCCTTCTCTACAAGTGGCAGTTGGTATTTGACGGTCGGATCCTGCAGGGTCTGCGGAAGCTTCTTCTTCTCCTGCCCTCCTCGGAGGAGGAAGTAGAGCACGGAGGCGACCACCACGAACACACCGGCCGCCACGGGGGCTGTCTGTGAGTCACAACCATAGGCTCACACACCGCGGAACACACAACACTGACCCCTGGTACAGTACAGCGATGAGCCTCACTACTGCAGGCCCAAACAGACTGACAGATGTTTACAGGTGGGTGACACAGAAGGGAAGTAGAGGTAAGTGATGAATGAAAAGGAAAAAATAAACGTGTTCTCACCAGATATTGCTCCATAGCGTGACCTCTGTGTGTGAGCGTGTAAGCGTGTGTGTGTGTGAGCGTGTAAGCGTGTGTGTGGGTGTGAGAGTGGGGACAGGCTGAGCGAGTCTCTGACCCTGGAATCGAACCTTTGGACCAATGCCGTCCAGGGGAGGGGGAGAGGGGGGGGGGCAGCTGGGGGAAAGGTAACGGAAGGGCTGGGGGACCAATAGGAGTGAAGAATGCATTATGACACGGCACAGCTGAGTGAAGAGCTCTAAATCACGCCACTGTCAGATCACTAAGGCGTTGGTGTGTGTGTGTGTGTGTGTGTGTGTGTGTGTGTGTGTGTGTGTGTGTGTGTGTGTCTGTGTGTGTGTGTGTGTGTGTGTGTGTGTGTGTGTGTGTGTGTGTGTGTCTATGTCTGTGTCTAACCCTAACCCTAACCCTAACCCTAACCCTAACACTAACCCTAACTCTAACCCTAACCCTAACCCTAACCTAACCCTAACCCTAACCCAAACCTAACCCTAACCCTAACCCTAACCCTAACCCTAACCTAACCCTAACCCTAGCCCTAACCCTAACCCTAACCCTAACCCTAACCCTAACCCTAACCCTAACCCTAACCCTAACACTAACTCTAACCCTAACCCTAACCCTAACCCTAACCCTAACCCTAACCCTAACCTAACCCTAACCCTAGCCCTAACCCTAACCCTAACCCTAACCCTAAACCCTAACCCTAACCCTAACCCTAATCTAACCCTAACCCTAACCCTAACCCTCTTATACTTTCAGCAGACCCTACCCTAACCCTAACCCTAACCTAACCCTAACCCTAGCCCTAACCCTAACCCTAACCCTAAACCCTAACCCTAACCCTAAACCCAAACCCTAACCCTAACCCTAACCCTAACCCTAACCCTAACCCTAACCCTAACCCTAAACCCTAGCCCTAACCCTAACCCTAACCCTAACCCTAATCTAACCCTAACCCTAACCCTAACCCTCTTATACTTTCAGCAGACCCTACCCTAACCCTAACCCTAACCTAACCCTAACCCTAGCCCTAACCCTAACCCTAACCCTAACCCTAAACCCTAACCCTAACCCTAACCCTAAACCCTAACCCTAACCCTAACCCTAACCCTAACCCTAACCAAACCCTAACCCTAACCCTAAGCGTAAAAATTAAAATCTACAAGACATTTTGGTTAGGGTTAGGCCCTAACCCTAACCTAACCCTAACCCTAACCCTAAACCCTAAACCCTAGCCCTAACCCTAACCCTAACCCTAACCCTAATCCTAACCCTAATCTAACACTAACCCTAACCCTAACCCTCTTATACTTTCAGCAGACCCTACCCTAACCCTAACCCTAACCTAACCCTAACCCTAGCCCTAACCCTAACCCTAACCCTAACCCTAACCCTAAACCCTAACCCTAACCCTAACCCTAAACCCAAACCCTAACCCTAACCCTAACCCTAACCCTAACCTAACCCTAACCCTAAACCTAACCCTAACCCTCTTATACTGTCAGCAGACCCTAACCTAACCCTAACCCTAACCCTAAACCCTAACCCTAACCCTAACCCTAACCCTAACCCTAACCTAACCCTAACCCTAACCCTAACCCTAAACCCTAACCCTAACCCTAACCAAACCCTAACCCTAACCCTAAGCGTAAACCCTAACCCTAACCCTAACCCTAACCTAACCCTAACCCTAACCCTAACCCTAACCCTAAACCCTAACCCTAACCCTAACCCTAACCCTAACCCTAAACCCTAACCCTAACCCTAACCCTAAACCCTAACCCTAACCCTAACCCTAAACCCTAACCCTAACCCTAACCCTAACCCTAACCCTAAACCCTAACCCTAACCTAACCCTAACCCTAACCCTAACCCTAAACCCTAACCCTAACCCTAACCCTAACCCTAAACCCTAACCCTAACCCTAACCAAACCCTAACCCTAACCCTAAGCGTAAAAATTAAAATCTACAAGACATTTTGGTTAGGGTTAGGCCCTAACCCTAACCCTAACCTAACCCTAACCCTAACCCTAACCCTAACCCTAACCCTAACCTAACCCTAACCCTAACCCTAACCCTAACCCTAACCCTCTTATACTTTCAGCAGACCCTACCCTAACCCTAACCCTAACCCTAACCTAACCCTAACCCTAGCCCTAACCCTAACCCTAACCCTAACCAAACCCTAACCCTAACCCTAAGCGTAAAAATTAAAATCTACAAGACATTTTGGTTAGGGTTAGGCCCTAACCCTAACCTAACCCTAACCCTAACCTAACCCTAACCCTAACCCTAACCCTAAACCCTAACCCTAACCCTAACCCTAACCCTAACCCTCTTATACTTTCAGCAGACCCTACCCTAACCCTAACCCTAACCCTAGCCCTAACCCTAACCCTAACCCTAACCCTAAACCCTAACCCTAACCCTAACCCTAACCCTAACCCTAAACCCTAACCCTAACCCTAACCTAACCCTAACCCTAACCCTCTTATACTGTCAGCAGACCCTACCCTAACCCTAACCCTAACCTAACCCTAACCCTAACCCTAAACCCAAACCCTAACCCTAACCCTAACCCTAACCTAACCCTAACCCTAACCCTAACCCTAACCTAACCCTAACCCTAACCCTTACCCTAACCCTAACCAAACCCTAACCCTAACCCTAAGCGTAAAAATTAAAATCTACAAGACATTTTGGTTAGGGTTAGGCCCTAACCCTAACCCTAACCCTAACCCTAAACCCTAACCCTAAATTTATTACGAACCATCGAACCCACAGGGCTAAATAAAAGATTTTAACAGTTCACGTGTCAGTGTGAGTGATTGTGGGTTTCAATTGTTGTATATGTATATGTAAATGTATATATGTGTTAATTTATAGAGGTGATACACCTTATTTATTTATACTCCCTTTACATCAGCACTTTTTATATCAGAATGTATGTGATGATTTATTATACTATATAGAGAAAGAGATTACTCTTTCTCCTTTTCATTATCACGTGTGTAATTGGTGTATTTTAGCACTTTGAAAATTAGCACTTATAAGAGATTTTGTGTGTTTTACAGTGTGTCTTTAGGATGGATTTAAGCACTTTTTCCTTTTACATCAGTACTTTTGGTATGAATTATTATGTCATTATTTATTATAGTAAGTTTATATATATATATATATGTGTGTGTGTGTGTGTGTGTGTGTGTGGGTGTTCATACACAAAGAAAAGGACAAACACAACTTATACATTCTCCTTGATTTATTTAAATAGAAGGGAGGGTATACTATAGGCCAGTGCAATACAGACTAAGCAGTCATTGTAAATCTAGCTATAAACTTCCCTAACCCTAACCCTAACCCTAAACCCTAACCCTAACCCTAAACCCTAACCCTAACCCTAACCCTAACCCCTAACCCTAACCTAAC
>NC_139657.1:1878007-1895507 GCF_951799395.1 Argentina silus | reverse complement strand
ACACACACACACATACAGTACAAACACACACACACACACACACACACACACACACACACACACACACACACACACACACACACACATACAGTACAAACACACACACACACACACACACACACACACACACACACACAGGGTCTGGTGAGGAGAATGAGAGAGGAGTGATCTACAGTGAACAGTAGAACTACTAGGAGTGTAAAAGGACTGCTGCCTGCTGACCAGAGCTGAGTCATGCTTTTAATAAATGGTGATAATGGTCTGATAACTCAGAAACAGACAGATGAGCTGCAGAGGCCTGCTGCAGAGCTCCATCTCCTCCACGGTGCTGCTTCTGCCAGGCCAATATCTTTATGTGTCCACAGTGTCGGTCTTTTCACAAATTCAAAGGTTCAAAGTGCGATCAATAGGTTATCAGTATCATTGGTTATCAATACCGCAGTGATCTGATTGTTAAAACGTTAAAGTGCAGAGCACAGAGGTAGACCTGTAACACAGACTGTTTGCTTTAAAATGCATGTTTGCTTTAAAATGCATGTTTGCTTTAAAATGCATGTTTGCTTTAAATGTAGCTAGCATCTTATGAGCCCATATGGGCAGGCCACCGTCAGAATGTGCAATGACACTTCAATAAATAAAAATCAATCAATCAATCAATCAATCATCTACCTGGCAGGCGTCTCTCCCTCCTCTCTCTGGGCCGGCACACACCACTGTCGGGGCCTGCTGGGACGGCCTCACGGTCTGGAGGACGAACCTGCACTTAGCAGGCTCCACCAGGTCCAGCTGCACCTCCCTCAGCACCGAGGGGAGACCGCCCCCTACAGGTGTGGAGGAGAAGGGTCTCCATCATCAACATGTCCAGGGGTTCCACTGTCATAATATAACGGTCTCCATTATCAAATCATCCAGGTAATCAGCTGCTATATTAAAGGGATGAAGTATGGTGATCTCCATCATCAACACACCCATAAGACTCACTATCATGCTAAAGGCCAGGGGAGGCTGGTGGAGGTAGAAATCGGAGGACGGCCCATTCTCATGCATGGAATGGAATAAGGAATGGTATCAAACACACGTGTCCCGTCCTCCGATTTCTACCTCCGCTAGCCTCCCCTGGTCTCCTTCTCCATCAAATCTATCTGATACCTCCAAATGGAGAGGGTACAGTGTGAAAACGTAGGTATGAAGGTCAAAGGTCAACTCGAGCTTATAGGTTAAAGTCTGTCTTACGTTCCTTCATCCGGCCCCATCCACTAACAATGCAGCTGGTCCTTGGTGGGAAGTTCTCACTGGGCAGAGGCAGGCAGATGGGCTGAACATGGGCGCCTACGAGAGACGGAAAAGACACACTATAAAGGACCTCCATCAGGGGAGGCTGGTGGAGGTAGAAATCGGAGGACGGGCTCGTTGTAACGCACGGAATGGAATTAAGAATGGTATCAAACACAACACACCATCGGAGGGTGAACATGATACCATCCCTCATTCCATTCAGCCACAGTCTGACATCATCACTAACGGACAGAGGAAACCTGCCCAATCGGATACGTCCGTCGATCTCCAGCAGAGCGATGTCAAAGGTCATTGGAGAGGCGTGTTGGTACTTCTCGTGGATCTTGATGGTCTTTACGGTGAAGTTCTGCTCCTCTTCATCCGGAACCTTCCGGTCGTACTCCCCGACCACAGCGTTCAGGTTCCCCAGGAAGTCCCTGTGATGAAGACATCAGGTGTGAGAGGTTTGTTCCTGCTGATGAAGACATCAGGTGTGAGAGGTTTGTTCCTGCTGATGAATATCACATATTGACAGAGACTTGTGCCAGACTGCTGGAGGCAGGAATTGGAAGTCGGGCCGATTGTAATGCATGGAATGACATCGGTAATGATGTGTGTTTGATACCATTTCTCATTCCCTTCCATGCATGACAATGAGCCCGTTCTCCGATGTCTGCCTCCACCAGCCTCCCCTGAGTCTCGTATGTTATTATGACCAGACCATTCAAACACAACTACATTTTTATCACATTCAGTCCCATGACAGAGATGGTATAGTATGAGGGAACCCAATAATGAACCCCACATTAATACCTGCTTCCTGAAGGTATTATTTAATATATAATGGTTCATAAAGGAGGGAGAGTATGAGAGGAGATGGGATGTTACCGGGGGAGGCTGGTGGAGGTAGAAATCGGAGGACGAGCTCATTGCCTCCAGTGGACGTGACGTACTTTGAGGTGCTGGAGAAGCAGTGAGCGGCGGTCAGAACCCAGCGGTCAGTCAGGACGGCTCCTCCGCAGAAGTGAGATCCCCTGGTCCTCAGAGAAACCTGCCAATGACATCACCACACACACACACACACACACACACACTTACATCAACTACAGTAGCAGCAGTGGAGGCTGGTGGAGGTAGATACCATGTGTGTGTGTAATACCATTCCTCATATTCCTCGTACCATGGATTACAAATGAATGAGCCCGTCCTCTGATTTCTACCGCCACCAGCCTCCACTGAGATGTAATACATTTCATTCAGCGGCATTCGTAACACTCACTGCCCAGAGTGGAAGCATGACATAGCTGAGTAATGAACATGACATAGCTGAGTAATGAACATGACATAGCTGAGTAATGAACATGACTGGAGCCGGTCAAAACCAGGGGAGGCTGGTGGAGGTAGAGATCGGAGGACGGGCTCGTTGTAATGCATGCAATGGAATGAGGAATGGCAACAAACACGTGAGTTCTACCTCCACCAGCCTCCTCTGCTGTGTACATCAGTGGTATATCATAGCTCTTAAAGGGGAAGCCACTTGCCAACCATGGGTGGGATCCATATGTAGCCTCCCTCCCTCCAATGATTCTCAACCAGCGGTCCAGGATGTTTCTGGCCTGAGGAAGACCACACTTTGAACCTGTAGGAAAAACAAACAAGAGAAAAGGTCACGCTTAACAGCAATCATGCAAATCTATTATAAAATAATTATCTTTAATTCTAAATACATGACCAACTTGTGTATCTCTGGGCCAGGGGAGGCTTGTGGTGGCAGAAATCAGAGGACGGGCTCATTGTAGTGCATGGAATGGAATGAGGACTGTCATTCCTCACACGTGTTTGATACCATTCCTCATTCCATTCCATGCATTACAACAAGCCCGTCCTCCGATTTCCACCTCCACCAGCCTCCCCTGCTCTGGCTTTGGGCCTCTGTATCCTGAGCTATCAGAACATACCAATATTAGCTACAACTCCGGTTTGTAAACAGCAGCACAGACAGAGCAGAGCCGCCGTGGTCTTCAGCCCCCAGCGTACCATCCTGGCTCCTGTCTGAGGGCCTGCTGGCTGGGACAGAGAGGTTTATAAGGTGGGGGCGGGGGTGGTGTGTGTGTGTGTGTGTGGGGGGGGGGGGGGGGGTTAGGGTTTATGTGTGTGGGGAGGGTCACATCATTAACTACACAGGCATTTGAAAGGACCAGAGCTAGGCTGGGGTAATGGGGGAGCATGCTAAATAGTCTTCTGCATTAGACTGTTATACTACGAGAACATGGGGAGGGTGAGTCCCCTCGGTGCTTGAAAACAACAGCTACTGTCTCCATGTCAATGAGCCCCCAGCCCATACAGTGCAAGAACAACACAGCCAGCTAAATGGACCATGCATTTGTGTTTGCTTTTATAAACCACTCAGAACCCGCATTGTGGTCTGACTGTCAGTATGACTCAGGGGAGGCTGGTGGAGGTAGAAATCGGAGGACGAGCTCATTGTAATGCATGGAACGGAACAAGGATGAGGAATGGGGATCAAACGGAATGGGGATCAAACACACGTGTGTTTGATACCATTCCCTGTTCCGTTCCATGCATTACAATGAGCCCGTCCTCCGATTTCTACCACCGCCACCAGCCTCCCCTTGGTCAGTCCCCTACGTCACAGACTGCCTCTACACTACAGAGACACCAGAGACACATCCTGTTGTCTGTGAAACGTAACCCATAAAATGAGCCAAGGAGGAGGGCTCAGGGACAGCCATAAACCCTGGACAATACTGGGAGACCTGCAGGCTGTTAAAATGACCGCAGACACCGGAGGAGTCAGAGGGATCAGGAGTGGCTTGAGGAATAGAGATACAGAGAAATAGAGATACAGAGAAATGTGTAAACAGATGATTGACGGGTAAAGAAATGACTGAAGACTGACTGAGATTAAAGACTGATTAATCTTCTTATTGATGGGCCATGCTACCCAGTTAGAAAGAGAGAGAGAGAGAGAGAGAGAGAGGGGGGGGGGAGAGAGAGAGAGAGAGAGAGAGGGAGGGGGGGAGAGAGAGAGAGAGGGAGGGGGGGAGAGAGAGAGAGACAGACAGAGAGAGAGAGAGAGAGACAGACAGAGAGAGAGGAGAGAGAAAGAGAGAGAGAGAGAAGGAGAGAGAGAGAGACAGAGAGAGAGAGGAGAGAGAGAGAGAGAGAGGAGTGAGAGACAGACAGAGAGAGAGAGAGAGAGAGAGAGAGAGAGGGAGGGGGGGAGAGAGAGAGAGAGAGAGGAGAGAGAAAGAGAGAGAGAGAGAAGGAGAGAGAGAGAGACAGAGAGAGAGAGAGAGAGAGAGAGAGAGAGAGAGAGAGATATCTATAACGGATTCTGTGTAACCAATTTTAGGGCTCTCATGTATTTAGGGCTGAGGCTGATTCTGCTCTGTCAATAAGGGAAGCCCACATCAGAGCACTGGAGGTCAGCCAGGTTTAAATGGGCTTCCCTTATTGACAGACCATAATCCGCTTTACGATGGGACGAGTGTAAAGGCATGGTTGTTCCTTATTCTGTTCTTCAAAGACACACCAACAATTGTTCTCCTTTTCCCCCCATTGACTTTGAATGGAAGAGTGGCAAACCTCTGGTCTCTGGATGAATATTTTTTTATATCCCACAGTGAATGTGTGTCTCAGTGACTTTTTACAACAGAGGAGGGTGTATAGTTTAATGTAGTGAAGGTTTGAGGGGTGTCAATTTCATCATTTCCTCTAGAAGTTGGAAAACTGCTATCGAACTGGTAATCCTAAAGGGCAGGAATGGAAGCGTACTAGACCTGCCTGTAAATGTTCAACCCTAGATACTACAAGCCTCTCCTTGGGGTTTGTCATCTTAGCTGTCTCAGAGAAGTGCAAGTCAAATAAATTGTTACAAAGTTCCGACTTCCTGCGATTTCTCAGAAAACCTTCTTTAAGATGAAACATGAAATCAAAGCAGATGATATAGAGTCCCCATTTTACAGCTAAAGAGAGAGAGAGAGAGAGAGAGAGAGAGAGAGACAGAGAGAGAGACAGAGAGAGAGAGAGAGAGAGAGAGACATACTGTACAGACAGAGATTACTTTAAAGGGCGACCATTCAGTTGATGGTACAGGAAAGCAATCTACAAAGCCACCCTTTCTCTCTTTCTCTCTCTCATGACGGTCAACTTGACCTTTAAAGAAAGGTTTTCTGAGAAATGCCACAGGAAGTGGGTACTTTGTAACAATTTATTTGACTTTAACTACTCTGAGTCAGCTCTGATGCTCAGGGAATAGATGATAGAAATCTTACAGTTGCTATTACGGATACTGTGTGTTCTCAGTGGTCATTACTGAGACAGACCAAAACATCGATTTCATAGTCAGGGAATAAGTAAACAAAGCAGTCCATAAAAAACAACATGGAGAATTTCTGTGAGCGAAACATCCAGTGTGAGTGAAACATCGACTAAAACGCCACAGAACTCAGTTCAACATGAAAAACCTCCGCTGGAGAATAAACTTACCCGGAGCAGACGGTCTGTTTGATAGGAAGGACACGACTGCACATCAGCACACTGGCTGTTGACTGTTACAGGACAAGTAGCCTTGAGGACCGGGACAATCTGTCCCTCAATTCATAGAGAAAATGTCCTGACAAACTCCCCGAAAACAACACAATTGTATCTGCTCTGACCCAGTTGCTGTAACACATAATGGCATACCAGTACAACAGCAGGTTCGTTGTGTTTACCATAGGGCACCATTGAGAAACACAGTGGCTTATCAGATCAACCTGAAATAATGAAAAGAGGAAACCTCTCTGTTTTATCATATTTAAACCTTGGGGAAATAAGGCTTTTTCTTAAAGATCTGTGAGGCAAGGAGGGCATATCAGAGGAAGCCTGGCTTATTCATTGCTTCCTATGATGTGTGTGAGTGTGTGTGTGTGTGTATTTGTGTGTGTGTGTGTCCGTGTCCGTGTCCGTGTGTGTGTGTGTGTACCTGTATGTTTATGTTTATGTGTGTGTGTGTGTGTGTGTGTGTGTGTGTACTGTATGTGTATCACTATTATCAAAGTATATGGGCATCCCGCTGGGCCACTGTCTTAAGCCCGTAAGCCCCTGTATCCTGTTTACCCTGCTGAAGGGTTTGCCTCCCACTGGGCACGCTCAGTAGCGACTCGGCGCTCCGCTCTGGCCGGCGTTCGGCTCGGCGGTCTGCGGTTGCCAGGCTGCAGCAGCTGCCAGGTGTTCCACGCCAGAGCAGAGCAGAGCAGAGCAGAGCAAAGCAGAGTGGCGGAGCAGAGCAGCGGCGCAGAGCAGAGCAGAGCAGAGCAGATCGGCGGAGCAGAGCAGAGCGGCGGAGCAGAGCAGAGCAGAGCAGAGTGGCGGCGCAGAGCAGAGCAGAGCAGAGCGGCGGAGCAGAGCAGAGCAGAGCGGCGGAGCAGAGCAGAGCAGGGCAGAGCAGAGCAGAGTGGCGGAGCAGAGCAGAGCAGAGCAGAGCAGAGCAGAGCGGCGGAGCAGAGCAGAGCAGAGCAGAGCAGGGCAGAGCAGAGCAGAGTGGCGGAGCAGAGCAGAGCAGAGCAGAGCGGCGGCGCAGAGCAGAGCAGAGCAGATCGGCGGAGCAGAGCAGAGCAGAGCAGAGCAGAGCAGAGCGGCGGCGCAGAGCAGAGCAGAGTGGCGGCGCAGAGCAGAGCAGAGCAGAGCAGAGTGGCGGAGCAGAGCAGAGCAGAGCAGAGTGGCGGAGCAGAGCAGAGCAGAGCGGCGGCGCAGAGCAGAGCAGAGCAGAGCAGAGCGGCAGAGCAGAGCAGAGCAGAGCAGAGCAGAGCAGAGCAGAGCAGAGCGGCGGAGCAGAGCAGAGCAGAGCAGAGCGGAGCGGAGCAGAGCAGAGTGGCGGCGCAGAGCAGAGCAGAGCAGAGCGGAGCAGAGCAGAGCGGAGCAGAGCAGGCCTTTTCATCCGCCTAATATGAATCTTGTGATTGGGAGAACTAACAGCGTAACGTACAGCACTGGGGTTACACAGAACACAAGCCAGTCGTTTCACAAGGTTTCTCTGGGAAAAGAGATTCTATCTCAAAGAGACTGGCCTGGATGAATAAAGGTTATATATATATATATATACAAGGTTGTTGTACCCCTTTCTCTTACCCTCTCTCTCTGTCTCTCTGTCTCTCTCTCTCTCTGGGACTCGTAACAATGGCCCTGGATAGAACAGTTTAGCTAATAGCGTTAGCTGGCAGCTAGCCTGGGGTTTCTCAGTGGGATGGTTTTATAACTATTTGAACAACTGCCTGTGGCTGAATATTGCTGACAAGCAGACCATCCAGACCATTTGGACGGTGAATAGACAGTGAAAGCATGAAGTAATGTGATAATTGGGTGTGAACGGTGATTGAATGCAAGCACCCCAAAGGGGTCACAATTTCTGCTGTCGTTCTTTGGCAGAGGGTCAACACTACTGCACATTGCATCTGTGTCAGCATTTTACGAAGAGAGAGTTAGAAGCATTAGAACTCCATTAGAACATTCAAAGCATTAGAATTTCTCATTAGGGAAGGTTGGCAACAATTGTTGCAATTCACTTAATTACACAAGTTTTATTCTTAAGGGAAATTTATACGAGCCACAATCACCTCAAGTGAACTCTCTGACAGGGTTGGAAGTTACTTTGAGGTGATTTGGGCCCCATAACTCCTATTGTTTTTGTAGTTAGCTGAAGTCAGTATGAGACCGTTTAAACAACTCTGGCCCATGGATTAATGTTTCTCCTGACCCACAGACACTTTCAAGGCAACAAATCACATAATTTCGACCGACATTTCTGCTGATCAACAAAGCATAAATGAACCTTCTACGTTCTAGAGTGCCAAGGGTGACTTTATTCACCAAAAATGCACACATTATGATGCTTCATTTTTGTAGCCAATCAAAGTGTTGTTGCTAGGTAAAATACCACATAGAACACTTGGCCCTCTAGGTGGTGAGTATTCCGGAACTCCTTGGCAGCTGGTGAGTTAAGAAAGGCAAACAAGCCTTATTCCTCAAAGGCAAATGTTACGCTCAGTCAGTTATTGTAACCATCTAAACAACTCCACTGCCCCTCTGCATTTCTGCTTACATACATCATTGGGCTACAACGTGAACTAGTGTCAGAATCTGGATGCAAGCATCATTACAGCTGAACAGAATCTCAAAAGTACTTTGACTCAAACCCTGACAAGTAAAATGTTGGGGCAGACCGGCTCCCTGCATTACAGGAACCAGGCCAAGCTTCTAAATAAAGACTCCCTGTCCTGTGTTCTCCCCAGCTTATGGCAACAGGGAGGTAGAGGAGTTTTGAGAAGGTGGCAAGGAGAAAGGAGTGATTTGTTGAGTCACCCACTGCCGCATTCTAGGAATGGCAGCCACATTCTCACACAGAGACAAAATACTTAAAAAAAAAAAAAAAAAAAAAGACCAGAAATTACAACAATTTTTCAAACAGAGAAAACAAAACTCACTTGGCTTCAATAACACACGCGTACAACAAATGAAGATTTAACATCGTTTATTCCTTCTTTTTGGTTTACAAACAAAAGGCACCCATTGATTTTTCTTCTTTTATTTTTTATATTTTTTTTTACATTGACTGTGGCAAGAACTCTCCATCCCCCTCAGTGAACTGCAGACAGCAAATTGGGAGCATTCCGTGAAGTCTTGAGAAACAACACGTTCATTATAGGATACAGGATTTCTTTCATAGGGGACGACGTCGTACAATTATAAAAAGGGAAAGGGACAGCTAAATACTAAACTGTTACAATGTTGTTGTTTTTTGCAGGCAGACACAAAGGGATGAGGAATATGTTTGGTTAAACTTAAATCCCAGTGCTGCTCAGACAGGGTGTTTATGAAGTATAATAAGTGGATGTTAAAAGTGATAGTTCACCGAAGGTATGTGGTTAATCACAGAAATTAGATTTGAGAGTGAACTATCCCTTTAATGTTACAGATGTGCAATGCCCTTTGAATAGAAGACCATTGTAGTGACCCAGTCATAGGAATCCCTAGCAAACATGAATGGATGAATGAAGTAGGGAGAGGGAGTTTACCAACCAACCCTTCTTCTCAATCACTGGAAAGACCAGCTTTAACTAAGGAAACCCTGAATTCACCATTCCATTGCTTTTGTTGGACAAATAAAGCCATAGTACGCAAAACTACCCGAAGCGACATACCAAAGAAAACAACCCACTAGCACACACACACGTACACACTCACGTCCTCAAAAACCCAACAAGAAAATGGATTGCAAAAGCAAAACGTGAACGCAAGGATCCCTTTCAAAACGCGGTCCTCCGAAATGATCATTACAAAGGATATGACAACTTGTTAAATCAAGAATCAATATTTCAAAAACACAAGCGACTACAGTATTATCTTAGACTGGGATTCTGGAATCATGGGAAGCTTTCTAGTTAGCTGTGCAAAGACTCAGGCGGTAATAACTATTGGACTATTACATTCAGAGAAAAATGAAAAGTGAAAATACTTCAGAAAACTGACGATAGACTTGACAGCTAGGATCAGCTTTAGCATTGTTGCGGTACATACAAGACACACGTAGAGTACATACATGTACAACAGTACACAGCAGCTGACAGTTGGTTCAGTTATATTTGTTTGTTTCCTCAAGCTTTTCTCTTTTGTAAATAAATAGCCACGCAATATTTATTGTTTGCATAAAAATACTTTGTAAGTCAGATTTTCTTTTTTTTGTTGTTATCTCGAAGTCCTACCTAAATAAAAATTGAGTTGTACACAAACGGATTAGAAAACATAGATCAGACTGCTCGTTTTTCACATTTCATTTATAGACAAAAGTTCAGGCACAATTCACACTCACACACACACACACACGCACGCACCCACACACCTCTCAGAAAGTGTGTCACTTAATCCTATTTTCAAAATGGCTCCTGCGAGCGCAGTTTCAAAGACGTTCACCTTTATCAATCTGTCTTAAATTCTATGGAACAGTAGTTAGAAGTAACTATGGCAAATGTACTGTACACGCCCAATGAAAGTCGTACAGCGTACAACTTGGGAAAAGTGCACGGTCAGGTCAGTCCCACATGTCGGACAATATGTACAGCAAGACAACGAGAAAAAAAAGGGGGATGAGGAAAACAAAGTTGTTGGGGTGTCAAGGTGGACAACGAGAAGTGTTTGTAAGTGACAGACAGAACAATGAGTAATTAAGAGTAATTAAGAGTTATTATTACAGGCCAAACGTGTGACACTGGTAAAGCCCATGACATCGACCACACCACGGGGAAACAAAGTTACTGATGGTCTTAGACAGACGTACAGGTAGCTGCGTGTTACTAGGAGCTGTTCTCAGAAGAAACCAGTGTGAAAAAACTGCCTACTATCCTACTGTACAGCAGGGGAGGCTGGTGGAGGCAGAAATCGGAGGACGGGCTCATTGTAATGCATGGAATGGAATTTGGAATGGTGTCAAACAGTTAGCCAAGCAGAAAACACATGCTGGATACCGTTCCTCATTCCGTTCCATGCATTACAATGAACCCGTCCTGTGATTTCTGCCTCCACCAGCCTATACATGCTGTTCATCCCTAAAACCTCCTCCTAATCAAGTCCTCGGACCAGTGGCCTGCTCTGAGCTATGCCAGTTAAGAGAGAGGTATTTTGGCGAGAGATAACAAAAGAAATGGCTTTTATGCAAAAAAAAAAAAAAAAACTGCAATGTTAGCTGATGTAAGATTAATAATCCTATGTTGTTTTTTTTAGGCACTGTAAAAAAATAAAAAATAAAAATAAAAGCCACCACCACATTACTTACAATCTACCTTGTGCTTGGTCATACAACTAGGAGCAAGTCACCGTAGCCATCTGTTAGCCTAGCCTAGCATACAGTAATATGGGTGCCTTCGTCACCCCGAATTCAAGCAGGAAAAATGTAAACGATTAACCGAAGCCACCGACCACTAGGGGGAGCACCCTAGAGGGTTGTCAGCAAAAGCTAGAGTTCTCTATAGAGATGATATCCTATACATCAATGGTTCTGTTCCAACGTTCCACACCGGCATTCCACTTAAAATGAAGCGACGCATTGGCCAGCGGCCATGCATTCTAAATGGCATGCTGGAGTGGCAGTTGGAACCTAGCCAACAACGGTTCTCCCCCACCGCCTGGAGAGGTGGGTGGGGGGGGGGGGGCAGGGCGGGGGGGGGGGGGGCATCGCTGGACCTGGAGTCTGGTTCTGTTCATGCTTAGTTAGCTACTACATCACAATCAAATGCAGTTCCATCTCGTCGTATACAACCAAGGAGCACACTGCAAGTAGAAGGGACATCAGAAGCCATCATACACATGAATAGTACGTCTGACCGTTGAGTGAGCCCAAAGCTTCCAGGATTTTGCAGAGCATTGTCAAATGCATAGCTATCTGCAGGCAGGCAGGGAGGGAGGGAGGGAGGGAGGGAGGGAGGGAAGGAGGGACAGGCTGGGCCAGGCTTGGTTGGGGTGGGGTGGGGTTGGGCAGGGTCGCGGGTAGAGATTAATGGGGTACGAGGTTGAGGAGTGGGTGGGTGGATGGGGTTCAGGGTTGGGTTGGCTGGGTGGACGTAGGTGGGGGTTGCAGGTCAGGGCGACCCTGTACGCCTCAGCATCTCATGGTGCTAGGCCGGGAGGGGGGGGGGGCCGGAGGGCTGGGTTTGGGCTGCGGGCAGGGCTGGGGGAGGCTGGGCTGGGCGTATAGGTGGGGTCAGGTCAGGGTGACCATGCTGCGTAGGTCCTCAGCATCTCATGGTGCTAGGCCGGGAGGGGGGGGGGGCCGGAGGGCTGGGTTTGGGCTGCGGGCAGGGCTGGGGGAGGCTGGGCTGGGCGTATAGGTGGGGTCAGGTCAGGGTGACCATGCTGCGTAGGTCCTCAGTATCTCATGGTGCTGGAGGCTCGGAAGTAGGACAGGAACTTGAAGCAGAGGCTGACCACAAAGTACCAGATGTTGCGAGCCATCTGGGACCTGGCGATGAACACCCTCCAGATCAGGACCACCAGGACCGTGTTGAAGGTGTAGCGGATGTTCCTCAACCTGGAACACAAACACACAGGGGACATTATAACAACAGACAGACAGACAGACACACACACATTATAACGACAGACAGACAGACAGACAGACAGACAGACACACACACTATAACCTGAGACAGACTGTTACATCCCTCGTCCTGAGAGGAGACATTGCCAGGCTGAGTACAGTCACAGGCTGGAGATCCGCAAAATGGAGACTGAGGCAGACAAAAGAGGTAAATCTCTGTAGAGTAGAATTAGAAGCTGCCAATGTGGAGTGTTCTACACCGGCTCACTCAGACACTCTGAGAGTTTCTGACAGTTTTGGTGTGAGTAAGCACACAGCCTTAGACCCCAGTTTTGGTGTGAGTAAGCACACAGCCTTAGACCCCAGTTTTGGTGTGAGTAAGCACACAGCCTTAGACCCCAGTTTTGGTGTGAGTAAGCACACAGCCTTAGACCCCAGTTTTGGTGTGAGTAAGCACACAGCCTTAGACCCCAGTTTTGGTGTGAGTAAGCACACAGCCTTAGACCCCAGTTTTGGTGTGAGTAAGCACATGGCGTTAGCACCCCCGTTTCGGGAAACTGAGGTTGATTCATACTTTAGCACATTTGAACGTATCGGAGCCTCTCTGGGGCGGCCTGAAGATGTACGGCCTCTTTTGCTGCAGTGCAAATTGACTGGTGAAGCTCAAGACGTTTTGTCTGCTTTATCCTTGGAGGATGGTTTGCGTTACGAGGTGGTTAAGAGTACTGTTCTTCGCGTGTATGAGGTAGTGGCTGAGACGTATAGGCAGAAGTTTCACAAATCACAAAAAGTTGGCTCATAGGACTTTTATGGAGTTTGCCTGTGAGAAGGAAACCCTGTTTGGTCGCTGGTACAAAGCTAGTGCTGGTGCAAAGCTTCAGACTTTCAAACCAGGTTATTCCGCCTGCCCCACTTCACCCAATCCCGGTTATGGGTAAGCCATTTGATGCATGTACTGGTAGATTGTGTTGGTCCTTTACCAAAAACGAAATCTGGTAACCAAAGCTATTCCTCTTAGGAAGATAACATCACAGTCTGTAGTAAAAGCCCTGATCAAGTTTTTTGCTACATTTGGACTCCCAAAGATAGTACCGACAGATTAAGGTACTAACTTCCTTTCGGGCATATCTGACCAGGTATTGAAGTCTCTGTCCATTACCCACAGAATCTTGAGTGCTCGAGTCCCAGGGGGCGCTCCAACGTTGGCATCAGACGTTTAAGTCTGTGCTGCGAAAATACTGTATTTGTATATTGTACCGCTAGCGCTGTTTGTGGAGAGAGAAACAGTGCCAGGAATCCCTCGGTTTCAGCCCAGCTGAGCCTGTATTTGGTCACACAGTAAGAGGGCCTTTGAAAGTTTTAAAAAGATCAGCTTATGTGTGAGAGTTTGACCTCGAAAAAAAACGTGTTGGCTTATGTGACCCAATTCCCTGGGCGGCTGCATGAAGCTTGCAGCATCGCTAAAGAAAGCCTCTCCACTCTGAGATGCTGTTGAACCTTCCTTCCCTGTTGCCACATTTAAACAAATAGCAGGAAGCCAGCATATTGGCACGAGTTCATGATTTTTCTTGTCTGTTTGGAGACGTTCCTACCCGCACTACCATTTTGGACCACGACATTGACGTGGGCGGTGAGGTGCCAATTAAACACCACCCATACAGAGTAAATACAGTGAAAAGATCAGTGATGAGGCAAGAAGTCTCATATCTGTTAGAACATAACTTGGCACAACTAAGTTGAAGTTCATGGAGCTCTCCATGCCTCTTGGTTCCAAAGCCCGATTCCACATTTCGTTTTTGCACTGATAACTGGAAAGTGAACCAAGTCACCATTCCTGATTCATATCCCATGCCATGCTTGGATGATTGTGTAGGTACACCTGGTTTGGCCCGCTATGTCACCAAGCTAGATCTGTTGAAAGGTTATTTCTTTTACCTCATGCATCAGAGATATCTGCCTTTGTTACGCCTGATAGGTTCCTACAATATTCAGTAATGGCATTCAGGATGCGATTCCAACGCCTAATGAATATCGTGCTTGCAGATGTGCCTAACTGTACAGCGTATCTTGATGATGTGGTAGTACACTCTTCTGATTGGTCTGCTCGTGTGAGTTCGTTAAGAACAGTGTTCCAGCGGTTGGCAGCCGCTGCCCTGACACTGAACCCAGCCAAGTGCCAATTTGGGAAAGGCACTGTTACCTGTTCAGGTAAGCAGATGGGCGGAGGACGAATGCATCCCATTGAAGCCAAGGTTGTTGCCATAACAACATTTCCAGTGCCCACCACACGGCGGGAATCGCGTCGACACCTAGGTATGGCTGGTTATTCCAGGGGGTTTTGCCGCAATTTTTCCTCAGTTGTAGCCCCACTAACTGGCTTCCTCAGTCCCTCAGTACTGTTTGTGTGGTCTGCTGACTGCCAAACAGCGTTTGACTGCATTAAAGCACTTTTATGCAGTACCCCTGTCTTGAGTGCGCCGGATTTTCAAAAGCCATTTACAATCAAAGTCGATGCAAGTAGTGTTGGTGCCGGTGCGGTTCTGAGTCAGGATTCCGACGGTCTGGACCATTCGGTCTGTTACTTCTCAAAGAAGTTCAACAAGTCAGTCACGCTACTCTACCACAGAGCAGGAGCCGCTGGCTCTGTTGCTCACTCTTCAGTTCTTTGAAGTTTACGTAGGATCCAGTGTTACGCCTGTGATCGTATATACTGACCAGAATCCTTTGGTGTTGCTTCACCGAATGTGAAAGCTTTTTAAGGTTTTAATTTGGAGATCCGCCTCAAGAAAGGTTCTGAAAATGTATTTGCTGATGCTCTTTCTCGTTGTTAATGTTGATGTGTGTGTGTGGGTGTTATGTCCCTCGTACTGTATGCGGGTGGGTTCTCCTGTCCTGTATCCGGGTGGGTTCTCCTGTCCTGTATCCGGGTGGGTTCTCCTGTCCTGTATCCGGGTGGGTTCTCCTGTCCTGCATCCGGGTGGGTTCTCCTGTCCTGTATCCGGGTGGGTTCTCCTGTCCTGCATCCGGGTGGGTTCTCCTGTCCTGTATCCGGGTGGGTTCTCCTGTCCTGTATGCGGGTGGGTTCTCCTGTCCTGTATCCGGGTGGGTTCTCCTGTCCTGTATCCGGGTGGGTTCTCCTGTCCTGTATCCGGGTGGGTTCTCCTGTCCTGCATCCGGGTGGGTTCTCCTGTCCTGTATCCGGGTGGGTTCTCCTGTCCTGCATCCGGGTGGGTTCTCCTGTCCTGTATCCGGGTGGGTTCTCCTGTCCTGTATGCGGGTGGGTTCTCCTGTCCTGTATCCGGGTGGGTTCTCCTGTCCTGTATGCGGGTGGGTTCTCCTGTCCTGTATGCGGGTGGGTTCTCCTGTCCTGTATCCGGGTGGGTTCTCCTGTCCTGTCGTGTTTTGTGTTCCCGTCAACGTCTCCTCCTCTTACTCTCACACAGGTGTCCGTCAACGATTGGCCTGTCATTCCCATCCGTCATCATTCGCGCACCTGTTCCGGACCAATCAGTCATCCGTCCGTCTATTTAAAGCCCCCCCCCCTGTCCTCTGTTTGGGAGTCGTTGCCTTTCGTGTTTTGTTCGGTGTCCATTGTTGAGCCAAGCCACGTGCATTGGTAGCTGTTTCTTGTTATGGTTTAACACTAGACACGGTATAGTGTTTTGCTTTCACGCGCAGGGACAAGAGGAGAGGTAAGCTGCCCATGGGTTTACTTGCATCACGGACCTGCATCTCTGGTATAAACATTAGGCTAGGAACGGGTGCCCCCCCATGTGTTTATAGTAGATCTTGTGTGGTTAGGCAGACAGGACATTCTTTTAATAAGTTATTTTCTTTGGCACCGTTCATAGTCCCCTTCTTCCCTTCATTTGTTTGGACAATAAATATTCTTGCATTTTAGTCTCAGCTCATAGCACATGCTCGCTGTATCGGGTTAGGCTCTTATTTTACTTGAGACAGAAGGGTCGTAACACAGACAGACAGACACCCAAACACACTGGGGACATTATAACCTGAGACACACACAGGACAATCCGTTAAGGACAACAACAACCACCACAATGTGAGATTAGAACTTGGAACACACACACAGAAGGAGGCATACAAAAACAGATGGTATACTTTGGATGTCAATGCCACACTGTGCACATTCAAACATGTTCCTCAACCTGAACACACACAGAAGGGACATGACCTGCACACACACACACAGGATCTCTATCACTTATGAGCAGGGGTCTAGTAAGCTCTCTGATCTCTTTAAAATAGAATAGCTTGTCATCTGTTGAGGATATATTCTTGTTCATGGACATCCCAGAACACATGCATGCAATCCATAGATAGCACAGTCACAGCTAAGGGAACGCATTGAGATGCCACTGTCTAAATGTGTGTGTGTGTGTGTGTGTGTGTCACTGCCTGTCTGTGTGTGTGTGTGCGTGTGTGTTCCAGTCCTAGATTGCATGTGTGTGTGTGTGTGTGTGTGTGTGTGTGTATTCCAGTCCTAGATTGCATGTGTGTGTGTGCGTGCGTGTGTGTGTTCCAGTCCTAGATTGCATGTGTGTGTGTGTGTGTGTGTGTGTGTGTGTATTCCAGTCCTAGATTGCATGCATGTGTTCCTGCGGCATTCACATGTGTTTCTGGAAGCGCACTCCGGATTAGTGAAAACATCCAGGAGGACATGTAATCTGCTGGGACACAATTTGGCAGGAGCAGGGGCATCCAGGAGGACATGTAATCTGCCGGGACACAATTTGGCAGGAGCAGGGGCATCCTTCTGCTACCGGGGCAGATTTGCCCTCATGTACTCTGGTAACTCTGAGCGTCTAGGGTGCTAAATGATTCATGGCGTGCGCGTGTTCTGTGGAAAACCAAACAGAGGAAATATTCACAGGAGAAAACATTAGGATTTCATGCTGAGGCAGCTGAATTAAATATGCCTCCGCATGAATGAACAGAAAACACCGTGACATCAAAGTGTGTGGCTTAATATGGCGTGCCCCGTTAGAGAACCAATCTACTTATGCTACGGAATTACATTTTTCCAAAAGAGAAAGAGGGGTCTTCGAAAAATGTGAATGATGCAGTATTTCTGTTTGTGTCAGATCACTCAAGTTTCTACATGTTTCATAA
>NC_139657.1:1850507-1873007 GCF_951799395.1 Argentina silus | reverse complement strand
CTTCAAATGCAGTACCAGTCTTCAAATGCAGTACCAGTCTTCAAATGCAGTACCAGTCTTCAAATGCAGTACCAGTCTTCAAATAAAGAAGGGTTGGGGAGGGGGGGGGGGGGGCTGGGGGGGGCTTGTTATTAAAAAAAAATATATATATATAAATTAAATTTAAATATTCCACATGCTTGGACAGGACCCATGCTTGTCGTCATGACAACAACGCGGTCGCCTGTTACAGCAGCAGAAGCCTAGAGAGTCCCAATGCCATGAAGTCGAGCAGCAAAACAGCCGGGCTTGGCTTTGTCCGCACACTACAAACCATGCTTACGGGACTAGCACCCAGTAGTGGAGGAGTAGGAGGGAGGAGAGGAGAGGGAGGGAGGGAGGGAGGGAGGGATCCGGGGACCTTACCGGGGTTTCTGACCCGTGACCCTGAGATACCCGTCGTACAGGAGCGCGGGTAGCGTGTGACTCACTGTGGTCCAGTACTGATTGGTAAAGGGGTTGGAGCGCAGGTTAACATTGGGGCGTCTGAACGCCTGCTCTAAGGGGTTGCTCTTGAACGTCACGTTAATGCAGTTCTCTGCAGGGAGAGATGACACATCACACAGGACACAGG
Source organism: Argentina silus (assembly GCF_951799395.1). NCBI lineage: Eukaryota > Metazoa > Chordata > Actinopteri > Argentiniformes > Argentinidae > Argentina > Argentina silus. The sequence goes on along the minus strand of NC_139657.1, from coordinate 1,872,394 downwards.
AGGGGCCCCTTTCAATAACGGTAGACATCACTGTTAACATCAGCACCCAGGCCAGGTAGTGGAACACAGAGAGAGGATTGGGGGTGGGTGGGGGGGGGGGGGGTGAGAGTCCAGAACCCAGTCGTAATAGTACCAGGTGGGTTATACACCCTTACCGCCCCCCCCCCCCCCCCCCCCCGCTGCCACACACGACACTGATGGGACACAAGCACCACACTTCACAGGTACACATACACATTGAGCTACACTGAGACGGGGGGGAGTAGCGCGGTGGACGGTGGACGGGACTGGGGGGGGTGAGCGGTGCGGTGTGTTGACCGAGGACGCGCGTGTGTGTGTGTGTGTGTGTGTGTGTGGGGGTGTGTGTGCGCGTATGTGCGTACTATACCTGGGCTCTCTTCCTGTAATCCTCAGGTAGAGATCATACAGGAAGGCTGGGGCCTTGTGGCTAACAGTGATCCAGTACTGATTGATTAGGCGATTGGTTGTGAGATTTACATTGGGTCGGCGGAAAGCCTGCTCGAGAGGGTTCCTCTTGAACGTGGATATTACATGGTACTCTAAGAGACAAAAGGTTGGAGTTCAACAGTAGCATGAAGAAGAGTGGAGGGAAGAAAAGAAAAGATTACATTTCTAAGTGTGTATATATGTGTTATATATATATATATATATATATATGTTATATATATATGTTATATATATATATATATATATATACACACACACACACACATCACGAAAAGAGGCTTTGGACGACAACTTGATCCCTTCAAAGAGGTTTAATTTGCTCCGAAGCGCGTCAGCAAGTGAAGCATCTTCCAAGGGATCAAGTTGTCGTCCGGGAAGCTCTTTCCTTGAGATATATATTTATATTCCCTGGGCTGAGCACCTCTGCGGCGGCCCGACTTCTCAGCGATTCCTTTCTAAGTCTTCCAAGTGAAGAGAGAGAAGGTCTACCTCCGTGTACAGACGCTTAGACTCTGCTAGGGGGTAGGAAAGCAAGCTAGACCCACCCATGAGTAGCCAAACTAGAACACTATTCAGCATTAAGGAGGAACCAAGGAAGAGCATTTACATCTAAATCTCCACTATCAAGGCTCTGTCATTTTCCCTACATTTAAATACAGTCAAAGCAGTTTGACACCATTACTCCAATTCCCCGTGTAAAACTATGTATGCAGCAGGGGAGGCTGGGAGGGAGAAAATGGTAGTAATGCATAGTAATGCATTGAACGCAATGGGGAATTATTACAATTAGTCAATCCTCCGATTTCTACCTCCGCCAGCCTCCCCTGGAATGTAGATTAGGAGGCTACTAGTACAAGGCAACACATCAGGATATAGAAGAAAAACCTTGAACTTCTAAATCTAGACTTCATACTAAGCCTAAATAATGACAGAAAGCACTGTGGAAAGTTAAAAAGCATTAAAGTAAATCAGTGTAAATATATTAAAACAATAATAATTGATATTCAGTTGTAAATGACTCTAAATATATTGAACGATAATGTATTTAACATTTACTAACAAGTCACGGGATGTAAGACAACTGCACCAGGTAAGCAGCTTAAAGGGAACTATAACACAACTGTATGAGATCATGAAAAAAATAAAATAATAATAATAATAATATCCATCATTAGTCTCCACAAAAACAAACATTGATCTAAGACTGTTGATCTAACTGATCTGTTATCTTTTTCATGAACGCATCCCAGTTATCTTATACAGCCAGCCTTCCCTTCCTTTAAGCCTGGTGCTGCGTTGATCCTTCTCACATGGCTAGCTTCCAGTCATTATGTACAGTAGATCAACAACGCAAAACATCGTCACGTTTAAAACCGATGCTGCATCCAGGCGCTCCTCGGAAACTCGGAAAAAACATTCCGACTTACGAACACTCCCGGAATTGCACCCTACTGGTTGATCGAGATCCGAGGTCCAGGATGGAAAACAAGTTTCCCCAAGTGGGACACTTCTGAGTTTTCTCCATTTCGGAGGAGCACTTGAACGCAGCATAAACACAGGAGCTCAGCAGAGCGGTGAGCAACGCCCAGTTAGGGCGCGGAGGTGTGAAACCAACCTGTTCACACCCGCTACAAGGGCCTGTTCACATGGGTGCAAAGACGCAGAACACCAACATAGAAATGTATTATCTAGAACGGGGGCGAGGAGGAGGAGGAGGAGGAGGAGGGGGGGTGTCCCAATTCTTCACCCTTTTTCCCTCAAGTGTGCATGGATTAGTTATGCTTTTAAAACATCCATGTGAGGGAAAAGCACAGGTTTCACACTCAAGGAAAAAGGAGGGTTATTAATACGCGGATCAGTGGTGTAGAACTAGGTGTAGAATAAGGGTGCCGGTGGAGGCTGGTGGAGGCAGGAATTCCTCATTCCGTTCCATGCATGACAATGAGCCCGTCCGAGGATTTCTACCTCCACCGGCCTCCCCTGATGCCTGTCCTCTACGTCACAGTTCCATGTCAGCTCTTCAACAATACATTTCTATGTGCAGCGCTGTGAACATTTCACCTCAATGAACACGCCCCAGGCACTCCACTGTGGGCGTGGGTGGGCCTTAAAACTGTGATTAGGAATAATGCTCTTATCGTTTTCTGCATTGTTAGAGCTTCCAGGAGCAAACAGGCTGAGTGTATTTGAATAAGATAGGAGGAGTGTTTCATACCAACTTCGCCCCAGCGGAAAGGGTTGATCCCCCCGGTCGTGCAGTTGTACACCATGATGCTTTTAGGCCTGCGGAGAGACAGAAGAGGAAGAGGAAGAGGAAGAGGAAGAAAAGAAAGACAATGTCTCCCATTAGAACATTATTGACACGTCACACTGACTCAGTCCATAAACAACTCCGAGCCTCTGAAACTGGTGTCAATCAGAAAGGATTGGAATAGGGAAGTGGGAAACTGGTATGACCTTAACCACACATACGTTTCAAGAGGGTAAGGAGGGCAAAGGGGTTGTTTCTGGACAGGGTCACTCAGAGGGTAGGTTCTGAATGTGTGTTGAGGGGGGGAGCGGGGGGGAGAGAAAGAGAGACTGACCTGGTATGTCTCCATGAGCCTCGTTGGGGCTAGTGTGTAGTGTGTGTGTGTGTGTGTGTGTGTGTCACACTAACCTGGTGTGTGTCTGTGAGCCTGAGTACCAGGCCGCAGCCAGTGTGTGGTAGGGGGAAGGGGCTAGTGTGTGTGTGTGTGTGTGTGTGTGTCTGACCTGGTGTGTCTTTGTGAGCCTGAGTACCAGGCCGCGGACAGCGTTGTGTTGATGACCACGTCCACAGGCACCAGGTCTGCCACCGCGTTGTTAGACGCTCTCATCGTACGCAGGATCCCCTTCCCTGCCTACAGGGGGCAGACGTGAGCAAATGAGAATTAGCCACCAGGCAACGTAAAAACTTAATTCCAGAGGCTGAACCATGTAGTCAGGGCATGGTCAGTTAGCAGGTCCCGTATGTAAAAAGGCACTTACTGCAATAAATATTCCGCTGGGTCCATTGTAATTGTCAATCCAGCCCTATAGGAAAGAGAATGACAAATAACAAGAATGGGTTCAGTTAGAGTTTAAAACACAGAGCATTTATGTATTGGGGCAGGGTCATTTTCACAGCCTGGTCACCAAAGATTTGTTTGAGCTGTATAGCTGGATTCCCAGTACTGTTTTGGGCTGGGACCCAAAACCCTATTCCTGTACGTGAAAATGACATATATAGATTCTAGAGGTAATTACATTGAAGCGTTTAGCCTCTGTCATTAATAGGAGGTTTAGGACCGAGTCTGTTCATGTGGTCAGGAAAAAACATCTGTGCTCGGAGTTGAATACGCAGCACAGACGGATCTGGAGCGACCAGGCTGTAATTCGTACGGTCCAAAACCATGAGAAGCCTCACAGGGAAGGGCTCCTTCCAGCTGGCCCCAACGATGGAGGGTCTGACGATGGCTATGTTGAGGTTGCCACATTCCTGCTGGACCAGGTACTCGGCCAGGGCCTTGGTGAAGGTGTAGGTGTTGGGCCTCTCTCCTATCAGTTTAGGGGTTATCAACGTCACCAGTTTCTCATCCATCCACCTGGAGGACAGGTAAAAAGCATTAAAAAAGGGATAGTTCGATGATTTTTGCAGGACATTTTTTTCCGACCTACCCAGAGTTAGGTGGACTCATCTGTACCGTTTTAGTGTGTGTGCAGTTTTAAGGTGGTTACAAGCTCTCGATGTGCTGCAATGCTAAATGCCTTAGCACAATGAATGGAAGTCTACAGGCACAACTAGCTAGCTCCTCTCAAACACAGGGAAATAGACCTAACTACTCCAAATCTGGGTGGTAAGCACTTTGTACTCTATTTATTTAAGTTACATCTATGAAATTATAATATTTTGACTACAGTTATTATAAAAGCAATTATCTTTTTTCTCCGACCTACACATCCGCCGTGACGGTGGGCGCAAGGATACGCTGGGCGCAGGGATACGCTGTGCTCTGCCTCTGAAGTCAACAGAGTGTGCTAACCAACCAGCTTTGGAGGAGCTAGGCCTTTTTCCCTGCTTTTGAGAGCTATCTATCCATCCATCCCTCCATCCATCCATCCCTCCCTCCATCCAGTTGTTCCTGTAGAGTTCCATTCATTGCATGGCATTTTATTGCATGGCCTTTAGCAAAGCATCAATCATCATCAGCAATGCACTTTGAGAGCCTGTCACTAATTTTCAAACTGCACCCAGAGACATGAAAATGGTATCGATCAGTTCATCATCTGACTCTGGGTGAGTACCAAAAAGTGAACTGCCAAAATGTCAAACTGTCCCTTTAAACAGCATGTTAAATGTAAGACACGGCCTTAACGAATCAACTAAAACATGCATCAGCCTTTCAAATACAGGCATCTGACCATCCTTAGCTAGACGTGAACACGTCATACAGCCTCCCTGAGAAATCCATAGGCTGAACACAACACTGAAGCCGTATGATCTACATATCTACATATCTACATATCTATATATCTATATATATCTACATATCTATATCTGCCAACTTCCCGCCATAGAACCGCTGATCAACGGATGCCAAACGAGGACAGAAACAACCAGGCCTGGAGGGCTGCACCTCATCCACACATGCCTCATCCACACGACTCATCCACACATGCCTCATCCACATGCCTCATCCACCCATGACTCATCCACCCATGACTCATCCACCTTCATTTAGCCTACACCTCTGTCGCAATCCTCTCACATGCCTTCCCTTTGAAACAGTTCAGTGTGGAAACCTTCACACAATGAGAGAACAGAGTTCTCTCTGTGTGTGTGTGTGTGTGTGTGTGTGTGTGTGTGTGACAGATTCGACCCACAGTTCACCTTCATAACATAACCACGTGGCCTTTCTCATCCAGGGAAAACATATCCTTTCAAACAGTGAAAAAAAAAAAAAAAGAGAGAGAGAATGCATTCCTTATTCCGGATCCGTTTCTAAAAGCCACTTTAATTACGGTTATGAGCGCCAACGTTTAGACATAAATGAGACGGATGTTTGCAGCCGTTCCACCTGGTGAAGCTACAACTCCGCCGTAATGAGTCCCATTCAATCAGTAACCAAACGGCACGCAGAAACGCTAAAAAACGCTAAACCTTCCACGTGGCGACAAATGCACTTCATATCCATGTAGCTCTGACCAGGGTCAGAGGCGTCTGCCTGAGCCTGTCTACAGTGATTTCAAATAGCCTTCCATTTGAACCGGGGTCGGCTGCAGTACCAAGTGAGTCGACCCTCAACTTGACCCCACTGTCCCAACTACCAAGCTTATGTCGTATCTCTGTCATGTTAGCGTCTAATCCATGAGATACAATATCCAAACCAGACGTAATCCTAATCTATGATCGAGACTGAGGCTGGGTTCCCCCCTCTCTCTCTCTCTCTCTCCCCCCCCCAGTCAAATATCACTCACTGATTAACAGTAATTCACAGGACTAATCGCAACACAAGTAGGCCTACAGTAGTATTACTGATATTAATCTGAGTAATCCCAGAGGACTTCCGTTTCTAAGAGCTTTGAGGGTAAAAAGAGAGTCTGCTCGGGGGGAGGGCACATGTCAGGGACCGTCGGCAGACCGAACCACCGCACCTATTAAAACGTATTACACTTGAGAGCAGAGAGGGTGTGAGGGACTCTAACATCTCTGAGGTCTTCAATTCCCAACTGAAAATCAGGCTGGTGTGGTTAAAGGTAAGGTTCTAGAATAGAACACACTACTACGTCATCGGTTCTGGAATAGAATACAGCACGTCAACCGTTCTAGCACAGAACAACCTTCCTTGTCCTTACACCACTAGATTTATTGTCCCCCCCCCCCCCCGCCCGACGCCCCCCGCTTGATCCAAACAAATGGCATTAGTGTCGACAGCCTGAATCACCTCAAAACCCTGTTCAGAAAGTGGTCACAGGACACTGACTGACTGACTGACTCACTCGAGGGTGTCGATGAGCTTCCTGTAGTCGACAGGCGGTGGGTACACCACCTCCTCGATCAGTTCCCTGTCACAGTTGGCGTAGGCCGTGGACACGTGGAGGAAGACCTCCAGCTGCTTCATCCTGTGGGCCAGAGCCACCATCTTCTGGGTGGCCAGGACATTCAGCTGCATGGCGTCCCTGTGAGGCGGAGGGAGGGAGGGAGGGAGGGAGGGAGGGGCGGGAACATGTTGTTAATAATAGAGAAAATAAAATGTTCAACCATGTTTAAACAGCGGCCAGGACATGCAGCTGCGTAGCATCCCTGAGAGAGAGGGAGGAGAGGGGACAATATTAATAATAGAAAGATGAAAGCAAATCAAATATGTTTAAACAATGGAGAGGACGATCTGCTGCGTCTCATCCCACAGAGGGAAGGAGGGAGGAGGGAAAATATCCTTGATAATAACAACACTGAAATCTCACAAAGTAGAAATGTAAACTATATGTTTAACCAATGGGAAGGTAAGCACGGGGGGGGGGGGGGGTGGGGGGGGTTAGTAACACTTCCTAAAAGCTCCTGTTGCTATGGGGGTTGGTAATGCTTTCCTAAAAGCTCCTAAGCTCCTGTTGTTACGGAGGTTGGTAATGGTTTCACTAAGTCTAAGTAAAAAAAAAAAAAAAAAGAAAAAAAAAAAAAAAAGAGTAGTTTTGCTAAAGGAGAAAGTATTTCAATGTGAGAGGGGTGTCAAGCCAAGGCTCCTCCCCTGAGATATTTTCCTCCAATGAATTACGAGGAGGAAGCCAGTGGAAGACAGAAAAGAGGACATATGAAATCAGGTTTCTGACAACAGAGACCAGTGTGTGTGTAATAGTACGAGTGGCAGTGTAAAACCACCATAACCACATCCTGAGGTACCCAGATGGTTTCTTCCTGTTCTAGAGGGATGTGACAGGGTGTTCACCCACTCTGCCGAGTGAAAGAAAACACGCTTTGGTGATAACATTTAACTTCCTTCAATTCCTATTGTTGTTATAAAATACATTTCACCAAAACATTTCACATTTCAATGCCTATTGTTATAAAATACATTTCACCAAAACAACATGACACTTCAGTTCTGTGGGGTATTTCTCTATTGACATAAAATCCCCAGAGTGGGATTTGGTAACTGACAGATCAGTAACTGACAGATCAGTAACTGACAGATCAGTAACTGACAGATCAGTAACTGACAGATCAGTGCCACCGTCTCCAAGCAACTTCTGAGGATTTACATGTTGTGGCGGTCTTCTTCAAACATTCTTTCCGCGGGTCACAATAAGCTAAATAAGAAAGATTTGTTGAATTAAATTAAGCCCAAATGTGAGTTACAGTAGTAGCCTAGCACAAATATGTTTGGGATTCAACTTTCCTGATATTTTTTTTTAGCAATTTTTCCCCTCCAGCCTCCATTGATTTACTCACCCTAATTGTAGCCATTTTTCAAGGGTAAACGCTTCAAATGTTGAACGAATTATGACAGACATGTGGTTTGGACCTTCGGCTTTCTTAGAGGATTGTCTACACCAGTGGTTCCCAAAGGTTTTCACCCCCCCCCCCCTACACGACACCGTCCCCATCTTTCTTGGTGAAATGAATTGTATTTGTTGCATAGTTGTACAAACCGGCATTTTCTCTCTATAAATAACAATACAAAGATGCAAGTATTGTTAAAAATAGTTAAATTGTGGAGAGAAAATTAACATAACAAATAACACCATATTCCTATTTTCCACATTCCTATCCTTCTTGTTGAAATCAAGGATTGGCCAATGACTTTGAACAGTTCATCAGCTGTGGTCCGGTTTAGGGTTAGGGTTAGCCTAACCGTAGCCCTAACTTAGTTACAAAACAACAAATCCTCTGTGAAGTCACTGGCATCAATGTACCTCAAGGAGGCCATTAAAAGGCAGTTGTTATTGCTGTCAGTGGCCTCATCCTCTTGAAAAGCGAAGCGTTTATCTGTAATCTTACCGATAAGCTGCTCTTTCATTTCCAGATCTCAGCGTTTGGGCCCTTGCCTCGTCTGTCAAGGTAGAGACCATACAGTATCTATAGCAGCAGGGAGGAGTCATTCCTCTGCTATAGTGTGCCGCTTCTTGCATTGGGCGACTCTGTAGGCCACTTTGTGGGGTGCAGGTGCAGATGCCGTTTTAGGAAAGCGACTCTGCTGACCTCGGTATTCACTGAGCTTTCTCTTGGAGAAGTCAAGGGGCTTGTCAGCATCATTTGGGTGTGTTGTCTCAAGGTGACGCCTCAGCTTACAGGGCTTCATGCTGTCAGCCGCTAGAGTTTTGAGACACAGTACACACACTGGTCGCTCCTCCGCGCCGACCTCAGGAGAAGTGGACCCGAAGGAGAGACATGCCACGGCATATTTTCTGATCTTCGACTTTATGGCTTTACCTGGAACACTTGGGGGGGGGGGCTGCCTTTCTTTTAGACACTGACAAGAATCTGTCCATGTTGTTCTCTGAGTGGATGGCTTGGGGGGGGGGGGGGGGGGGGGGTGGATGGCTGGGCTCATACAAAATGGCGTGGGAGCCGGCGGGTCGTTTAAGTTGTCACCTAGCAACAGTGACAGTGTTTGTTTACAGCTCTCGTGGGCAACAATATTTCAACATATTTCCGCCCGGGCGTTTTTTTATACAATCGGCGTTTGGGATTTTTTCCCCACTACAGTCACTTCATTTCTCTCTCCCATCCCATCTCCCTGCCCCCCCCCAGTACACCCATCCCATCTCCCTGCCCCCCCCCAGTACACCCATCCCATCTCCCTGCGCCCCCCCTACAATACTCCCGTGCCCCACACATTGGGAAACACAATGAACAATCCTGTAGACTTAGACTTACATTGGTCCAAAAAATTCATTTTTGATCAGACACTCTAGACAAGATAAGTCTGAACCCGCAGCATATTCCTCTGAGAAGTGAGGAGCTCAAACTTGCTCTTCTATCCAGGCTTTTTCAGATCTACCTTAAATCTTTTTTTTTTTGTCCCAGCTCAGCAGTGAAACACCCAATTCAGCCAATCAAGGTCTTGATGATCAGTTGATCATTTCAGTCAGGAGTGATGGCACTAGGCTGGGACAAAAACCTGGATCGACTGGTCCGGCTCTCCAGGACCAGGAGTGTATCGCTGGTCTCGGGAGTAGAGACTAGGGGAAGCCTATAGCAGTGGAGGCTGGTGGAGGTAGAAATCGGAGGACAGGCTCATTGTAATGCATGGAATGAGGGACGGTATCAATGCATTACAATGAGCCCCGTCTTTTGATTTCTGCCTCCATCAGCCTGCCCTGGTTTATAGGTCAAGGCCAAAGACTTGCAGCATAGTCCAGTCACATTGAGGAGGAAGGAGGGAGGGAGGGAGGGAGGGAGGGAGAAGGAGCAGCATCAGGAGAGGAACAAAGGCTCACTTGAGTGGCTCGTTGAATCGGATGGTAGCAGCGCAGTGGAAGACGATGTTGATGCATTCAGCCAGAGTCTCCTGGTCCTCTGTGCTCAGGTCCAGGTCCGGCTGGGTCAGGTCACTGCTCACGGCCACTATCTTCCGGGCAAAGTCCGGCTGCTCGTCCCGTACCCTGTCAAAGAGCTGACAGGCATACAGTATGTGATGATTAGAGAGTTAGCATCTTGAACTGGATAAACACAATTAAAGCAAAACCAGGAGGGGGATTTTGATGCTTTAAATAGCCGAGCCAGTGTTTCTGAATACATGTAATGTTGGTGGACAGCCAAGGCATCTCTCTGCTCTGCTCGCAGAGTAGGTGACAATGAAGAACGTTGACTGACTTTGAAGTGATGCGTTTTGGATTAAAAGCACCGGAGGACGAAAGTAGAATGAGGCCTAATAATGAAAAAACTGTAAACAGTCTATTTTAGTCTTCTGGTGAATACAGGCTAGTAGTGTGTGTGTGTGTGTGTGTGTGTGAGAGTGTGTGTGTGTGTGTGTGTGTGAGAGTGTGTGAGTGTTGCACGATTTACCGGTTCTACAAAAGGATCATGATACCCTGCTTTGAAAAACGGTTCTATAAAATAATTTATTTTATCCTAAGTGCCTGAAGCTGCGTGTCCTTACTTGCTCCTCGTAACATGTGCAGATTGAGATCCACCCGGCCAACAGTTTAATGAATAAGTTAAACATGAATATAAGATGCTCTATGACAACATTCAAACGTTAGCGCTCATCTCTCAGATTAGCCGGTTTTCAGACACGCAACAACGAGGCAGCGGGAAACAGCGGAGAAGAGGCGCGAGACGAAGCAGCAGAGAATCGACACGGACAGGCGTGATGCGTGCCAGAACAACACACCCTATGAAGTACAGAATAAAGTGAGGTCTTTTTTCTTCTCCCTCCCTCCCACCCCCACCCTCCCCTCCCCTCCCCTCGCCCCACCTTGCACTTGACCATGGCAGCGATGCGGGCCTGTGGAGACTGCCCTGCCTTGTTCCGGACCAGGACGTAGACCTGTTTGACCCCGGGGCAGGATCGCAGCAGCTTCTCCAGCAGAACCTTCCCCATGAAGCCCGTGGCCCCGGTGATCAGAACCACCTTCCCCTCGTAGTACTCCGGTATGGTCACCATGACGACTGCCTGTCTGTCTGTCCGTCCGTCCGTCTGTCAGTCTGTTCGTCTGTGTGCACCAACGACTCCACCTGGGGAAGATTTGCATGTTAATCATGTTACGTGTTGGAAGATTTGGTTACTGAGGAACATTGGCTGGTGGGCTTAGGCCTGAAGGGAGTTTCCAGAGAGAGAACAAAGATTATCTTTAGGGCAGGGGTTCTACGGTTGTTGTTTTTTTTACATCCTGTGACCATCAACCGATTGCGGCCTAGGCCAACACATAATAATGACGTCCAAGTGTAGTCTAATCACCTCTAATCACCTCAAGATGATCTAATTTGAATTTGAACCTCGAAACACTGTAATATAGGCTACAGGTGCAACACACATACATTGTTTGTCTCAGTCTTCATAAGAATATATATATATATATATATATATATATATATATGCCACTTAACTGACGCTTTATTCCAAAGCGACTTACATTGCAGTGCTGCTTTAGGCCTGTATTATCCAAAGCCTACAATGAACACAAACTTTGTGCTATAACGCTTGATCAGGAAATTCACCAGAACAGAATTTCAGCTGTTTCAGATGCTCACACACTGCCACACCACATCCTAATACACTCCGTCGCGCTGCGGAGGATGTCCTGATATGAGCCATCAGACGCGTCAGCGAGACCAAAACAAACCACAATGGGTGGAACCTCCCGGCGCGAGTGTCCGTTAAAACTGGAGTGAAACGGAGACAGAGCGTCCGTTAACGCAATTGACAGCCCAGACGGACGCAGAGCCTTCTGACGCACGCAGAGCTTTCTGACGGACGCAGAGCCTTCTGACGCACGCAGAGCTTTCTGACGGACGCAGAGCTTTCTGACGGACGCAGAGTCTTCTGACGGACGCAGAGCCTTCTGACGGACGCAGAGCCTTCTGACGCACGCAGAGCTTTCTGACGGACGCAGAGCCTTCTGACGCACGCAGAGCTTTCTGACGGACGCAGAGCTTTCTGACGGACGCAGAGCCTTCTGACGGACGCAGAGCCTTCTGACGCACACAGAGCTTTCTGACGCACGCAGAGCCTTCTGACGCACGCAGAGCCTTCTGACGCACGCGGCTGATCAGGAAACCCAAACTGACTATAGTGGGAATGTTTTTTCACCTCGCCTCTTGCGCGCCGCGGCCAACCAGGATGCGGTGTCCTACGGCAATAGAAAAAGCAAACAGGGGAGCTGAGGTAGCAGCACAGCCTAGTCTTCACTCCCTGAAGTGTAAATACGTCTATCCCAAGTTAAACAACTCTGGTTTCCTGTGGTCTAGTCTTATCTCCTGTTGTCTGATAAGGGCCTAGAGGATCGGCATGTTCACAGAGATAACTGGTTAATCATTCACGTGGAGGCTAGGCTTTATCATGTATGTTATAGCAAGCAAACCCAATCAAAGATCCATCAAACAAACACTTATTAAAACACTCAATAAAACTCAAGTCAGGGAATTCCTTGCCTCTGTACATTTTAATCCACTGGCTGGGCCTACATGTTGCCTATGGCCCCTGGTCTGAGCATTGATTACTTTATCTTATGATGACTGATGGAGAGATGATTCACTTGTAAACAAATGTATTTGCTGTAAGTCGCTTTGGATAAAAGGCATCTGCTAAATGCCATAAATGTAAAATGTAAATGTTGTTATAGGCTAAATTCCCATTTCATAGCTCAAGCAGGGAAAAGGGAAAAAAAACAGGTCTTCATCAGGTTGTTAACAGACGTGTGTTTTTTGTTGTTGTTGTTGTGTTCTTACACACTTATACACAACAAACATCCTAACATACAACGCACACAATCACTGAGCTTGTGAAAGCTCAAGCAGGAGACACAGGAGGAACTCAAAAGAACACCATGTCTCACTGTAGCCAGCGACTGCAGGGGCATGCGCCGGGCTTATCGACGACGCTGCTGCTGCTGCATCTGTGTAAAAAAAAAAAAGAAAAAAAAAAAGAAACGGTTGTTCAGGTTTGCAGGTACACAGCAGACGAGCCCTCCAGCGAGCCTGGATGTGCCACTCTTGCAGGTTCCCTGGGCGCTGCAGCAGATTAGCCCCAGCCGAGGCTATATTGTTTACCGCACCACGTTAGTGCCAACAACGCAGGAGTCACACCAGCTGTGAGCTGGTCCAAACACAAGCAGGCGAGTCCCAGGCCAAGCTGTCGGGCTGCCAAAACGCACTAGGCCGTAGAGGTCTGTGTGCGGTGATGGGGTGGGGGGGGGGGGGGGTACACTGTGGTACCTTGTTCGCATGTTAGAGATATAGCCACGGGGGACTAAAAAATAGTCAAATAGCGCAGATAGAAACGTCACAGATCAGCCGGTCTTGAATTTGAACGGGATGGGATGGGATGGTGAACGTGGGAAACATCTCCAGAAAAGTTAGCCCAGAGGCTAAGCTAGGCCATTTCAACTGATACAGGCGCATTCAAAAACACACCGAAAAAGCCCTGGAAAGACTGTTATTACTGTGCTGACCAGAACATACAGGTAATACCCGTTCCTGGAGGTACAGCAGGAAGCCTCTGCTCCATCAGATGGGTTGCTGGAAATTGTTCTCATCGAAGTATAGTTGATTCACTTACAATAAGTACATTTGTCTAAGTAAGTCGCTTTGGATAAAAGCGCCCGCTAAATGATTTAAATGTAGATAAAAACACTCTCCAAAAGCCAATGTTTTTCCTTCGACCACCATGATGGTTCCTGGAGGTAGGTCTAGGCCAACAACAGGTTGCCTACCTTTGTCAGGTGGGCAGAGAGAAGAGGGAACCAAGCCGAGTCAGGTCCCTGACCTGAGTATAAACACACTCTGAACACCTACTGAGAAACCAGGAGGAAACGCCACTGTGGAACCCAGAGGTGAGAGGCTACTGCTACTGTCTCACACAATCATTAACAGTTTCACCCTGAGAGAAAGTGCAAGTGGTTTGGGGGGGGGGGGGGGGGGGTAGTTTCCCGGACAACAGAGGCGGCTGGTGGAGGAAGAAATCATCATCTTCATGGTCAGTGAGAGGATGGGCTTATTGTCATACATGGAACGGAATGAGGAATGGTATCACAACAATGGCGTTTGGCACCATTCCTCATCCACTTCATTACAAATGAGCCGTCCTCCGATTTCTACCTCCGCCAGCCTCCCCCTGCCGGGAAACAACTAATAATCAGCCCACACTCCTGAACTAGAAAGCACTTAACTCAAATGGGCACTTCACTGAATCTCCGTTTAACACAGACTTGAGGCTAGTTCAGGACGCACGTGTTAGCCTAATCTGAGTCAGGGAGACCACAGAGAATCTAGGACAGCCCCTAAGGTGCTTCTCTGTGTGTGTGTGTGTGTGTGTGTGTGTGAGTGTGTGTGTGTGAGTGAAAGTAGCCTAGTGGGCTAGCCTACTTGGCAGCCTCCTCTCCTCTGTTCAACCTTGAAAACCAATCGGCAGCCAAGACAACAACCACACGACACAACCAATCAGGCGTGATTGACCGCATCAGGCACAACACACACACACACAACACACACACAACACACACACCGTAATCCAGCCCGATCATATCGCGTTGATCCGAGTGTCTGTAGGTAGGTAGCCACTGTACACTGTACACACGGGGTAAGTCGATCTCATGGTGCCACATCGACTTAGTGAATTATTGATTAAACCTCATGCATCGCCCTGGAGTGACCACTTGACTGTGATGCGCGCTGTCAGAATAAGAGCCTCATAGAACCCTCACGAGGCCATCGATAGATCGAGATGAGAGGGATCCATGACCGATGCCAAGCTTCTATGGACAACAGGCTGCTGTCAGATTGGGGGAATCCCTGTATCGATTTCACTGCACCTCAGTGCCGATACTAAATATCAAAGTTTGAGTTTATTTTGTCATTGCTTCCTATACAAGAATACAGTGCAAGGAAATGCTTAAGGCAGAGCAGCTCTACAACGTCAATCAACACCAACAAGACAGTGTAATAAGTACAAATGTAATTATAAATATCAGCACTGAAATTGATAACAGTAAACAACAGTAGATACAGTCAAATCAAATGTTGAGAATATCCTGAATTGTTGTGGCTGTACGTTAGGTATAGAAGGTGTATCAGATCGTATAGGTCTGATCTGCGAGGTTGTGTAAGCTATACTGTACAGCTACGTCATCAGTGACCGCAAACGTTGAAGCGTTGAAACGTTGTATTATGTCAGGTGATGTAGGCTATATTGCCTCTGTAGACCCTTAGGTCAAAACCAACTTCATGGAGGGAAACACTGTGTCATGGAGCAAAGCGCTTACTTCGGAGGCCAAACGCTTCCACATGTGAAATGGAGTGGAAGCCAATAAGAGCCGACTGCGACAGGAGAGGTTGCCTGGATGAATCGGTAGTCACAGGACCACGCAGACGGGAATAGCGTTGGGATATCTTGTGATCCTGATTAACTTGCCATCACCCACGCACTTAAATAACGCTCAAAAGTTCCCTGATTGGAACTGAAGTCCAGCTTCACCGACTGTCAACTTGGGGAATAAATGAGAATAAAATAATATGACTAAAGGGTTTTAGGGCAGCTCTAAACGGTAGTAAGGAGATCACCACATTTGATCTCACAAATGACGGTTAGTATGGTCTAAATGCAAACTCATAGGAGATCAAGGATGGTCATTAGAGGGACACTGTCAGTGTAGAAACTGTGGCATATGTTACTAAGCGCTAACTAGCAAAAAAAAAAAAAAACTATAGCCCTCAACATGGCCAATTTCCGCAAAAGCCAAACTGCGAAACCCCAGCACACGAACAAGAATGATACAAATTGGGGGGGAAAAGTGTACCGCTTTAAGAAAAGGAATAAAGCACACTGCATGTTAAAACTAACACAAAGCCACACTTCCTTGACATAATTTTCGCTGGCTGTTGCATGTAGCCAGGCTCAAGCACCGCTCCCTCCTCTCTTGCGCATCTCTTCCGCGGCATGCTGTCGATGCTGTCGATGCTGTCGCCCGTCGCCGTCGTCCGCTCGCAACAAGAGTCAATTTCAACATTCATTTTTAACCGACGCCGGTCAACTAAATGAACCGAAACCACCGTGGAGCGACACGGCGGTATCACGAGAAAGGAATCCATACCTGAAATGTCGAGGGGGCTGTGTTCCAGTCGGGTAAATGTGGATCTCCCGTTGCAAGGGTCGGCTACAGCTCCGCCACCGCTGCTGACGAATATGTGCGAGAACACAGAACAGGAAACGTGAACGATTGCCAGTTAATAGACCGCGTGACGTCATCATCCACCAAAAGTGGTGTTGTTTTTTGTGTTGTTGTTGTTGTTGTTGTTGTTGTTGTTGTTGTTGTTGTGTGGCGTTTTATGGATTGTCATATTTTCTAGAAATACATTTTCTACTCATAGGACGGGGGGGGGGGGACATAACAGGATAGAAACTACTACACATATGGCAACAGTGCATGATTTGGGGAAGTGGCCAATGTCAAGATCCATACATGACATTTTAGGGTCCGTTCAGTGGAGGCTGCTGGAGGTAGAAATCGGAGGATGGGCTCCTTGTAATGCATGGAATGGAATCACACAGGTTTGACACCCTTCCTTATTCCATTCCATGCATTAAAAGGAGCCCATCCTCCGATGTCTACCCCCTCCCGCCTCTACTACATAGTAATTCAAGACAAAACTGTACATCGATTCCAAGTCCTAGTAAATCAGACAGAAATCGGCTTTCATTCCATGACAGTCAATTTGATCGGTAACACCCGTGGGCTTTAGATTTCCAGCGTCTAAAAATAAAACCACACAGATTGCAGCTTGGGCTCACAGTCCAAGCGTCAAGGCCCACTTGAACGGATGTGGCCAGTAATCAATGTTGCAATTAATAGAGCACTCTAGCGGGTTCAGAGTAAAGCCCTGCAGTGATGCCCTGGGGAGGCCAGCGCGTCCGTCGCTAATCCCCGCAGAGAGTGGCGTCTGTGGCCGCGACGTGGCGAGGAGATCCTGGCGTTATGTCACGTTACGAGGGAGATCCCCCGCAAGCCGATGATCCTGGGCTGCGTTTCATCCCAGAAAGTTCTTCCCTCCCCCCCTCCCTCTTTCTTTCTTTCTTTCTTCCTTCCTTCCTTCCTTCCTTCCTTCCTTCCTTCCTTCCTTCCTTCCTTCCTTCCTTCCTTCCTTCCTTCCCTCCCTCCCTCCCATCAACCCTCGTCCACGCGTGTGTTTGATACCGTTCCTTATTTCCGTTCCGTGCATTACGATGAGCCCGTCCTCCGATTTTTTTTTTTTTACCTTCACCAGCGTCCTCTGGTCCAAGCAATACAGTTAAAACTACTGAAGGACCAGCTTCAGTTACACGTGCCCAGTTGTCTCTGTCTGTCTGTCTATGAAAGAGATTGAACAAGGGCAGATAAGTGAGGGAAGACGTTTCCAGATTGACACCCAGCCCTGGTGTGGTGTTATGGGGGGGGCAGTTTATCCTGATGAGGTGGAGGTTGATGATCCAGTGAAGTCCCACAGCTGTGTCATCATGTGGCTTTAGCTTACTGTAGCACTGTAGCACTGACATAGCGTGGTCTGCTAATTGTACTGTGTTTACCTAGTTTACCTTCAGCCACACCACTACAAGACCATAGACTGCCCATTAGAACCACTGCTTCAGGGAAGGCTGGTGGAGGTAGAATGTGGAGGACGGATTCATTGTGACGCACGGAATGGAATCAGGAATGGTATTCCATCCCGTGCATCACAATGGCCCGGCCTCCGCCAGCCTCCCCTGCATGGATAAGAACCCTTGATAGATTAGAACCTTTAGAGCAGTAGGTGAGTGGGCAAACACAGTGTACCAGAGGACACTTCAATATGCAAAACAAAGTGTACAGCGAACAAAGAAAGAAATATATTGTGGAAAGTTTTTTTTCCAAATCTCATCCAATAAAACATTGGATTTCTTGCTCCCTTTGTTCCCTTGCACAAACAATGACCTGTGTTATTGGATGAAAGCCCAGAGGAGAGTTTAAACTAATTTACCAGTGAAAACATCAATGTCTGTGCCCTTACGTAATACGGTAAGTAGCCTGTGTGTGTATGAAGCAAGTAAATACATGAATTCTAAATAGTTGTACTGTATGTGTGTTCTCCAGATGGGCATTTGTTTCAGGTGGCACTAGGAAATGTGACTGTACTTAGGACTGAGCATGTCTGTCACTGATGAAAGGCTATATGACCAGAAATCAAGGGAGGCTGGTGGGGGTAGAAATCAGAGGATGGGCTCATTGCAATGCATGAAATGGAATCAGGAATGGTACCATCCATTCTCCGATTTCATCCTCCGATTTCTACCTCCACAGGCCTCCCCTGCCTGTAATAAGTATAGTATGTGTGACGGGCAGGGTTCCAACCTGGGTCTCCCACATGGAAGACACAAGTGTCTACCGCTAGGCCAAGAGGAACTCCTCAAGGACCGAGACTAGGGCAACACTTGAGTTTAGGTGTCTCAGGCAGGGCTACCTCATCATGCAAGTGTGACTCCAAATCACCTCCGCTACATTTATACTGTGGCTGTTTAGTGTGTTTGTGTGTGCCTGTGTGTGTGCGTGCCTGTGTGTGTGTGTGTGTGTGTGTGTGTGTGTGTGTGTGTGTGTGTGAGAGATAGAGAGAGAGAGGGAAACCACCGCAAACACATTCTACAACCGGAGAGGTTACAGAATGTTTTCTTTCTGCCCCAACATCAAAGACTAAAACCTCTAAAGGGAAGGCCAGGAGGGAGGAGAGGAAATCAGGTGTGTGTTGCTGCCATCTAGTGGGCATATTCAATACTGGCCTGTACCTCTGTCAGGATAATACATTAGATTTACAATGGCTACGGTTCTCCAAAATAAAGAAATTAAAACACTCATATTTGTTTCATGTTGTTTATTTCAATCTGACATGATGAGCACTTTGCTTGTTTCTTAGTTGATGCAACTGAGAAAATGTTTGTTTAGGCGTGTCCACCTTGTTCACACACACAGGGATCCATGCCTGCCAAACACAAAGCTGGTTTTATTAACACGTCTGCCAGGAGAAGCACATGAAACACTGTCAGGGGCGGGAGGAGGGATGAAGGGAGGAAGGGAGGAGAGATGAAGAGAGGAAGGGAGGAGAGAAGAGAGGAAATGAAGAGGGGAGGGGATTAAAGGAGAAGAAGAGATCCTAAAGACCTAAATACCTCTTCATCCCCACTACCCCCTGTGCAAGCTTCTCCCCTGTAAATAAATTAAGAGAAAAGAAAAAAAAAGGAGAAGAGGAGGAGAGGAGAAGAGGAGGAGGAGAGGAGAAGAAGAGGAGGAGAGGAGAAGAAGAGGAGGAGAGGAGAAGAAGAGGAGGAGAGGAGAAGAGGAGGGGAGAGGAGAAGAAGAGGGGAGAGGAGAAGAGGAGGAGAGGAGAAGAGGAGGAGAGGAGAAGAAGAGGAGGAGAGGAGAAGAAGAGGAGGAGAGGAGAAGAGGAGGGGAGAGGAGAAGAAGAGGGGAGAGGAGAAGAGGAGGAGAGGAGAAGAGGAGGAGAGGAGAAGAAGAGGAGGAGAGGAGAAGAGGGGAGAGGAGAAGAAGAGGAGGAGAGGAGAAGAAGAGGAGGAGAGGAGAAGAGGAGGAGAGGAGAAGAAGAGGAGGAGAGGAGAAGAGGGGAGAGGAGAAGAAGAGGAGGAGAGGAGAAGAAGAGGAGGAGAGGAGAAGAGGAGAAGAAGAGGAGGAGAGGAGAAGAAGAGGAGGAGAGGAGAAGAGGAGGAGAGGAGAAGAGGGGAGAGGAGGAGAGGAGGAGAGAGGAGAAGAAGAGGAGGAGAGGAGAAGAGGAGGGGAGAGGAGAAGAGGAGGAGAGGAGAAGAAGAGGAGGAGAGGAGAAGAGGGGAGAAGAAGAGGAGGAGAGGAGAAGAAGAGGAGGAGAGGAGAAGAAGAGGAGGAGAGGAGAAGAGGGGAGAAGAAGAGGAGGAGAGGAGAAGAAGAGGAGGAGAGGAGAAGAGGAGGAGGAGAGGAGAAGAGGAGGAGGAGAGGAGAAGAGGGGAGAGGAGAAGAAGAGGAGGAGAGGAGAAGAGGAGGGGAGAGGAGAAGAAGAGGAGGAGAGGAGAAGAGGGGGGGAGAGGAGAAGAAGAGGAGGAGAGGAGAAGAAGAGGAGGAGAGGAGAAGAGGAGGAGAGGAGAAGAGGGGAGAGGAGAAGAGGAGGGGAGAGGAGAAGAAGAGGAGGAGAGGAGAAGAAGAGGAGGAGAGGAGAAGAGGAGAGAGGAGGAGAGGAGAAGAGGAGGAGGAGAGGAGAAGAAGAGGAGGAGAGGAGAAGAGGAGAGAGGAGGAGAGGAGGAGAGAGGAGAAGAAGAGAGGGTCTCACCTGTGAGGTTGGCACTGGAGGCCTGTGTCACAGGAGCAGGACTCTTTGGGTCCATCCAGGTCCCAGGACAGCATGTCCATCAGGAGGTTGGGATGGCTGTGGCACGCCTCCCCTCTACCAGGCCTGGGGGTACACACTGGGAACAGCAGCTCTGCCAGGAGGACGGGAGGGGGGGGAACGGGGGGGAGGAGGAGGAGGGAGGGGGAGGACAAGAGGGAGAGGGGGAGACGCAGGGGTTGAGGCAGGAGTGGAGAGGGATTGAGGGAGGGGGGAGATGGGGAGGAGAGAGGGAGGGAGAGAGGGAGGGAGAGAAGAGAGGGAGAGAAGAGGATGAGTGTATTCAGTCACACACAATAACCAGAGCCTCACAATTTCTGTGGAAAACAAGATAAGAGTGCTTCCTTCTGGCTTGGCAATAACAACTCACATTTCTACACGCAATTTCAGTCAAAGTCGTTGATCAAAAGATAAGAGTATAAAATGATGGAAATTTCTTCCCTCGTTAGATATCTGATGTACCAGACAATGGTCAGAGTGTGTTGGAGCATACCTTTGTGGAAGGCACAGCAGTGGCCGGGCCTGCAGTCACTCTGAGACTGACAGATGCTGCCTGCGCTGCCCCTGGTGGTAGACTCCGAACACTGCCCCCACACACACAGCTGCTCTGAACAACACTCCTCGTCCTTGATGCATTCCTGAGAAGACAGACACAGACACAGACACAGACACAGACACAGACACAACACAGACACAGACACAGACGCAGACGCAGACACAGACACAACACAGACACAGACACAGATAGACAGGCACGCGCGCACACACACACACACGTTATCATCTTATATCGATGGACATAAAATATTCACTATCTATCACTCCATCACATGTTAACCAGGCCATTACATTTGACGTGTGTTTAAATCAAGTCAATATCAAAGTCTAAGTGGTGTATTCTTCAGCAGGAGTGCAGACGTATGGACTAAGTCTTAATGAGTGATCAGTCTAATCAGCAGGACTCACCACATGGACGTCTTTGCAGGGCAGGCACCTGGAGGTTGCCACCCCATACAGACAGTAGCAGAAGTCATCACAGTCTTCATCAACCATGCACTCCTGGTGACAGATCAGACAGGACCATCAGACATCAAACACTCCCCCACACACACCCCTGTGCAGGTGAGAGATATCATACCACAGGTACAGGGGAGCCTGGTGGAGGAAGAGGAGGTGTTTGATCCCAGTCCTCATTCCGTTCCATGTATTACAATGAGCCCCTCTTGCGATTTCTACCTCCACCAGCCTCCCCTGATGTACTGTACTCTGATTCCCTTTCTGTTCCACTATTAGCCAGTCCAGTTCCAGCTCCACAAATGCATTGTTTACTCTGAGATATTGCACAACCTGTAAACTGCAGTCAGTACAAATCAGGGGAGGCTGGTGG
>NC_139657.1:1825507-1845507 GCF_951799395.1 Argentina silus | reverse complement strand
TTTCATAACCTTTTGGAAACAGTGAAAGAAGTAATATAGTTTGTTTGAATTTAGTCGTCTATTAGTGCAGACTATGTTGTTGTATGAAACGTTGCTGATCTACCTGATCCACAGCCTCCTCCAGAATGTGCTGCGTGTCCTCCATCAACATCTCCACCTCGCGGAACATCTCGTTCAGACTCGCCTGTCCCAGAGCCAGGGAATCCTCCAGGGTATCACGGTGGGTGTCCTCCAGGGTATCACGGGGGGTGTCCGGGGTCTCCGGTGTGGTCCGGTGGCTCGAGATGGCGGTCACTAAACACAAACAAAAAATCAGCGACGCGACCCGCATCGTCCTCGCGACTGGAGCAGACATCCTTGTGAGCCAGCAGCGAGCGCACTGGCGAGACGCTGACGCACGTCGCACTGGCTTCGGAGCAGCTGGATTAGTTTTATATGGAAACACTGCTGGAAGGGGGAAGAACCGCGGAAAAGATGTGGAGTTGTTAGAGAACGGGATCGTGTAGCATGTGATTAAGGTGTAGCCTAAAGGTTGTAGGTAGCCTCCGAGTTAAGAGCGACGTCATTTAGTTTCAACGTTTTTGTGGGACTATGTGTTTCATTAAATACACATTTTTACGTGTCATTTTGAATTTATTCCATCCAAAAGTGGACCGTTCTGATCACAGAGATCATAATTCAAATCTCTGTGTTCTAATTATCGGCTATTTATATTTCTAATGTATTTCTGATTATATTTCTATGCTTCTAATGATGAGGATGTAGATATCTCTGTTGTTGCTTTCTTCAATGTCGTTGCTGTATGTATCAATACACACTTTCAAAAAGACCGTTGTAAAAAGACCGTTGTAATTTCCTTATGTTTCCAAGGTTGTTTCACCCAAATGAAGAAGTCGGTTTATTTTTTTCGTGATTACTGAATGTCTTCATATCACACCGTATTGCAATGTATGAAAAGAGACAAATCATAATCTATTTCTGAAGTTCAACTTCAGAAATAGTGAAGTGTCAATCCAGTGTGACGGGTTCGCATTAGCGTCTTTGCAATAGCGCAATAGCGTCTTTGGTCCAGTAGATTGCAGTATTGTCATGTATCATGGGTTATTTAATGTAAAACGTTATATCAAAAGATATCCTGAAATTCAGTTCATACATAGATTCTTTGAAGGATAGACTTCTGACATACTGTATTATTGATCAATTCGAATATTTTAGATACATTTGATTAAATCAAGGAGATATCTTGACCCTTAGTATGCCTGTAGGCCTACTGTTATTCCAAAAGTGGTGGAGATCACACCTTTTGAACGGTTGTGCACCCTGTGGTGAATTTCAGACTTACATAGAGAGTATATTTGGCTTATCGTGTATAAGTGCCTGTGCTGAGCTTGGATCCTTGCTTGTGTGTGTGTGTGTGTGTGTGTGAGGAGAAGATGATATGCCTCTGGAACAATCCAAGGGGACAGCTGTCACAGAGCAGTAAAACACCCTGCAACGTCGAGGAGTGTGTGTGCGTGTGTGTGTGTATGTGTGTGTGTGTGTGTGTGTGTGTGTGTGTGTGTGTGTGTGTGTGTGTGTGTGTGCACGCGTGCGTCAGTCCGTCCGTGCGTTTGTGTGTTCGCCTGTGTGTGTGTGTTTAGGGTTTTTCCTATGATGTCTGTCTATTGAAGGCTCCTTGTGTGCACTACTGGTTAGGAGTTGTCCTGGGGCATCTACAGTCACATGCTCCCTTTTTGACCTGGATGAATAAAGCCGTGACAAAATAAGAGGGTTTTTTTATGTAAGTCATATGATATGAGTTATAGTCAAAGAATGGAAGGGTGTATTGACATAATATACGTACCTAATACACAACCGTACACTCAATTAATGCACTCATACAACCTATTTATGATTCAATTTCACTTAAGGAAATTAGACTTGGAAAAACTCAAGATGAGCCAGCCTTGATAGAAGGCCCTTGTTCTCAAGCCGTGTGTGCAACAAGTCCCAAGTCCCTTGGGAAGTCCGCAGCCTCGCCTATAATGTAAGGCATTTGAAAGAAGGGAAACAAAAATGCTGACAGTTAATCCCAGGATTCGTCTAGCAATAAATTCACACTCCAAATGTATCGCTCAACTTCCCATTGGACCTCATTACTGTGAAGCACCGCCTAGAGACCTGCCAGTCATTAATGGTCATTACCCGCCGTGCAGCTCCCGTTTGTCGGCTTGTATGTGTGTGTGTGTGTGTCTGTGTGAACATATTTCCCAGTTGACCGAGATACAGTGAGAGAGTGACTTCAAGAACTTTGGCGGAGTCTATCGCTTGGTGGAAACTTTGTAAATCCCGGAGTAAACGTTTATCTGGACAAAACGGACAAGACTCGGTTGGGGGCAGTTGTCATTGTGGAGTTTCAGTTGACAATAGAGTGTAAGTGACTGACAAGCTGCTTCTAGTTTGAATGTGATTGCACGATTGACCGATCAACCGCAACGTTATTTTGAAGTTCTTTCGTTATACAGTTAGCTATTTGAGACTTGTCCCGCAGTGAATTAACCTTCTCTAAACCATGAGTTGTCTATGTTCTACTGGCCTATTGCTTCTGTATAATGCTAGCTGGTAAAATATTGGTTTAGGAGATGTTATCGGGTTCCGCATCGTGTTTGTTTACTCAATCCCAGTTATGAAAATATCTTTACGCGATATTCTTATTACATGGTGACGTGGGCAGACGTCAGAGGACTTGTTGCATATCGCAAGTTATTTGGAACAGTGGTTAAACTTAGAAATAGAAACGTTTAGACGTTTTTAATGTAGTGTTTTATGTGCTCTGTAAACTTCTCTAATAATAAAGTCTAACGGTTATCCCTGTAATGGGCACCAGTTTGTACCGGTCTATAATAAAGTTCGAGTCGAGCCTAGTCTATTAATGATGATGATGATGAATTATTCCATCAGCAAACTGAGGCGAGCGCCGAGCGGAACAGGTGTCCCGAAACTCTCACTCATAGAGCCGCTTATCCGGACAGTTTCAATAGGACATCTCTATTGAAGATGCATTTGAGTGTAAGGATTAGTTTTACATCTGTCTCTTGGAAACCAGCCCTTAATGTAGGTTTATTGACCATGTCCCCTCACTGTCTCATGGGCTATAAGAATACAACTTAACTTTAATGATTTGGTTCTCTCTCTCTGTCTCTCTCTCTCTCTCTCTCTCTCTGTCATTTTTTCATAATATATCATCTCTCTTGCCATGACTCAGATACTGCAGGTGTGGAACAATGAAAAGAGAAGCAGTGTGTCATGATGTCATGATATCAGATGTCAGGCTTTGCTTGATAAGGAACTATTGTTATGAAACCTTTATTTAGGCTGGGGGTTCTACTGAGACTGGGGGTTCTACTGAGACTAGGGGTTCTACAGAGACTGGGGGGTTCTACCGAGACTGGGGGGTTCTACCGAGACTGGGGGTTCTACCGAGACTGGGGGGGTTCTACCGAGACTGGGGGTTCTACCGAGACTGGGGGGGTTCTACCGAGACTGGGGATTCTACCGAGACTGGGGGGTTCTACCGAGACTGGGGGTTCTACCGAGACTGGGGGTTCTACCGAGACTGGGGATTCTACTGAGACTGGGGACTTCTCCTTTTCGTCCTACTTACATTTATGATTGTTTTATGTTTGTATACAATTCAAAATTACAAACGTAACACAGTTAATTAATTTCATATCGATGTACACAATACAATCAATTAAAACATGCTAATTTGATGGGTCAAACTGGAGTGTTCAGGTTCATTGAGCTTGTGTCTGAACAAACAGTTTTTCTCTAAACAGCCACTTGCAAAACAATTGCCATAAGCAGCTTAACAAGGAGGCAAAGTTGTTTCTTTTTGCACAGGTCAATAGTTTTGCCAGCATACAAGGGTGCTTAGACAGATCCCTCCAGAACTGTGTTTTTCCTTTAATTATGATGGGAACCCTCGTTATTTAGGATCATTATGTCTTTATTGGCCAACTGAGAAATAATTGCAGTAGGTTCTGGAATGCTATTGATAAGATCTCTCATGGTTCTATGAATGTATGACACACAATGCTTTATTATGATGTAAACATGGCTGTTTACCATTGAACGCCATATCTAATTCTTATGAAAGTGCTATAGCTGTAGTCCATGCCATCCAACAGGACCGTGTGTGTGTGTGTGTGTGTGTGTGTGTGTGTGTGTGTGTGTGTGTGTGTGTGTGTGTGTGTGTGTGTAGGACCATGTAGCCGCTCTGCACTGAAACAAAGAGATTTAAGGTTTCTGTTTTCTCTAGAAGGGTCTTCACAGTTCACAATCCCTGTTGCTACAATGAACCACAGATTAGAGATGTTAATCTCACACCTTTTCATGTGAGCTCTAATAACAATCACAATAATCATAATCTCTCTCCTGTTGCCCCTGGGGTAGAAACACTGTTACACAAGCCTCGACTGACTGACTAACTGACTTCCTGGAATAAGTCACTGACTTATAAGGGTCTGTGGCTGCCTGCATATCAGGGAAGAGGGAAAGACAAAAATACACCCCGGGTGGTGTCACTGCCCAACTGGATGGCTTCCTGACTGTCAAATGATCCAGAGGGGCCAAGCTAAGCTGCACTTCAGGACTGGTGACAGCATGACAGAGAGGGGGAACTACCCAGTGATCGATATACCGGCCAGGGGAGGCTGGCGGAGGTAGAAACAGGTAGGACAGGACACATTGTAATGAAGAGAATGGAATGAGGAATGGTACCAAACAGCCATGTGTCATCATTCCATTCCATGCATTACAAGCCCGTTCTCTGATTTCTACCTCCACCAGCCTCCCCTCCCCTGCCCTGCATGCAAGAACATCCCATGTGTCTCTGTGAAGTGTGTACATTACAGCTGTCACAGGCAGCCACATGTTCAAACAGGTCGTTCTGCAAGACAATAGGAGAGGGACTTGACATTTACAGGAGGTTTTGCCCTAAATACCTGGGAGCGTTATGTAGAGCCTGTGCAGATCTGTAGCATGCCTTGGTGACCTTTGCACCTTGCAGCAGGTTGCAAATCCACTTCGTAATGGCCGTATTGGTAAACAACTGAACAGACAGGTAGTGGGCCTAGATAACCCCAGAACCGTAGTCAATGGGAAAGGGACACCACTTTCCTTATATAGTAGTAGTATGCTGAGGAGCATTGAGCAATCCTGGGCTCCTGGATGACCTTTGTACGTTCGCAGCATGTCACAAACCGACTCCTTAATGCCCTTATTAGTGAACAACAGACACAGGTAGTAGATAACAGAGCCTTAGATGGACATAGACACACATCTATGTCTCTTGATAGCATCGGTAGCGTGTGTAATGTCTGTGTAAGGATTTTCCCACCCCAGCTCTCGATGTGATTGGCTCCCTCACCAAGAGATGATTCCCTTATCTACCTGCTTATCTACCTGCTTGTTGACAACTGTCTGGTCATGCAGTCACACAGCAGAGGTCCCGGTGTCAGCACAGCAGCATTGGGCCTTTGGTATGTAGGAATCATATACACTGTACAGATCTTTTCTTTTGTAATATGTTTTTAGGGGATTTCTGCTTTTGAGAGAGAGACATTAGAGCTTGACAGGAAGGATGGGTGAGAGAGAGGAGGGATGACATGCAGGATATGTGGAGGGTCGAAATCGAACCAGGAACCTTGCGATTATGTGGTATGCGCCTTAGTGTGCTACGGCCACTGAACGCCCCAGCTGTTTTGATTATTGAGTTAAGTTATGTTTGATTATTGGCTATTGAGCTCAATTATGTTTATGTATGTACTATGCGGTGTGTGTTGAGTTATTGATATGGGCCTATTAGTTCCTGGTGGTGATTATGGTATGATTATTGGTATACTGGTATGATTATGTTATAGGGATGGTGGGGGGGGGGGGGGGGGGTTATGAAGTGTGTGAATCAGAAGAGTGGCCCACAATCGTCTTTCAGAGTACCAGAGAGTGTTACTGAGTGTGTGTCTATCCTTCATTCATTCTATCCTGGCCCAAGATGCTTAATGCGTTTATATAGCCTTCGAGCTTCCTTAAAGGTATGTAACATTCAAGCTTTCTAAAAGCTTCCTAATGGTTGTAGTGACCATGTTTAAACGGTAGTGATCAGGGAATGAGATCCCTTGAAAGACATATTTCATTACAAACGTTGTTTTGGTCCCGTGAAAGCGCTTTCTAAAACGGAGTGTCCTACCCGATACTCGTTTTGTATACAAACATGTTGGTGGGGCCAGGGGTGTTCTAGGGGAGGGGCCAGGGGTGTTCTAGGGGAGGGGCCAGGGGTGTTCTAGGGGAGGGGCCTGGGGAGGGGCCAGGGGTGTTCTAGGGGAGGGGCCTGGGGAGGGGCCAGGGGTGTTCTAGGGGAGTGGACTTACCGATTTTCGCCTTTCTGTCTCTGGTGGCTGCCTCTTCTAATCATGTGGGCGTGGAGGAACACAACAGTTAATGTCCGACACTGTCCATTTCGGGGGTTTATTTTATTATTATGGAGGATGTTGTTTGGAGCCTTTTAACTGAATTTCTCTGCGGTGGACAGAGGTGGCAGATTTCCCACAAACTCACGCCCCACTCCTTTAACCTTTTCCATGGTTGTTGGACGTTCTGAAACGTTTTGATTAAAACCGTGTCTTTTATATTGATCTTAGTTGACCCTCAAGACGCCTGTAGTTGTTGTCATGGGATGGGAGTGGACTGTTGTCATGGGATGGGAGTGGACTGTTTCTCTGGTGAATTGGTCTCTTTGTGTTGTGTGTGGGCGACACTGCTCAGGGACAGGGTAAATGGACTGAGTATTGTTGATTAAGTATCACATGCCTTTCCCAGGGACCCCAAGGACTTATTTTGTTGTTCTGTTGACTTTCTCACCAGAAACACAGTTCTTCTTCTTTTTTTCTTTTGAAAAAGACTTCTTGATAATGCCTTTCACCATCATTTCCTGATTTGTGTTGATAACGTTATACAGTATGTACTGTGTTGTGAGTTTCCAAGCTCCTCGTGCGGAAGGGTCAGGTGTTATGTTCTCATTGCCACTGTGTTGCGTGAGAGTGATTTCCATACAATCATTTGAATGTCTCTTGGGTGGCCTCTGCCCTCTATGCACCTGACTCTGCATTTACACATCATGTAAAATAACTTCACCACCTTCCTCCTTCCTTTTCCTTCTTCCCACTTTCTTCTTCATATTTCTGGGTTCAAACATACTTCACCATACTCATGATGATGATGATTATGATCATTCTTCATCATCACTGTCGTCATCATCACCATCATCATCATCTTCATCATTCTCCTCTTCTGTTCTCTACAACAGCTCCATACTTCACCATATTCATGATGATGATGATGATCATCATTCTTCATCATCACTGTCATCATCAACACCATAATCATCATCTTCATCATTCTCCTCTTCTGTTCTCTACAACAGCTCCAGCAGCCAATAGACATCAATTATGTGATCTGAGTCACGGCGCCAATGTAGCATTCAATGCCAACACTCCATCCTCTGATACCACTGGGATAGACACGCTCAGCTGTTATAACTCAGCACTAACAGCCATGACCGGTCTCCAAATGGTTACATCACAGGCCGTGGCTACCCTAGCTCACCTTACTCTGACCAGCTTACCCCTGCTTATCCCTGGGGTTTCTCTGGAGCTGTCCCTGGCCCATGATCCAGGTCTGGAACATACCAGCAGGGTAGCCTGTGCGGCTGCATGAGGAACCTGAAACCTGTTTATTCTCTTCAGGTCCTGCTGCCTGGAAGCCCCTGTCCTGTCCTGGCTCTGTCATCATTCACTGTTTCCTGCAAACACACACACACACACACACAAATGCATTCAGCACCACACACATGTATACACACACACACACACACACACGCACAGATGCATTCCACACCCCACACACGTACACACGCACAGATGCATTCAGCACCACACACACACAGACACACACACTGATTTTCCCGTCTATCATATTTCTTTGTTAGACTTGGGTCTGTTGGAAAGATTCCAACGTTGATGTTCAATATTTTCGAAAACAAAACATTATGATGATAAATGTCAACTATGTTTTGTGAATGTAAACTGTTGATGGCATCAGGGCTCTTTACATAACAACAGTTGCCCCACACGCCACCACCGCCACCCACTCTGATGTCACACTTCCTTATCTGACAGTGAGAATTCCTTCCTGGAAGCACTGCGCCTGGCTGGCAGTTATTACCAGTAACGGGTCCGGTCCCTTCCTGATCTGTCCTCGCCCTAGACTTTTACTTCCTGTTCCTCTCTGTCTGGCGGTTGGTTGGGCTAGGTCTAGGTCTAGGGCTGGGGGCTGGGGCTGGTGGTTGGATTTGGGACTGCGTCTGCGACGGGGGCTGGGTCTGGGTCTGGGTCTGGGTCTGGGTCTGAGGACTGGGGGCTGGGTCTGGGTCTGAGGACTGGGTCTGAGGACTGGGGGCTGGGTCTGGGTCTGAGGACTGGGTCTGAGGACTGGGGGCTGGGTCTGGGTCTGAGGACTGGGTCTGAGGACTGGGGGCTGGGTCTGGGTCTGAGGACTGGGGGCTGGGGCTGTGGCTGTGGCACCCATTAATTCAATGCGTTGGTGGGTCTGAGATTGTCTTGGGTTGGGATACCCATTAAAACGGTGCATTACCCCTTTTAACGCGGGTCCACTGCAGGCCAGCCAGGGGAATAACAATCGTGTGTTAAATCACATTGTTATATCGAGCGTTCTCATTGGAGGAAAGAGCAGCGACTAACTGACACAAATTATATTCCAAGAATGCTGTTTATCTCCGTGCTGCCTTCCCTCATTAATGCTGCGCATTGCCCCTTTAATCTGTTAATGCTGCGCATTGCCCCTTTAATCTGTCTCCACGCTCGCTCCACAGCAGGCAGCCGGGGGAATAGCAGCTACGTGACTGCTAGCTGCCGCAGCTAGCTTCTTCTAGCTCGTTATCCCAGTGAGGAAGGGCGTTTTCCCCTGGTCTGATCTGCAGTGATAGGGCTGATAGGGCTGATAGGGCTGCCCCTGCAGATGATGGTGCTCTGGGGATGTTGTCATTAGCATGTGTGATACCATTCCTCATTCCGTTCCGTGCGTTACAGTGAGCCCCGTCCTCCGATGTCTGCCTCCTCTGGTCATTACTGCCTGTGTGGGAGTAACAGTCACATGACCTCTGTAGCCTGGTCATTAAGACTAACGGTTGAAACCGTCAACGATAGGCAGGAGGAGGAGTCATCGGCCCTGTTTGAATGCTTTTGATGTGAACACATCTTCCCTTCCTCCCCTTCCTGGGAAGAAATCACTGGACCGACATGACTCCATTGGTGAAAGCGGTGCAGTAGAAAGGTTGCTTTGACCCATTTATTTATGTTAGATCAGTTATTACTCCAATTCAATGTGACTTTATTAATCCCCAATGGTGATTCATGGAGGGGAGGAAGGAAGGTTTATAGAGTATTGGAACAGAGCCCTAGGCCCCCACTCAATAGTTAGAAGCTCCATTCCTCGGGTCCTCTCCTCCATTGTCCCCTCGCTTCCTTCTCAAAGATGCATTGGAGGAGAACATCTAAGAGGAGGAGCCTAGATCTTCTCCTCCGATGTGATTCGAGTAGGACGCGAGTGGAGGACGCGAGGAGAGGAGAGGAGAGGAGAGGAGAGGAGGCAAGGAGAGGACGCAAGGAATCCCGTTTCTAACAATTGAGAAAGGGCTGTTGTTTATGGGAGGCAGGAGGTCTCTTTTGATAAATGAGATTACCCTGATTTCAGCAGCTGTGCTGAATCAATATTAATCAATTAGAAGGACTGTGACGGACTGTAACCCTGGTACACTGCAGCACACTGTATCCATTTCGTCTTCATCTGAATTTATGGTCCACAGTTTAATATAATTACGTTCAATTGAATTTAATTACGTTCCTATCAGAAAATAAAGGAGTTCTATCTAGGATTCCAGACGAGCCACCTGATTGGAGGAAAGGGCAGCCACCAAAGTAACTGACCTATAGTAGATCGAATCACGGACTGTTTCATAAATGGTGTTCGTCTCCGTCTCCGTGTTTGGGTTCCTCTCTCTTCACGACAATCCTATCTGTTTATTTCACATTCCTTTATTTCTGACATTCCCCTCACAGACTCTTCCTGCTTCAGAGGAAACCCAGAGTGCTGGAGTTGATTAACATCACATTAAAGCCCGTGTCTGGCTGCGTGGAACCGGCCAACCCCTCCTGAATTCCCGTCTCCCCGCACACACACACACACACACAGACACACACTCTCACACACACACACACAGACACACAGACACACAGACACACGGGCATGCACACACAGGGACATACACACAGAGACGCACACTCACGCACACTCACACACACACACACACACACCACAGTCCCAGTGTGTCTGGCACGCTTGAAACCTTAACGCTGAGAGACAGCGTTTCTATCTGTGACTGAAGATATTGTGCGTTTCTCGTTGTTTGTGGTGCACTGAGATACGGTGTGCACAGCCTGTAACGTGGTCCTCTGTGGTCCTCTGTGGTCATCTGTGGCTCAGTCGGTAGAGCGTGGTGCTAACAACGCTTAGGTTGTGGGTTCGATTCCCGCTGGGACCATATATACTGAGAAATGTCACTGCAATGTAAAGTCGCTTTGGATAAAAGTGTCAGCTAAATGACGTGTGTATATATGTGTATATATTGATATGTGTGCGTATATATATATATATATATATATATATATACTGTATGTATATATATATATACATACAGTACCAGTCAAAAGTTTGGATACACCTTGCCAAGAGTGTGCAAAGCTGTCATCAAAGCAAAAGGTGGCTACTTTGAAGAATCTAAAATATAAAATATATTCTGGTTTGTTTAACACTTTTTTGTTTACTACATAATTCCATATGTGTTCCTTCAGAGTTTTGATGTCTTCAATATTAATCTACAATGTAGAAAATAATTTAAAAAATAAATAAAAACCATTGAATGAGAAGGTGTGTCCAAACTTTTGACTGGTTCTGTAGATGATTGAGTGAAAACCTTTTTTTGTTTTCTTTTTACTGTGTTGTACTGCTGTACAATGCTCTACTGTACTCTACCGTGCTTTGATGGGTTTACAAACGCTGGAATGATCTGGTGAATAATTGTTGTTTTTGCCTGTAGTGTGTTTTACTGTAACGTGATAAGTTTACTCAGGCTGGAGTTGAATAGAAGTCTGGTTGAATAGCTGTTCTTCGGCGAGGGGCGAGGGGCGGAGATGTCTGAAGTGTGTTGTGAGAGGTGGTGTTCTTGGCACTGCGTCTGTCTGGCCATGCAGGGCAGCAGGCACATGTCCTCCTGCCTTTGATTCCCCCTCTCTCACGCAGGGAAGGAAGGGCACGACTCTCACTCTCTCCCCCTCCCTCTTCCTTTCTCACTCTCTCTCTCTCTCTCTCTCTCTCTCTCTCTCCCCCCTCACTCTCTCTCCTCCTCCCTCTCTCACGCAGGGAAGGAAGGGCACGACTCCCTCCTTCTCTCACTCCCTCTTCCTTTCTCTCTCTCTCTCCCCTCACTCTCTCTCCCCCTCCCTCTCACGCAGGGAAGGAAGGGCACAACTCTCCCTCCTTCTCTCACTCCTTCTCCCTTTCTCTCTCTCTCTCTCTCTCTCCCCCCCTCCCTCTCTCACGCAGGGAAGGAAGGGCACGACTCCCTCCTTCTCTCACTCCCTCTTCCTTTCTTACTCTCTCTCCCCCTCCCTCTCTCACCCTCGCCCCCCCCCCCCCCTCTCTCTCTGTGATCCAGATCTCTCACTCTAGTCCCACTGAGGAAAAAGCTTACTTTGCTTTCAAACATTAACAGTAAATGTGACCTAATGAAGCTGAGTCAAGTCAGAGTCTTATCTTAAGACATACCTCATCATTGTGGTGTACTGCATAAGCTGCATCTGGTCTTTTTTGTGGGTTAAAAATGTGCGTAGGCCAACAGAAAACTTGTTCTTATCAGGAATCAAACGCTTCTCTTTAAAGGTCTCTTAAGCAAGAGCATACGGTGAACTCTGCACCCTGCATCTCTGTCGCACGCACGCACACACACACACACAGGCAATTAGCCACATATTACACAACCACTCTTACTATGAAGACAGAAAAAGTGTTCTTTGTGCGTGTGTGTGTGTCTGTGTGCGTGCGCCACAATCATATCCAACACTGCCCTGGTTAGAGGCCAGCTGTCCCTGTTGTGGTGTCTTCTCCTGTTCTCTGGTACTGCCCTGGTTAGAGGCCAGCTGTCCCTGTTGTGGTGTCTTCTCCTGTTCTCTGGTACTGCCCTGGTTAGAGGCCAGCTGTCCCTGTTGTGGTGTCTTCTCCTGTTCTCTGGTACTGCCCTGGTTAGAGGCCAGCTGTCCCTGTTGTGGTGTCTTCTCCTGTTCTCTGGTACTGCCCTGGTTAGAGGCCAGCTGTCCCTGTTGTGGTGTCTTCTCCTGTTCTCTGGTCCTGTCCCTGTTGTGGTGTCTTCTCCTGTTCTCTGGTACTGTCCCTGTTGTGGTGTCTTCTCCTGTTCTCTGGTACTGCCCTGGTTAGAGGCCAGCTGTCCCTGTTGTGGTGTCTTCTCCTGTTCTCTGGTACTGTCCCTGTTGTGGTGTCTTCTCCTGTTCTCTGGTACTGTCCCTGTTGTGGTGTCTTCTCCTGTTCTCTGGTACTGTCCCTGTTGTGGTGTCTTCTCCTGTTCTCTGGTACTGTCCCTGTTGTGGTGTCTTCTCCTGTTCTCTGGTACTGTCCCTGTTGTGGTGTCTTCTCCTGTTCTCTGGTACTGTCCCTGTTGTGGTGTCTTCTCCTGTTCTCTGGTACTGCCCTGGTTAGAGGCCAGCTGTCCCTGTTGTGGTGTCTTCTCCTGTTCTCTGGTACTGTCCCTGTTGTGGTGTCTTCTCCTGTTCTCTGGTACTGTCCCTGTTGTGGTGTCTTCTCCTGTTCTCTGGTACTGTCCCTGTTGTGGTGTCTTCTCCTGTTCTCTGGTACTGTCCCTGTTGTGGTGTCTTCTCCTGTTCTCTGGTACTGTCGGGACAGAGTGTGGCATTAAAGGAGGGATGATTTTTCTTTCACTCTCTGTATCGTCCAGGTAACCTGACTACTGAAACACAACCGTCCTAGTGGCTGTAATCCACCCCCTCTCCCTTCTCTGTGATCTGACCCACTAACACGGTACTCCTTGGTTACCTGTCCCTGTGTACTCTATCCAGGGGAGGCTGGTGGAGGTAGAAATCGGAGGCCGGGCTCATTGTCATGCACGTTGTTTTTGATACCATTCCTCATTCCGTTCCATGCATTACAATGAGCCCGTCCTCCGATTTCTACCTCCACCAGCCTCCCCTGCGGTCTACTTTATCCCCTACAGTACCTCAGACGGTGTGTACCTGTAACCTATATCCTCCCTGACCTGTACCACAGCGTTCTAGTCGCCATCTTAGTCACATGGTATTGTGCATAGAAACAGAATGATGTGGAATGGACATGGTCCCTCAGACCTCGTACACCACAAGATGGCCGACATGGAATTGGGATACATAATTGCCATGGTAACCATTGTTACTGCATCAGTGGAACACAGAGAGAAGCTACACATTTCAGAGGCGGCGCCATAGCAACTACTACTCATTCTATTTCTATGGTGTTGTGGTCTTGTGTGTGTGTGTGTGTGTGTGTGTGTGTGTGTGTGTGTGTGTGTGTGTGTGTGTGTGTGTGTGTGTGTGTGTGTGTGTGTGTGTGTGTGTGTGTGTGTGTGTGTGTTTCGGAGGACAGTCCTCCCAGGCTTGGCAGAGTGTGGGGCTCCTGCAGGGCTGCATCATAGGCCCACTCCTGGGGGTCGGTCCAGACAGGAACACAACACAACCAACAGTGCCAGAAGAAGCTACATTCAGACAGTAACCTTGAATATGAAAACAAAACAAGTCAAATGAAAGTCTTTGATGCCCATGGCATCCTACTGCAACGCTGGTCTGCCCAGGCCTCCCAGGGCGCAGCTGTCTGTGCATGGGGCGTGTTCTGTAGACTACAGCACCTCTGAGACTTTGAACACGTCTGTTTCTGTCACCAGCATGTGAACTGTGGCGTGTTAAACTAACATGATCACCTCCCTGCTGTAAGTGCATACTGAAATATAATAGTGTATAATAGCCTGTTCTATTATGGAGTATTAATTGGGACAGTGTATAGACACAGAGACACAGCTACATATACACCCTATACAGTTTCTGGGTGTATTTCTGGTAGAGGGCATTTCTGGTAAATTGGTAAACCAAGTGTCAAGTACAGTTGAATCATGATAATGCTAAAACTGGCTTCTCCAAACAGACACAGATCTGGAGGGAGATATCATGCCCAGCACTTCCTGTGCAAATTCCCATAATGCACTTGGCAACAAACAGTTATATATAGAGTAGGCCATGAACTTTCCCATACCACAAGGACTCCACTGTGTGTGTGTGTGTGTGTGTGTGTGTGTGTGTGTGTGTGTGTGTGTGTGTGTGTGTGTGTGTGTGTGTGTGTGTGTGTGTGTGTGTGTGTGTGTGTGTGTGTGTGTGTGTGTGTGTGTGTGTGTGTGTCTTTGTCTCTGCAACCCCCCCCCCCGAGAGCTTTAGCTAAGTTGAAAAAATAGTGTGAGAATTCCCGGCCTCAAGTCATGTAGATTTTGATTCCATTTCTCTCCTGACTGAGCACTACCATGGGTGGTCAGGTCCTGTCTGACGGTTCAGTCTGTGGTACGCTGTGTCAGGTCCTGTCTGACGGTTCAGTCTGTGGTACGCTGGTCTGGGTCTCCCAGCACACAGCGGCTGTCTGTCTCTCAATGTGTCTCCCAGCACACAGGAGCTGTCTGTCTCTCAATGTGTCTCCCAGCACACAGGAGCTGTCTGTCTCTCAATGTGTCTCCCAGCACACAGGAGCTGTCTGTCTCTCAATGAGACTCTCAGCGGTAGATGAGATGTTACTGCTAGCTGCCAAGCCCGATTAGCCAGCCGAGATGTGAAACCCCCTCTGGTCCACTAAAAGGGAGAGGGGGGGAGAGAGGGGGGGAGAGAGGGGGGGGAGCTACCGTGGCCAGACTTGTCACTTGTCCAGGTTGCACAGTCCTGTGCACATAGCCGGTAGAGGGAAGGAAGGAAGGAAGGAGAGAGGGAGGGAGGGAGGGAGGGAGAGAGAGATGGGGCGAGGGGGGGGGGAGCTACTGTGGACAGACTTGTTCAGGTTGCGCACACTGCTGGTGGAAGAGAAAGGTAAACGAGGGGGAGGGAGAGGGGGAGAGAGAGAGGGGGAGAGGGGGAGAGAGAGAGAGGGAGGGGGAGAGGGGGAGAGAGAGGGAGGAGGGGAAAGAGAGGAAAGGGGAGCTACCGTGGCCAGACTTGTTCAGGTTACACACACTCCTGCATGGTGCACGTTGCCAGAGAAGGGGAGGGAAGGCGAGAGAGGGGGGAGGGGTGGGAGAGAGGAGAGTAGGAGGAGGGGTGAGGGGAGAGGAGAGTTGGGGAAGGGATGGGGAGAGGGGTGGGAGAGAGGAGAGTAGGGGGAGGGATGGGGGTGGGAGAGAGGAGAGTAGGGGGGGGGATGGGGGTGAGAGAGGAGAGTAGGGGGGGGATGGGAGGGGGGTGGGAGAGAGGAGAGTGGGTGAGGGGAGAGGAGGGTGGGAGAGGGGAGAGTTGGGGGGGATGGGGGTGAGAGAGAGGAGAGTAGGGGAGGGATAGGAGGGTGGGGGGAGAGGAGATAAAGGGTAGGGGGGGAGAGAGGGGAGCTACTGAAGCCTGACTTGTCACTTGTTCAGGTTGCACACACTCCTGCATGCTTCATTCATCACCATTCAACTGATCCAAATATGAAGGAGGCTCCTGTTTCACACAGGCCTCATGGAAACTCCACTGCGTTCTCGTCTGTCCCTGTCTGTCCCTGTCTGTCCCTGTCTGTCCTCATCTGTCCCTGTC
Organism: Argentina silus; assembly: GCF_951799395.1. NCBI lineage: Eukaryota > Metazoa > Chordata > Actinopteri > Argentiniformes > Argentinidae > Argentina > Argentina silus. Next base: position 1,829,515 of record NC_139657.1, on the reverse strand, counting down.
TGTCCTCATCTGTCCCTGTCTGTCCCTGTCTGTCCCTGTCTGTCCTCATCTGTCCCTGTCTGTCCTCATCTGTCCCTGTCTGTCCCTGTCTGTCCCTGTCTGTCCTCATCTGTCCCTGTCTGTCCCTGTCTGTCCTCATCTGTCCCTGTCTGTCCTCATCTGTCCCTGTCTGTCCTCGTCTGTCCCTGTCTGTCCCTGTCTGTCCCTGTCTGTCCTTGGCGATCAACACTGCTGATGACTGCCGATCGACAGAAATTTTAGCCAAAAAACGCTTTTGAATGTGAACTCTCTTATGTCGCTGACTCCGCCATAGATGGTCTGTGACGAGATAAGAGACACTTTGCACTACGATTGTGTGTGTGTGTGTGTGTGTGTGTGTGTGTGTGAGAGTGTGCGTGCGCGTCGGGCCACTTCCACTGACATGAACCTGAGACTGCAGGAGACTATACACAGGACACTGTAATACTATTAATATATTCAGGTTGATTGACACATTAAAATGGTTCAGTTCACCATTTGGAGAAGAGAGGCCGCTGCTGCTGTCGAGGGTTTTTTCATATTGTTGGTTATGGCCGTCAAGGTGCCATTCAGAATCTAGCTTCCATGTCCGGCTTTACCTTTGAATGGATAAAACACGACTAATGCTTTAGTTACAGTTACCAGTGTCTTGTTAAACTCTGAGGGGCTTCCCTCCGTTAAACAGACTCCTGCGGGTCATTGAGAGAGCGCTGAGTCTGTGGGCTCTAGGCTAGGCTAGGCTAGGCTACGTGGCTAGTACTGTAGGACCCGAGGAAAGCTCTCTCCTCTCTCCTCTCCTCTCCTCTCTCGTCTCCTCTCCTCTCCCCTCTCTCCTCTCCTCTCTCCTCTGAGCTCCACTGGGCTTTTTGGACGGTTCCCATGATGTCGATGTGTCCTGATGACAATCTCTCCAGTCATGCAAATTAAGTGTATTTTTTTTTCTTAGCCTGGGAATCTCGGTTAGGTGTATTTTCAGTCTGTCTTTCTGCGACCTCGTCCTCATTCTTTCAGCGGGCTGTGGTATTTGAGCCACGGTTGCCCCCCCCGTGACTGCCCTGTGGAAAGTTTTTACCCTGCACGCTTTGTTTTAATCCTATCAAGCCGTGCATGGTAGGAGCCAGGGGGAGGCTGGGGGAGGTAGAAATCGGAGGACGGGCTCATTGCAATGCGTGGAACGGAATGAGGGATGGTGTCAAACACGTTTTGTTGTTTGGTACCAGTCCTCATTCCGTTCCATGCATTATGATGAGCCCGTCCTCCGATTTTCTACCTCCCCCAGCCTCCCCCTGGTGGGAGCGTTCAGCACATATCTCGCTTGAAAAATGTGTGGCCTTCAGTCTATTCTGAGCACATGCCTTACTGTGCATTTAGAATGTGACCTCCGGTTGTTATGATTTGAAAAAATATGTCGCATCACAATGTGATTTCATCTGTAGGATACAGATGCAACATTATCTTCGATTGTCAAGTAATGCATTTTCACTTGACTGAAATAGTTTGAGTGTTTTAACTAAGAGTTGTATTGATTATAACATGACAATCTATAACATGTTTATAACATGTTTATAACATGACAGAATCACAGAGAGAGAGAGAGAACTTGCTTGTTTACAGTCAACTAACCTACGCTTCAGTAACATCCAAAACGCAACGTTTCTCTTCCAGAACCATCCGAGAATGTCCGCATCCGTCCGATCGTAGGCAAGGATCATCGGCGGAGACGGAGAGAGAGAGAGAGGGAGAGAGAGGGAGGGAGGAGTGAACAGAAGCGATGGGAGAGACGACGGAGGAGGATAGGAGTGCCCAGGCGGGCCAGCTGTTTGAGAACTTCGTCCAGGCGTCCACGTGTAAAGGAACGCTGCAGGCCTTCAGCATCCTGTGTCGGCAGATGGAGCTGGACCCTCTGGACTACAGGAACTTCTACACCAGCCTCAAGAACGCCGTGACCTTCTGGAAGGCCAAGGCCCTCTGGACCAAGCTGGACAAGAGAGCCGGGCACAAGGAGTACAAGATGGCCAAGGCCTGCGAGGGCACCCAGGTAGGATGGGAGGGGTGTGTGTGTGTATGGAGGGGGGGGGGGGGGGGGTTCTGTGTGTGTGTGTGTGGGGGGGGGGGTTCTGTGTGTGTGTGTGGGGGGGGGGGGGGTTCTGTGTGTGTGTGTGTGGGGGGGGGTTCTGTGTGTGTGTGTGTGTGTGTGGGGGGGGGGGGGTTCTGTGTGTGTGTGTGTGTGGGGGGGGGTTCTCTGTGTGTTTGGGGGGGGTTCTGTATGTGTGTGTGTGTGTGTGTGTCTGCAACCCCCTGATAGCTTTAGCAAAGTTGAAAAGTGTGAGAATTCCTATCCACAAGTCATGTCGACCCCCCCGTTCCCCTGCCCCCCCCCCACTACCCTGTTTCTGTATATGTGTGTCTCTGTATAGGTAGAGTCTGAGCTGTGAGTTTGCATATCAGATGAGAGATAAGATGACTGATTAGATGAACAGCACTGGCGATGCACACACTAGCCTAGTGGTTATGATTTGATTTACGACTTCCCTGTTCTTATGCTAATTCTGTGGCTATGGCTCTCTTCGCTGTGACTGGATGACCCAAAGGCTCTCATCAACACCTCATCCGGTTCGTCATTCAGTAGCTCCCTGACTAACCCTGATCTAACCCTTATCTAACCCTGATCTAAGCCCTGTGACATCAATTCACAGTCTCACACTCGAGACTCTCGAATAGTTCGCAGCTCAGTAATTAATTAACCAGATTGAGTGAGTTGTTTTTGGTCAAAGATGTCGATTGTGAAGGTCATGTGAAGGTCATGATGGCAGCTCCTCCAGGCTGGTATTCAAATAGCAGGAACCACTCCGGAGACATCTATCTGTTTTGTCTCCCAGGGTAGACGGTAGATTTGTTAGGGAAAATAGTAGGGAAATGTGTATATATATATATCCTCCTCTAGCTCCAGCAGAGACCAGGGGAGGCTGGTGGAGGCAGAAATCGGAGGACGGGCTCATTGTCATGCATGGAATGAAATGTGGAATGGTATCAATGGCATTACATTTTTCTACTGATATGAAAAGGGCTGAGGAGGGTTTGATACCATTCCTTGTTTTCCTTCCATGCATTACAATGAGCCTCCGATTTCTACCTCTACCAGCCTCCCCTGGCCCGACTGTGCAGTGTGAAAGAGAGGGTAAGGTACTGAACTGTATAGTATGATGAACCTGACAGGCCATTAGACTGTATCTAGTTTTAAAGGGCTGTAGCTGTCTGTGAGACTCCTGTTTCATGGTGATGATATAATATGACACTGTACATGTGGCAGGCCTACAGTATAGTGTGTGTGTGTGTGTGTGTGTGTGTGTGTGTGTGTGTGTGTGTGTGTGTGTGTGTGTGTGTGTGTGTGTGTGTGTGTGTGTGTGTGTGTGTGTGTGTGTGTGTGTGTGTGTGTGTGTGTGTGTGTACCCCCCCCTGTGTGTGTGTGTGTGTGTGTGTGTGTGTGTGTGTGTGTGTGTGTGCTATATGATATCCGTAGTTCTGCATTACTGCCCTGCCTGCAAACTCAGCAGCTGGTGAATGTTTGTTACGGTATGCTTGCTATGTGGAGGGAGAGAACCACATCACTACAGGGTACAGACCAGTGATCAGCGTGACCCTCCCCAATGTACAAACCAGTGGTCAGCGTGACCCTCCCCAATGTACAGACCAGTGGTCAGCGTGACCCTCCCCAATGTACAGACCAGTGGTCAGCGTGACCCTCCCCAATGTACAGACCAGTGGTCAGCGTGACCCTCCCCAATGTACAGACCAGTGGTCAACGTGACCCTCCCCAATGTACAGACCAGTGGTCAGCGTGACCCTCCCCAATGTACAGACCAGTGGTCAACGTGACCCTCCCCAATGTACAGACCAGTGGTCAACGTGACCCTCCCCAATGTACAGACCAGTGGTCAGCGTGACCCTCCCCAATGTACAGACCAGTGGTCAACGTGACCCTCCCCACGT
>NC_139657.1:1813007-1820507 GCF_951799395.1 Argentina silus | reverse complement strand
AGGGTTGATATGTGCCCTTGGCATCTCCTTGGCATCTCCTTGCACAGTAACAGATATGGCTGTTGGCAATGGGACGGGTGTTCCAGTGAGATTCCTACAGAGGCCTTTCCCCGTGTAGTCTATCTCCTGGTGAGAGGTGCTGCCTGCCCCTCTCTCTCTCTCTCTCTCTCTCTCTCTCTGTCTCTCTCTCTCTCTCTGTCTCTTTCTGTCTGTCTGTCTGTCTCTCTCTCTATCTCTCTCTCTCTCTCTCTTACTCTGTGTCTCTCTCTATCTCTCTATCTGTCCCTCTATCTATCTATCTGTCTCTCTCTCTCTCTCTCTCTCTCTCTCTCTGTCTCTCTCTCTCTCTCTGTCTCTTTCTGTCTGTCTGTCTGTCTCTCTCTCTATCTCTCTCTCTCTCTCTCTTACTCTGTGTCTCTCTCTATCTCTCTATCTGTCCCTCTATCTATCTATCTGTCTCTCTCTCTCTCTCTCTTACTCTCTCTCTCTCTCTCTCTCTCTGCTTTAGTCACAGCATCATAAATGCTTGATGAACTCTGCTTCTGTAGCAGAACTACCAGCTGCTGTACCTACAGTATACAGTAACACTACCTCAGAATGGTGGCCTGGGGGGGTCCAGTGGCCTGGGGGGGTCCAGTGGTCTAGCACTGCGGCCTACAGTATACAGTAACACTACCTCAGAATGGTGGCCTGGGGGGGTCCAGTGGTCTAGCACTGCGGCCTACAGTATACAGTAACACTACCTCAGAATGGTGGCCTGGGGTGGTCCAGTGGTCTAGCACTGCGGCCTACAGTATACAGTAACACTACCTCAGAATGGTGGCCTGGGGTGGTCCAGTGGTCTAGCACTGCGGCCTACAGTATACAGTAACACTACCTCAGAATGGTGGCCTGGGGGGGTCCAGTGGTCTAGCACTGCGGCCTACAGTATACAGTAACACTACCTCAGAATGGTGGCCTGGGGGGGTCCAGTGGCCTGGGGGGGTCCAGTGGTCTAGCACTGCGGCCTACAGTATACAGTAACACTACCTCAGAATGGTGGCCTGGGGGGGTCCAGTGGTCTAGCACTGCGGCCTACAGTATACAGTAACACTACCTCAGAATGGTGGCCTGGGGTGGTCCAGTGGTCTAGCACTGCGGCCTACAGTATACAGTAACACTACCTCAGAATGGTGGCCTGGGGGGGTCCAGTGGTCTAGCACTGCGGCCTACAGTATACAGTAACACTACCTCAGAATGGTGGCCTGGGGTGGTCCAGTGGTCTAGCACTGCGGCCTACAGTATACAGTAACACTACCTCAGAATGGTGGCCTGGGGTGGTCCAGTGGTCTAGCACTGCGGCCTACAGTATACAGTAACACTACCTCAGAATGGTGGCCTGGGGTGGTCCAGTGGTCTAGCACTGCGGCCTACAGTATACAGTAACACTACCTCAGAATGGTGGCCTGGGGTGGTCCAGTGGTCTAGCACTGCTGTACCTACAGTATACAGTAACACTACCTCAGAATGGTGGCCTGGGGGGGTCCAGTGGCCTGGGGTGGTCCAGTGGTCTAGCACTGCGGCCTACAGTATACAGTAACACTACCTCAGAATGGTGGCCTGGGGTGGTCCAGTGGTCTAGCACTGCGGCCTACAGTATACAGTAACACTACCTCAGAATGGTGGCCTGGGGGGGTCCAGTGGTCTAGCACTGCGGCCTACAGTATACAGTAACACTACCTCAGAATGGTGGCCTGGGGTGGTCCAGTGGTCTAGCACTGCGGCCTACAGTATACAGTAACACTACCTCAGAATGGTGGCCTGGGGTGGTCCAGTGGTCTAGCACTGCGGCCTACAGTATACAGTAACACTACCTCAGAATGGTGGCCTGGGGGGGTCCAGTGGTCTAGCACTGCGGCCTACAGTATACAGTAACACTACCTCAGAATGGTGGCCTGGGGGGGTCCAGTGGTCTAGCACTGCGGCCTACAGTATACAGTAACACTACCTCAGAATGGTGGCCTGGGGGGGTCCAGTGGTCTAGCACTGCGGCCTACAGTATACAGTAACACTACCTCAGAATGGTGGCCTGGGGTGGTCCAGTGGTCTAGCACTGCGGCCTACAGTATACAGTAACACTACCTCAGAATGGTGGCCTGGGGTGGTCCAGTGGTCTAGCACTGCTGTACCTACAGTATACAGTAACACTACCTCAGAATGGTGGCCTGGGGTGGTCCAGTGGTCTAGCACTGCGGCCTACAGTATACAGTAACACTACCTCAGAATGGTGGCCTGGGGTGGTCCAGTGGTCTAGCACTGCGGCCTACAGTATACAGTAACACTACCTCAGAATGGTGGCCTGGGGTGGTCCAGTGGTCTAGCACTGCGGCCTACAGTGCACACATATGCCCATGTCAGCATGGGTTAGAATCCGGCCCACGCCCTGCTGACATACCCTCTCCTCCTTACTTTCCTGTCTTTCTATGCTATCTCTATTCAATAAAAACTGAAAAACACAGGAATGGGACTACCACAAACACACCAAAAAAACAACACTATCCCAGAATGGAGCCTGTTCCATCAGCCCCGTGGCCCTGGGCTCCTTCACCTACCATGTGTCTCTCAGACCAGAGCCTAGCTAGGGAAGGTTAGGGTTAGGGCTAGGGAAGGTTAGGGTTAGGGCTAGGGTTAGGGCTAGGGAAGGTTAGGGTTAGGGCTAGGGCTAGGGAAGGCCACAGGATACAAGAGGCTGATTGAAGGAGTGTCAATGTCATGACCAGACTAGTGTTGTTGCCCTTTAAATGCTGTAGGTGCACTTGATTGTTAGGCACAACGGGAGCAGTGGAAGCAAAAAAAAAAAAAAAAAAAACGCCACCCACCCGATGTGCCAAGCGAAGGAAATCAAGTGCATTTGGAAGGAAATCCAATATTATTTTCCCCCATATCTGAAATTTTATTTATCTCTAATGCTCATGTTTTGTGTGTGTGTGTGTGTCTCTGTCTGTGTGTGTCTCTGTCTGTCTGTCTGTGTGTGTGTGTGTGTGTGTGTGTCTGTGTGTCTGTGTGTGTGTCTCTGTCTGTGTGTGTGTGTGTCTGTGTGTGTCAATGTCTGTGTGTGTGTGTGTGTGTGTGTGTGTGTCTCTCTCTCTCTCTGCAGGTATTGGACAGCTCCAGCTGATGCTGCTGAAGGTCTGTCTCATCCTGGGTGTCGAGGTTCACGTCAACGTGGAGTTTGTCAAACTGCTGGAGCCGCCAGAGAACCAGGACAACCAAGGTGGGCCTCACTGGGCGTATCCCCGGACACAGATTAAGCCAAATCCTGGACTAAATCATCACACTTTCAATGGCGACCCCCCCCATCAAATATGCTTTTTAGTCTAGGAGTACAGTCGCCTTAATCTGTGTCCTGAAGACCCCTTATTTAGTTTTTTGTTCAATACACATTTTTCCGTCTATCTCCCACTAATTTGACCCAAAATGATATCACACACCATAAGAAGACTGGCGATTGAACCAGGAGAACGAAGGTCACTGCCTGTTCCTGTCAGAGAATAAAGCATGACCAGAACTAGGCGAGAACCTATTACGCATTTTTGTCCAAGTGTTTCATCTTTCTGTCCCTAAAAACTAAATGAAACAGGGCTCCTATGATGCCAAGATGAACTTCACTTTCCGACATGGAGTCAGAATTCACTTTCTGTTATTGATGGGTAGCAGTGGAGGCTGGTGGAGGCAGAAATCGCAGGACGGGTCATTGTGATGCATGGTTTGGAATGAGGAACATCATTCCATTCCATGCATCACAATGAGCCCAGCCTTCGATTTCTGCCTCCACTAGAGTACATGTAATACAGAGGTAAAGGCAGATCATAGCCTGGCTGTGATGCTGATCGGAGCAGAAACGGTGAAACCCAGCCGGGCAACTCTCGCTCGGTCTTTACTGCTGATTATGACATCACGGCACGCCATAAGGAGATTGGCCGGTTCTCAGTCTTGTTCTCCTGATTACAAACACGAGCGTCTCATTATTCAGATTGTATCTAGGGTGGCTGGTTTGCTTGTGCACCAGAGCGCATGTGCTTTGTGCACTGATTTCATGTGCTTGCCTGATTTCATTCCATTAAACGGTCTATTGTTGGATGCAATTACAGCGTTTCAGGCTCTGTTGGACTCCCTCAACTTTAGGTTCATCAGCAACTTGCCTACTTTAAAACAGAACATAAGTTGACTCTGAAAAATATCATGTTTTTCTTGGTTAGTTTGCAGCCAATGCCAGAGCTGTCACTGGTCTGATAGTCTTTCTAGTGTTTCTAAATGTGGGGGTAAAGTTTGTCCCCTCTCTGTTGCCATAACACTGTTGATGGGGGTACTGTTCCTCAGGAGAATGTGCAGTGGTACAGTGATGTATCAGAACTGGATCTACCTGGTGGAGGTAGGAATCGGAAGGATGGACTCATTGTAATGCATGGAATATTATATACACGCGTATTTGATACCATTCCTCATTCCATTCCATGCATTGCAATGTGCCCGTCCTCCGATTTCTACCTCCACCAGCCTCCACTGTACTGTACTGTGTCTCTTGTAAGACTATGTTCCACTAGTGGTTAAGATGATCTACCTAACTGAATCTACCTCTATGATGCAGTGGGCTTCGTGCTTTTCTGTGAGGCAGTGAGATTGTGTGGTATCTGAGTGGTCGTATCCACCTCTGTGATGCAGTAGCATGGTAGCGTGTTTCTGTGGGACCGCGTGGTACCAGTGGCCAGGCTGATATCGAGGGGTTCTCTGTTTCCCTCTGCGTCACTGCCACTCAGCAGCCTGCTGCGTTGTGAAGATAGTGAAGTCCTCAGACAGACCAGCTGGTTTATATATAGACCCGCTGACAGAAGTTACGGAGATGAAAAGTTCCTTGTTACACGGCACTTCTGGAAGGAACTTTGTCCTAGAAAATATTATGTCTGGAATACAACTTAAACAACAACACATTTACAACAAGTTAAACAACAAGTTTATATATGATTAAATTGGATTTCAAATATGTATTATTATTATTATTATTATTATTATTATTATTATTATTTATTGAAGATCAGTGTTTTGAAAGTGCTCTGTAAAATGTCTCTCGTCAATCATGTAGTGACTGTCATTGACGGTACAGTATAACGTATGGAATGCCAGGTCAGCCTCAGCGAAGTCTTCATGGTATGTAAGGTGGACACCACTAGGCCTGTGTCTGTCTGCTCTCTTAGTGTTGATGTCCTGCTCTTGTTGTGTGATGTCTATTCCAGGACCTGTATACCAGCAGAGGCTGGTGGAGGTAGAAACTGGAGGACGGGCTCGTTGTAATGCATGGAACGGAATGAAGAATGGTATCAAACACGTGTTAGATACCATTCCTCTTTCCATTCCATGCCTTACAACGAGCCTTTTTCTCTGATCTCTACCTCCACCAGCCTGTACAGTGGGACACTGTATGTCCGATGGTACAATGTCCTGCCACGGTCTCTGTTGTGTGTCTGACGTCCCCTCTGTCTGTTCCAGGACCCGGGTGGAGGGCGGAGTTCAGACCGTCCAGTCACCCCGTGTCTGATATTGACTTTGATGTTGTCATCGGCGCCGACGGACGCAGAAGCACACTAGATGGTGAGAAGAACAACAGCATTGTGTCTGTCTATGGCCCCTGGTCTGTGTCTGTCTATGGCCCCTGGTCTGTCTATGGCCCCTGGTCTGTGACTGCCACACACACACACACGCTGTCCACATGCACGCGTGCACACACACACATATGCTGTCCGCACACATACACACACAAACACACACACACACACACACACACAATTCCAAGTGTTGTCTGCTCTGCTCACTGTGTAAATGTTTGACTGCTTTAAGACCTCTTCAGGCAGCATTGCCAAGAGCTCCAGTTTACAGGTCTGAACAATACTGGCCTCGCCCAAAGGCTCAGTTACAGCTGTCTCATCACTCAGCAGAGCTGTTTTTATACAAAGTATTAGATGTAGACAAAGCCTGCATACAAAGCCATCCAGAGCCTTTCACCCGTGTGTGTTCATACCTGCCCTGGTAACCGCTTTGAGGTGCCATCTGATAGGTTAGCTAGGCCGTCCTCTATGATGTCATCCTCCTCAAAGGGTTAGAGAGTCAACTTGTTTTTTTAAGCCTCTATACCTCAAGTCTTCCACTTGCGTCGCCCGGAACAAATGGAAGGATAAACGTTACGTTATTTACCAGTAAAACTGCAGAGACGGTGCAGCACATGAGATGAAGTGACAGTGATTGTCAACGTTCTAGAGTGCCAAGGGTGACTTTATTCACCTAAAATGCATAAATGATGTTGCTTCATTTTGTAGCCAATCAAAGTACTGTTGCTAGGTAAACACCACATAGAACACTCGGCACTCTAGGTGGTGAGTGTTCCGGAATGCTTTGGCAGTTGGTGAGTTAACGTACATATTGTAGGGCTACATGTAGCAGAGGCGGTGTGAAACCACCCTCCAATATGGTTAATAATATGTTATTATGAGTAACCTTGCAATATGGTGCAAATTATACCTGGCCTATCAGAGGCCATGGAGGTCAATTATCATATTGTTTATATCTATCAATCACTCTATTGTCAATTATCATATTGTTTATATCTATCAATCACTCACTCTAGGGGGTAGGGGGTAGGGGTTAGGGGGTAGGGGGTTAGGAGGTAGGGGGTAGGGGGTTAGGGGGTAGGGGCCGATCTGGAATTCAGCCTGTCTATGCAGTTACCAGCACGAAACAAGGACAGAACATAGAAAGTAGGTTTGTCTGTCACCCATATCGTTACAGAGTCCAAAGGTAGTGTTTTGTAATGCTCTTCAAGCATTTACACAATGGGTATTTTCAGTTTGGTCCAGATATGTTATGCTTATGTAACCATTATCTCAGGGGTCAATAATTTCATTAATGTATAATGCCATAAATCAAGTGGTTAACTACCATGATGCTGTTTATTTACAGGTTTATTACATGTTTGGGCCTGAAGGGCAGATGATGTTGTCAGAGTTGGGGACTGTTTGCCTACTTGAACGCACCACGCCTCCGGCTGTTCAAACTGTTACATAATGTTGCTTCAACCATGTAACCATGTGGAGCTTTTAAAGCCTTCAGACATCTTTATGGGCTGGTCTACCCTTCCTCCTAGACTCTGACTGCTGCTTTTATAATATGGTTTTATATATATATATGTTTATTTATTTGTTTGTTTTTGCTTTTTTTTAATTTTTTTAACAATGTTTCTATATTATCTCTTATTTTATCATCATTTGTGTATAATGAAAAGCGCTTTATAAATGTAGTACATTATTATTATTATTATTATTATTACTTGCCTGCCTGTTTTAGCAGGCGCAACTGTTCAGTGTCATAATGTCAGTAATCTGATATTGAAGGTAAACTTCACAGGAAGAACAATCACAATGCATTCAACAACCAGAACCAAAAATATAAATAAATGTTTTTATCCTCTGAGTG
>NC_139657.1:1798007-1810507 GCF_951799395.1 Argentina silus | reverse complement strand
AGAAATCGGAGGACGGGCTCATTGCAATGCATGGAATGGAATGAGGAGCGGTATCGTCAAAAACACGTGTTTTGATACCATTCCTCATTCCGTTCCGTGCATTACAATAAGCCCGTCCTCCGATTTCTACCTCCACCAGCCTCCCCTGGTAAGCAGCCTCCAGCATTCTCCACTGACTGTTTGACAGTGTTCCCTGTCCTCTCCTCTCCATCCGGGACTTCGTTGAGGAACTAACTGTAACTAATGTAAAGCGTTGACCCTCCCTCTCCTCTCCATCATCAACATTGACACAGAGATGCTCCGGCAGTCCCTGCTCTCCCACGCCCGCGAGGCTGTAATCATGTACTAATACAGTACACAGCTAACGTATCAACCCTCCCCTGTCTCCCCTCCCCCCCTCCATCAGGATTACATCGAGACAGAGAAGCTGTTGAGCCTCAGTAACGTCAACCAGGAGTGCCTGCTCTCCTACGCCCGCGAGGCGGCGGACTTTGGCACCAACTACCAGCTGCCCTCGCTGGACTACGCCCACAACCACTACGGGCAGCCGGACGTGGCCATGTTCGATTTCACCTCCATGTACGCCTCGGAGAACGCCGCGCTGATCAGGGAGAAGCACGGGCACCAGCTTCTGGTGGCGCTGGTCGGGGACAGCCTACTGGAGGTGAGGGGCTGGGGGTGGAGGGTTTGGGATGGAGGTTTGGGGTAGGTGTGGTTGTGGGTGTGTGTGTGTGCGTGTGCACGTGTGCGTGTGTGTGTTGACTATTCCCTCCCTCTGTCTCCAGCCCTTCTGGCCCATGGGGACAGGCTGTGCCCGGGGCTTCCTGGCTGCTTTCGACACAGCCTGGATGGTGAAGGGCTTTGCACAGGGCAGGACCCCCCTGGAGATCCTGGCTGAGAGGTAGGGCAGACTGGAGGAGAGGGGGGGGCTGGGGGACAGGGGAGGGAGGGAGGGCCTGGGGGAGGGGTGCTTTGGGGTTATTAGATTGAGTATGTATTTGTTTTGACATGTATGTAGACAGCTAGGTGACATTCACCTTCACTCTGATAATAAGAAACCGGTTTCAGGAACAGGAACATAGCTGCCAGTTGTTTAAACTCAAATAGTTCTATATTCTTTCAAATATTTGGTTTTGTTATTAGTGTAATTCATGGTGATTTGAAGCTGTTTACTGTCTATGCTGACAAGTCAGTTGATGTTTGATCAGTTGGTCAAGTGCAGAAAACGATCCGCTTTTTGTACAAATAGAATTAGACTGATAATCCTATTGAGAAAATGAATAAGTATAGTTATATTCATAATAAGAAGAACAATAAGAATAACAGTACTTCTAATTAATAATATGTAATGTATGGTTCCAGGGAGAGCCTCTACAGGCTGTTGCCCCAGACGACCACGGAGAACATCACCAAGAACTTTGAGCAGTACACCCTCGACCCGACGACACGCTACCCGAACCTCAACTCCAGCTGCGTCCGCCCACAGCAGGTCAGCGCTACCAGACACTCTGTCACCCGTTCACATGCTAAGCTAGCTAACGTCACGTCATTGAGAGAACAGCTCACACACACAGACGACCCGTACAGGGAGAGGGGGTATGATTATGTATGAATGAACGTATTCCCTCTCCGTGCTCCACATCCCTGCTGTCCTCCCTGGAGACCAGTGAGACCTCCAGAAAAACAGGTTGCAAAGAGTACGGTGTTGTTCATGCTAAAACAGAGAGCTAGTCACCCATTCACTAACGGTGGACATGCTAAGGGAGTTAGCATCATGTCGTTGACTTTGAGAAAAAGAGGTTGCGCAGAGTACAGTATGTGATTGTCATGTTATATGTGAATACTTAATGTCTCTCTGTCTCTCTCTCTCTCTCTCTCTCTCTCTCTCTCTCCCTCTCCCTCTCCCCCTCCCCCTCTCCCTCTCCCTCTCTCTCTCAGGTGCGCCACCTGTTCCTAGACGGGCTCCAGGACTCCTGTCCTCCAGACAGGGGTGGACCTACACGGAGATCTGTCAATCTCTCCAGGAAAGGTGAGTTCACCTTTACCTGTTCGTCAGCACAGACTGTTGGTCTGAGGCCTAGCCTCTACTCCTAGCTGAGGCCACTCCTCTGAACTCACCAACGCTGGGAAACACATCAACTCTGTGCTGTACTGTCAGTAGAGGCTGGTGGAGGTAGAGGCTGGTGGAGGTAGAAATCGGAAGAAATGAGGACTGGTGTGTGTTGGATGCCATTCCTCAGTCCATCCCACGCATCACAATGAGCCTCGTCCTCCGATTTCTACCTCCACCAACCTCCCCTGCTGTACATTTCTTTATGTGCAACATTATGAACATTTCCCGTCTCTGAACACACCTTTGCGCCCCCCCCACCTCACCTGTGAGTTAATACCAGGAGACACGGTCTTTATCGCCATAACAGGGCCGACACACCCACCCTGAACAAAGGCTGTCTGGTCACGTTACACCGTGCACGGTCAGACTGCGGTCAGGTTACCTGCGGTGAGGTGAGGTCAGACATGACCAACAATAGCGTGTGTCTGCCTGACCTACCTGTCCACACCCCGCCCCTTATCTCTCTCTCTGACAGCCAGGTGAATCATAGGATGGATTATGTAGACCAGGGGAGGCTGGGGGAGGTAGAAATCGGAGGACGGGCTCATTGTCATGCATGGAACGGAACGAGGAATGGCGTCAGACATGACCATGTTGGAAAGCTGTGTGTGTTCTATATGACACATGCCCCTGATGTAGACATACGTCATACAGAACACACACCGCTCTGTAACATGGAAAGTAAGGAGTCATATCAGCTCTATTCATTGAATTTCTACGTCTACAACATCCAGTATGTTGCATTCTCCTGAGATGTGGTTGATGGTCCTCTGTTATGTGTTGGGATGTGATTGTGTGTTGTTTTGTGATGTGATGTGATTGTGTGTTGTGATGTTATTGAGTGATGTGATTGTGTGTTGTGATGTGGTTGTGTGTTGTGATGTGGTTGTGTGTTGTGATATCAGTGGTTCTGCTCCCTCCAGAGTCAGACGTGCGGCCCAGTCGCCTGCTGACCTGGTGCCAGAAGCAGACGGCGGGGTACCGGGGGGTGGACGTGACGGACCTGACCTCCTCCTGGAAGACCGGCCTGGCGCTCTGCGCTCTCATACACCACCTCCGGCCTGACCTCATGTGAGAGGAAACACACACACACACACACACAGACACGGAAATACACACACACACACACACACACACACACACACACACAGACACGGAAATACACACACACACACACACACACACACACACGGACGTACAGATACACACACACACACACACACACACACACGGACGTACAGATACACACACACACACACACACACACACGGACGTGCAAACACACACTCACAACAAACACACACAGACACCATTCTAGCCTTGTCAGTACAATCACAGGAGGACAGGGTCATTCTCCCCCATGGGCCTGTATCACATGTTATGGAACAGAGAACAGTGCCATTGATTCTACGTCTCACCTCTGTTAGACTGTTCCGTCCGGGATTCAGAACTAGACTGTAGCCCACTGTGTGTACTAGGGGAGGCTGGTGGAGGTAGAACATCGGAACGGAATGCATGGAACGGAACCAGGAATGTGTGTGTGATACCATTCCTCGTTCCATTTCATGCATTACAATGAGCCCCGTCCTCCGATGTTCTACCTCCACCAGCCTCCTCCTTTTGTTTTGTTGTTTGTCCACACCTCCACGCCCAGACGTTGACCCTGTGTTCACTCTGGAGATCATGAAATCATGAAGAGATGATGAGAGATACCGGCCCCTCTGTTGACAACATCCACGCCTCCAAACGTTTCCAGTTGACCCAAGCAACGTGTGTGTGTGAGGAGTGTGTGTGTGTGAGGAGTGTGTGTGTGTGTGAGGGGTGTGTGTGTGTGAGGGGTGTGTGTGTGTGAGGGGTGTGTGTGTGTGTAGGGAGGAGTGTCTGTGGGGTAATGTGAGTGGGCTGAAGGCACAGCCATGATGACCTCATTCCTTTAGCTCTGGATCATGATTGGATAATTTCTCACCTTAGAACGAACACGCACCCACACACACCACACACTTTCCATCTCTGTGTCACAGGTAGATGTGATTCAACAGTTGACTCTCCTGAATCACATCCTTATAAGGGGGTGAGACCTGTTGCCCATGTTGCTATGGGCGGTAACTATGAGCCTCGGGTCAGATCTCACCTTTCAGCTGCTGTTGGTTCACGAAGTGGAATACTACAACATGAATCCATTCATCTCAACGGTTTTTGTCCCCTAATATTTGAAATGCTTGAATGAACACTTTATTTGTTTGTTTGGAGCAGCGGAGGCTGGTGGAGGTAGAAGTCAGAGGATATCATTGTAATGCATGGAACGGAACGAGGAATGGTATCAAACAGGTGTGTGTTTGATACCATTCCTCATTCCGTTCCATGCATTACAATAATCCCGTCCTCCGATTTCTACCTCCACCAGCCTCCCCTGGTTTGGACACTTCATTTGCAACACAGAAGCAACACCTTCTAGTAGTGAAACCTACTCTAATGCCCCGTTCTTCTGGCTCTCTCCCTCTGGCCCTCTGGTCCTCTCCCTCTGGCCCCTCTCCCCCTGGCCCCTCTCCCCCTGGCCCCTCTCCCTCTGGCCCCTCTTCCTCTGGCCCTCTCCCTCTGGTCCTCTCCCTCTGGCCCTCTCCCTCTCCCTCTGGCCCTCTGGTCCTCTCCCTCTGGCCCCTCTCCCCCTGGCCCCTCTCCCCCTGGCCCCTCTCCCTCTGGCCCCTCTTCCTCTGGCCCTCTCCCTCTCCCTCTGGCCCCTCTCCCTCTGGCCCTCTCCCTCTGGCCCTCTCCCTCTCCCCCTGGCCCCTCTCCCTCTCCCCCTGGCCCCTCTCCCTCTGGCCCCTCTCCCTCTGGCCCTCTCCCTCTGGCCCTCTCCCTCTCCCCCTGGCCCCTCTCCCTCTCCCTCTGGCCCCTCTCCCTCTGGCCCTCTCCCTCTGGCCCTCTCCCTCTCCCTCTGGCCCTCTCCCTCTCCCTCTGGCTCCTCTCCCCCTGGCCCCTCTCCCTCTTGCCCTCTCCCTCTCCCCCTGGCCCCTCTCTCTCTGGCCACGCTCAGTGACTACGACTCCCTGAACGAGGGCGACTCCGCCAAGAACAACCAGCTGGCCTTTGACATCGCCGAGCGGGAGTTTGGCATCCAGCCCGTGACCACGGGGAAGGAGATGGCTGTGGGGCAGGAACCGGACAAACTCATCATGGTCCTCTACCTCTCCAAGTTCCACGAGAAGTTCCGCATGTCCCTGAGGCCCAACGCAGGTAAGACCGCTCGGTGGGGGGGTGGGGGGGGGGGGGGGGTCGTTGAACTCTCACCTCTGACTCGTACTCGTACCAGAGTACTGTCCCTCATGGATCTGTTAAGCATAGGGATGGGTGAAAGAGCCTATGCTTATACCCATCCTATGCTTTTAGATCCAAGGGTGGCGAGTTTGCACAGCATCAAATCCAGAATCTGGTGCGCTGTAGCTACTCTGGGGAACCCCTCCTCAGCTCGAATCAGCACCCTGACCACACCAGGGGAGGCTGGTGGAGGTAGAAATCGGAGGACGGGCACATTGTAACGGGATGAGGAATGGTATCAAACGCACACCATTCCATTCCACTTCGTCTCTGGCCCCTGAGAATCACTGTCTGACTGGGCCTTGCGTTGTCGCCAAATTCTAGTCATTCCTGAAGCCTCAAAATGTGAAAAAATCAACTCAGCAATGTGAGGCTGTAATGGGACCCGGAGGTCAGATATACTACGACTTCTTCCATTCTTCATATTGAGAACCGTCTGCTGTTACTGGCAGACCTTCCTCCAGCCGTTTTATTGTTTGTTTTACTTTAACGTTTTGTGTCTCTGGAGCCGTGAGGTTTCCCAGGCCCACAGCCGGCCTCTCAGGGTGGGGCTGAGTGTAGAACCCAAGAGTGTGTGACTGGACTGTTTATGACTTGTAGTATTTTCACCTGTCACGATGGGGTGGAAGCAGTTCCAGGGGAGGCTGGTGGAGGTAGAAATCGGAGGACGGGCTCGTTGTAATGCACGGAACGGAATGAGGAATGGTATCAAACGCACGTATCACAATGAGCCCGTCCTCCGATTTCTACCTCCACTAGCCTCCCCTGCCCTCACAATAGTGAGGCCAACACCATCTGACAATACTATGATGAGTCTTGTGTATTGGAGTCATTTTCCAACAATGGAAATGATCGTCTCCGGCTACGATCACATGATCTCAAGATGGCGTCTGAAACACCCCCAGACCCTGGTTGCCCTCTAGGTTTCCTTGGTTTGACCCCAGGAAGCGGGGGGTTCAGTCTGGCGTGTGTGTGAGGGGGGGTATCGCGTGTCAGGGCGTCCGTTAACAACAACACACTGATGTGCTTTGTCTCAGGGACGAGGGAAACGGACGAGAACAACGAGGAGTATTCAGCAGAGTCGGCAAACTCCGCTCACAACTTAATGAACCAAACACAGCCGAGAAAGAGGATCCCAAAGGTGGGTATCTACCTTACCTTTACCCTTCACTCACTCTCTCTCTCTCTCTCTCTCTCTCTCTCTCGCAGTCTCTCTCTCTCTCTCCCTCTCTCTCTCTCTCTCTCTCTCTCTCTCTCCCTCTCTCTCTCCCTCTCTCTCTCTCTCTCTCTCTCTCTCACTTTTGCTCTCCCTCTCTCTCTTGCAGTCTCTCGCTCTCTCTCTCTCGCTCTCTCTCCCTCTCTCCCCCTCTCTCTCCATCCCTCTCTTTCTTCCTCTCTCTTTCTTTTTTCTTTCTCTCTCTCTCTCTCTCTCTCTCTCACCATCCCTCCATCTGCACGCGTGTGTATGATGTTTGTGTCAACATTTAGGTACAGTACGGCAAGTGGCAGGTAGGGAAACCCACTCAAACCCAAAAATGCCAGTAAATCGTATGAAGAAATCGAAACGTAGATTAGATAAGGTATCAAGCAGAGACAGAATGATAACCCCATGAAAGGCTTGCTGTCTTATCAATAACCCTAACAATAACCCTGGCAGTTTACTGTACTATAAATGGGCCATCTTTGATTTGAATGAATGGATGAACATTGATATGAATGGGTGAATATCAGTGGAGGCTGGTGGAGGCAGAAATCGGAGGACGGGCTCATTGTAATGCATGGCATGGAATGTTGAGTCGGTAGAGCATGGCGCTAGCAACTCTTAGGTTGTGGGTTTGATTCCTGCTGGGACCATCTATACTGAAATGTACGCACTCACTGCAATGTAAGTCGTTTTGGATAAAAGCGTCAGCTAAATGGCATTTATTATTATGATTATTATTATTTGTATTATTATTAGGTGGTGAATACTGATGTAGATGTCTGCTGTGTTTGGTCTGTTTCCTCACAGGACGACAAGAAGCAGGAGGACAACGACCCCACCAACAAGAGACGAAGGAAAGGCAACCACTACCTCGAGGAGGTCGGTCATTCATTCACTCATTCATTCATTCATTCATTCATTCATTCATTCAGGGACTCCCCTGGTAAAATAAAGGTTAAATGAAAAAAAAAAAAATGAAAAAAAACATTTATTAATTCATTCACGGTTTATTTGAAAAGGGACAGATGCAATACAAATGCTGAGACGTTGTATAAATGTGATGCAAAGGTTATGATTGGACTGTTGGTGTGTCGATAAGGGAGTAATAATTCTTTTGGTCTTCTCTTCCTCCCGGCTGGCCGTGGAGCAGTTGTCCTGTCAGAGTGCGCCCCCTGTAGGCGAGGGCGGGGAGCTCAGGGAGACTAAAGTACGCTCCATGGCCACTCAGCTGCTGGCCAAGTTTGAGGAGAATGCAGCCAGCTGTGCTTTGAAGAACAAGGTGAGCAGCTCTGTGTGTGTGCGTGTGTGTGTGCATGTGCGTGTGTGGGTGCGTGCATGTGTGTGTGGGTGGCGAGCTTGTGTGTGTGTGTGTGTGTGTGTGTGTGAGAGAGAGAGAGAGAGAGAGAGCCTGCACACTACACCGCTGTGCAGACAGCATAGAAAACAACCTCCTGAAACAATGGTGGCAATGGTGGTTGTGGTTGGTACAATGTGGTTACACACACACACACACACACACACACACATTCTTACTTCCCCTGCTCAGAGCTCAGACAGAGAGGTCACGTAGTGTCTGGCTCAGTATGTCTTTTTCATTTTCTGTGCTTCCTGTGAGCAGTGTTCTGTAGTTTCAGCCAGGGTTGCTTGGGGTCAGCCAATTCTGACGTCGTCATGTTGTAAATACAGATAAGCATGGTTCTGTGAGCTACACAGTGGAACTGTGCTCCTACGGGACCTTCCTGCCCTGAGAGAGACTGGGGGAGAAGAGAATCAACAACACCGTGAACTTAACACAGCTTCTACATCAGCAGTAGACTGGAACCAGGGGAGGCTGGGGGAGGTAGACATCGGAGGACGGGCTCATTGTAATGCATGGGACGGAATGAGGAATGTCATTCCTCACTCGTGTTTGACACCGTTCCTCGTTCCATTCCGTGCGTTGCAGTGAGCCCTCCGTCCTCCGATGTCTACCTCCGCCGGCCTCCCCTGACGAGAGCACACATGCCTTTTAAATCCACCTCTGCTGAGTTGCTGCTGGTCTGCCATCATAATCCTGTCTGAATACACGCCTTTGTGTTGTAAGACCATAAGTTGTGACCTCCCTCTCCTCCCCTCCTCCACCCTTCCTCTCCTCCTCCCCTCCTCCCTTCTCCTCCCCCCTTTCCTCTCCTCCTCCTCCTCCCCTCCACCCCCTCATCCGCCTCTCCCCTCCTCCCCCCTTCCTCTCCCCCTCCTCCCTCTACTCCTGGGCAGCTATAAGCTAGGTTGGGGGGGGGGGGGGTTGTCAAATGATCAAACCACCATCTGCACCCGCACATTTACTGGGGGTAGCACTGGGGGTAGCACTGCATTTATTTTCCCCCCTGCTCTGTCCTGCTCATCCACATCTCTCCTTCCTTCCTTCCTTCCTTCCTTCCTTCCTTCCTTTCTGATCTGTCTGTCTGGGTCGCCAGTCTGACTCTGACTCTGACTCAGACTCGGACCCTGACGACGCGACCCCCCCTTCGACCCCCTCCGTGGACGCGACTGAGAACCCTCGCTTTGCTAAGCCCAAGGACCTGCCCCCTCCCCCTCCTCCTCCACCCTCCCGCCCCAAATGGCAGGTACAGTCCAGTTCCCCTCACCTGTGCGTGTGTGTGTGTGTGTGTGTGTGTGTCACACCTCCAAGACAAGCTGTCCCTGCATCATCTAGAAACCTCCAGTACTGTACGCACAGCCTCCGATGGAGCGGTTGATGACACCATTAAACCATCCAATCGTGAATAACAACCATGCCCTTTCAAGTTTCAAGATTATTGTTACGTCTCATCCACAAGTACAGGGAGTAAAATTCTTAGGCTCGGTTCCATGACAGTGCAGCATACAAAAAAATAAGCCGTAGAATAAGCAGTAGTAGTAAATGAGCAGTAGAATAATACAATATAAAGAGCAATATAGAGCAATAAAATAAGGTCAATGTTTTGACCAATGTTTTAAAAACGACACTTCATCCTACAAGCATGGCCACCAGAGTACATTGCCAGTGGTGCTGTGTGGTATTAGTAGTATGCTGGTGTTGGTAGTTGAAGACACCCTACAACTTTCACCATCGATCTCCAGCTGAACGTTGACAAAAGCCCGTCTTGCTCCGCTCACAACAACTCACCAACTGCCAAAGCATTCCGGAACACTCCTACACCACCTGGAGTGCCAAGTGTTTAATGTGGTGTTTTACCTAGCAACAACACTTTGATTGGCTACGAAATGAAGCATCAGACTCAAAAATGCGTTTTTGGTGAATAAGGTGTTGACAATTTGGGCGACTTTATTCACCCTCGGCACAGAATGAGTTAGTCGCTAGAGGCCAATGCAGCCTTCACACATACTGCTGTGTGTGTGTGTGTGTGTGTGTGTGTGTGTGTGTGTGTGTGTGTGTGTGTGTGTGTGTTCTCAGCCGTCCATCTATCTGAGGCTGTTAGAAGACCCTGTCCCGGTGGTCCAGCCCAGCCTACAGCTCATCATTCCCACTGTCAGAAGCCCCTCTCCACTGGACGATCAAACCCACCAATCTCAAACCCCTCCCCCTCGCCCACGGCTTCGGCCCTCGCCGCCGCCCCGCACACGGAGCCCTGAAGCTTCAGAACACTCAGACTACCCCTCTCCTGATAGGCCCTCTACTCTGGGCCTATCAGGGTCCGGCCTGGGGCTGGGGGAGGGACAGCAGCACCTGCAGAGGCTGGAGGACAGAATAGTCCAGGTGACCTGAGACCTGTCTCTGTCCTGTCTGTCTGTCTCTGTGTGTCTGTCTCTGTCTGTGCTGTCTGTCTGTCTCTGTGTGTCTGTCTGTCTGTCCTGTCTGTCTGACTGTGTGGACACTGGCTCAGTTCCAATATCCAAAATTCTACAACTAGCATGTAAGTGTGGCTATTGGAACATAACCTCTGTGTTGTGTTACTGTGTGGAAATAGATGTAATTTCCCCATTCGTCACAGTAAAACTCTATTGTGCTCTGGCCACATAAGTCTAGCTCTATCCCCAACAACAGGAACAGAAACACCATTGTTCCAAAGGTACAAGTTGCCAAATAGTGTCGTGTTTAAATATCCCAGACCATCAGGTGATTACCTCTTCTATGCAGTATTTCTCTCATTTCTCTTCTCTTTTTTTTTCACTCATTTTGGGTAAATGGGGTTTATTGTTTAATGTATTTGTTTGCACACAGAAAACCCAAAATGTGTTTATTATATTGTGAAATTACCTCAGCCTAATCCAGAACATACATTCACAAAAACAGCATTCAGATGTTGTCTTTCTCACTTTCCTGTCCTGTCCTGTCCTGTCCTGTCCTGTCCTCTCCTGTCCTGTCCTGTCCTCTCCTGTCCTGTCCCGTTCCTGTTGGTGTTCTTAAGAGGAAGGCTCAGAGTGTGTCCACTAGGGAGTTTAACAGGAAGAGCATCAGGGAGAGGGCTGTGCTCCTGTGCTCCATGTTCCCCGGTCCCAAGACTCCTCAGACTCCTCAGGTGAACGTGTGGTGCTGTTGACCCATGTCTGCTTACCTGCCTGCCTAACCCTGTGTGTGTGTGTGTGTGTGTGTGTGTGTGTGCGTGTGCGTGTGTGCGTGCGTTCGTTTGTGGCCCCAAGAGTGAGGAGGTAAATGTGTGGTGCTGTTGACCCTCACCTGCCTGCCTAACCCCAACAGACAGAGAGAGTGTGTGTGTGTGTGTGTTTGAGCACTACCGACACTACCCGTCATCTTGTGAAGCCCTTTTTGTGAAGGTGGTTATCAGGTTGTTAATCCATGTGAAATAGACCCTGGCTTGATGACTACCTGGCCTGCTGACTACCTGGCCTGCTGACTACCTGGCCTGCTGACTACCTGGCCTGCTGACTACCTGGCCTGCTGACTACCCCTCTGTCTCTGTGAAGGTGGTTATCAGGTTGTTAATCCATGTGAAATAGACCCTGGCCTGCTGACTACCTGGCCTGCTGACTACCCCTCTGTCTCTGTGAAGGTGGTTATCAGGTTGTTAATCCATGTGAAATAGACCCTGGGCTGCTGACTACCTGGCCTGCTGACTACCTGGCCTGCTGACCACCCCTCTGTCTCTGTGCACGTGTTCTGTTCCTCATGCATATCTCCTGCATCAGTTGTTGTGGCTGGGAAGAGCCGGGCGAGATGTCTTTACCTTTTATCCTCTGTATCCTTCCTCCGCAGACGGATCTCTCTACCTCTTCCTCCTCTCCTCCTCCCCCCTCTCTCCCGAGAAGCTCCCCTCCCTCTCCCTCTCCCCCTCCCTCCCCTCCTCCCTCTCTCCCTAAAAGCTCTCCTCCTCCGATCCACCCTGTCCCAGAGCCTGCTGCTCTCTCCTGCTTCTCCTCCCCTCCTTCTCCCCCTCCTGCCCTCCATGACGAGGCCCAGGACAAAGTAACAGCACCTGCCTCGGCCCGGAGACACACACACATATATACATCCATACATGTCATCTAGATTTACATTTACTTTTTTGGACATTTAGCGGACGCTTTTATCCAAAGCGACTTACAAAAAGTACATTTGTTTAAAGTAAATGAATCATCTACACAGCAGTCATCATAAGAAAAATAATCTATGCTAGGACCAGGGGCTATTGTCAGTCAAAATGCTAGAAGAAGGCAGGATTATTATAAAATTAAAAAAAATATATTTTCAGAGCTGCACAGATATACAGTAGTCTACTGTATACACAAATCTGCCTCTGTCCCTGTTCTGTGTCATGTTCTACCATGTAGTTAATCAGTAGTGACCCACAGTAGTAATGCTGATCTACTGTATTGTTGGTCGTAGAGCAATGGATGTTCTGCTGACTCAAGCTCAAGGATGATTCGAAAGCCAATCGAACGGTCTGAGAG
>NC_139657.1:1760507-1793007 GCF_951799395.1 Argentina silus | reverse complement strand
CAGCGGAGCAGCGGGTGAGGATGTGTCGATAGAGATGGTGATCAGTACACCTGCAGTGTTATGATCGTTACCAAACGCTGTGTTCAAACCTCTGATTTAGTAGTGCTATGCTTCGCGACCCGAGCCGAGCCAAGCTGAGGTGTTCTGGGCTAGCCTGGTTCTGCACTCCTGGAAAGGACAATGTGAAAGAGTGATATAAGTGTTAAAGGAACATTTCACCACAACTAAACAGGAAGTTATCTAAGTGTTGTTTGTTGCCTTAAATAGCCAGGAAACATGGAAAAGAACTTGCGCAAAGAAGCAAGAAAATAGCCTTTTATCGGACCAGGAAGTAATATGTCGGAATGATGGAATCCTACAACGACCATAGTGCTTTGCGCCTCCCAGCCAGCCACGGAGGCGCTGGCATGGTGCTTATGGGTGTAAACAAACCAGGCAGTAGCTAATTCACTCCTCAACTGAAGCTCCTTGTAGTTTTCAAAACCATGTGATTCCCCCCAAATGCGCCGCCTTGGGTAAAGTCCTCAAACTGGCGATATCTCGCTGTCTGAACTACAAAACACATTTGGAAGCTGTTTTCACATGCTCACACGTTCTTAAGGTGATCTAGACCATCTTGATGTAAAAAAATAAAAAAAAATCGGTGAAGTGTCCCTTTAACAAATATTCAGAGGAGCACTTGAATGTAGCATCGTTGTTTTGTGTGTCTCCTGGAGAACTGCTGGACATGGCTCTGCATGGTGACTGTACTGCATCCAAACCAAAGCCGTCCGCTATGCAACGACGCACCACAGAGGTGTGATATTGAAATGCCAAACAGTATTATTCTTTCTTTTTTTTTTTCCATCAATTATAATTATTGACAAGCTTTTTTTTCTGTGATTTTAAGATGATTCGGACTCTCTTTTTTTCTAGAATAGTTATTTTTTATTTGTGAATCTATTTTCAGTTGAGGGGAAATAGACCAATGGTGTGAATCTATTTTCAGTTGGGGGGGAAGTAGACCAAAGATGGTTTGTAGACAGGCTGAAGTCTTCTACTGGCACATTTCCTTCCAGATAGTTTGTAGCTTGCATGACAAGCCTTGAATTTGTTTTTTTGCACAGACTGTATGCTGGAACGCGGGACAAGACTGTGTTAGTTAGCGAACATGCTTTAAATGTGCAATCAACGATATTGCCTTTATCTTTGTAATAACATCACAGTATTTTGCTGTTGTTCGGTTCAGAGTTTCACTGACTGAACGATTTATTGTCATGTTGTTTTAGAATCATTTAGCGTTGCAATAAGTTTTACTTTTTATTCATGACTCCCTATTTCTCCCTTTTTCCTTGTTTTCCCTTCCATCTTCCTTCCATTTTTCATTCCTCCATTGTGGTTTTATTCCCACTTCATTACGTACCTGTAGTCTGTTTCAAGTTTCCAATACTGCAACCTCTGATTGGCTGAAAATCCTGGCCCGGCAGGAAGGTGATGCCATTGGCCTGCTTTGGGTCACATGATCAATAGTGTTGC
This sequence comes from Argentina silus, assembly GCF_951799395.1. Lineage (NCBI taxonomy): Eukaryota > Metazoa > Chordata > Actinopteri > Argentiniformes > Argentinidae > Argentina > Argentina silus. Next base: position 1,791,492 of record NC_139657.1, on the reverse strand, counting down.
TTGTGCATTGGCTGCCTCCGTGACTGTAGCCCCTCCTCCTAACCTGGGATTAACCAATCGTTCATGTTGAGAATGTGGCAGCATGGGTTCCTATGTGTGACAGTGGGCGGTTTGAGTTGGCCTCCTGTCGCAGTTCGGTTGAGTTTGTAGGGAACATCCCACAGTGTCGGTAAGCGTGCGTGACCCCCCCCCCCCCCCCCCCCGACTAACAGACATTGATTTGCCGTGTTCCCCCCCCTCCTCCTCTAACCCCCCCCTCCTCTAACTTCTCTAATGCCTCCTTCGTACTCTAGGAGGTCCAATCACCTCAGAGGTGTGTCCGCATCAGGGGGAGGCTGGCAGGAGGTAGAAATCGGAGGACGGGCTCGTTGTAATGCACCGAATGGAATGAGGAATGGTGTCAAGCTCACTTTGCGTTTGACGCCATTCCTCATTCCGTTCCGTGCATGACAACGAGCCCGTCCTCCGATTTCTACCTCCACCAGCCTCCCCTGGTCAGCATAGCATGCTGTGTACTGTACCTCCGTCTGCCTCCAACCGCCCGTCCATTCTGCTAGTAACCTCCATCTTTCTCCACCGTCTGTGTGCGTACGTCCCTCTGTGATTCTCTGTTCCAGAAGGTTCTTCTTCTTCTTCTTCTTCTTCCTCTTCGTACGTCTCTGAGCCCCTCATGAGAACTCTCTCCTGCCCCTCCTAACACACAGCCCGATGTGGGTCTAAAGCCTCTTAATCAGAAGATCCCTACCTAGTTTTACAAAGGTTCTGCAAGTTCCCAAGTTCTTTTCCCAGATTTCTATTTTTGTTGAATTGTGTTTATAAGAGTTTCGCCTGCTACAGTGCCTTGTTATTTTTCCACAGTGAAATGAACTGTTTTTTTTGCTTAATTTATGATATTTAAAGCTGTAAGTAAAAAAATTATAATAAATTGATTTTGATTACATAACTTACTCGCTTCCTCCTTTTTTGGGCTAAATTTAACAGCTATTATTATTATTAGTAGTAGTATTATTATGATTATTTATGGATTTTTAAAGGTTGTAGATTAGCTATCAATGGTTGTCAGAGCATACCATGGTTGATTCATTGCAATGACGACATCAAACCATCTCACAGCTTTCAAATTAACTGCAGAATTAACCATTTAACGACACGAGCCTTGTCTAAAGCTAACTGTCCACCAGCGGAATGAAGCCGTCACTGGTCTCACATTGATAACCCCTCACACGCAGGACTGCCACTGCAGCTCACCAACAAACCCACTGATCACCTGTTGCTAGGCAGATTCCCACTGCTGGATTTATTGGGGCATGTCTGCTCACCCCAGTTCAGTCCCCAGCCTCTCAGAGACGTTTTGAGGCTTCCGCTGACACTAGTCTTAGCAGCCTTGGAGGGGTTGCATACAGTGTCAGTTGGCCCTCAATGGCACCCTTAGTTTAGTCTCACTAAATCAGACTCTCAGTGGAGAGATGAGATGCTCGGTTGTGGGATTCCCCTCAGTTAAACAGTGGTAACAGACCCATACATAGGACCCAATGATGAGGCGTCTCAACTATGAATCAAGCTGAATTACCTCAGGCCAATCTGTTCTGTCAGTCACCTTATGGGTTTCTCTCTGTGGGTCTGTCCTATCTTTCCCTCTGGGTTAATCTCTTTAACTGGTTCTGGGTTTACAAGAGCCCTCAAGTCAATATTAATGTTTGTTTTTGTCTGTTGAAATCTCACAATGAAAGTGTGACAAAATCAGTGTGATATCTGTGCAAGGAGAGTTACCATGGGCACTCATTCCTCTGCTGATTCATTGCAATTGCATGTCAAGTAGGCTCTTGTGAGGAGTTTTTTTTTTAACTGTGTTGCTTGAAGGATTAGTCACACACATACAGTATACACACACGCACACACACACACACACACATACACACACATACACAAGCATGGTCATACTGTACACAAGTCAGTTGCTGGACATCATATGTGATGAAATGTACTTCATGTCGATCAAATGACATGGAGAGGCTCCTCTGGAGAGATGTATGAAACAATGTTGACACCGTGGCCTCAGGTTGATTCTGTGAGTAACTGTGTTATTATCATTACAATAATGTTACCCTGGAAATGTGTTCTGCCGAACCTGTATGTACCTGTACAGTATTTACCTATATTTACCTGTAGGTACCTGTACAGTATTTACCTGTATTTACCTGTATGTACTTGTACAGTATTTACCTGTATTTACCTGTATGTACTTGTACAGTATTTACCTGTATGTACCTGTACAGTATTTACCTGTACAGTGTGTACCAGTGTGTATCTGTGTGTACCTGCATGAATTCTAATGAATATAGCCAGAAATGATTTCACACAGTAAGATCAGCACTAAGTCTATTACCCTGTCCTTATTTGTTGTGGTAATGACAGCTGCATAAATGCTATTAGAAATTGTTCATTATTACAGCATATGCCATTGGTGCGTGTGTCTGTGTGTGTGTGTGCGCAGGTGTGTGTGTGTGCAGGTGTGTGTGTGTGTGTGTGTGTGTGTTTATAACATTGAAATACAGTAGGCTAGTGTGTGTGTGTAATAATCATGTTATCTACAGGCGGTCAGCCCAAGCATAGCAGCAGCAGCTCCGCCCAGAGGAGAGGTCATGACCCCAGCGTGTCTGAGGTGGCCGTAGAGGCTCTGGATGCACACGGCCTGGACCCCAACAGGAAGTACGTTCACTAGTTTAACCACCCACTCGGATAATTTGGCCTCAACATGGGCCGTACACATATTGGATTAGTGTGTGTGTGTGTGTGTGTATGTGCGTGTGTGGGCGTGTGTGGGCCTGCATGCGCGCGTATGTGCGTGTGTGCGTGTGTGTGCGCGCGTGTGTGCGCGTGTGTGTGTGTGTGTGTGTGCGCCCATGTAAGCTTGTTGACGTTGTTTCCCTGACTCTTTGCAGTGTGGAGTCAGCAGCACAGGACAGAGCCCAAGAACAGGAACCAAAAGGTAAGCATCTTATCTATGCTGTTGAACAGCACTGCTACAGACCTGCCTCCATCATAACCCAGACCAGCGGAGGTGGAAATCGGAGGACGGGCTCATTGTAATGCATGGAACGGAACAGGGAACAGTGTCACAGATGTTTGATACAATTCCACGTTCCGTTCCATGCATTACAATGAGCCCGTCCTCCGATTTCCACCTCCACCAGCCTCCACTGACCTAGACCCTGAGCTCTAAACACCTGAACAGTAACAGGTCTGCAGTGCACAGCTTCGCCCTGGTCTGATCCTCGTGGCTGAACTCTTCTCCAAGCAGCTTCTGGCCTCAGTCTAAAGGTCCGATCACCACAGGAAGTGACCCAGAGGAATATCCGTTTAGTGATATCCTGCTCAGTCCCGTTGGACAGTTCTGTCATACTCTACGAGAGTCAATTAACCCGAGTCTCACCCTGCTGTGAGATCCCACGCACTCCTCTGTGTGTGTGTGTGTGTGTGTGTGTGTGAGAGAGAGAGAGAGTGTGTGAGAGGTTTCAAGTCCTGGCTCTCAGGGTTGTGTGTGTGTGTGTGTGTGTGTGTGTGTGTGTGTGTGTGTGTGTGTGTGTGTGTGTGTGTGTGTGTGTGGCTCTCAGGGTTGGGTGGGGCAGACAGTGCTCATTCTCCACCCATTCAGTGGATATTTGTTTTGGCATATGTGTCGTGAGCAGTTTGACAGGGCTGAACATTCTGTTCAGACACACACACACACACACACACACACACACACACACTCACTCCCCACATCCCCACGCTGTTCGGTCACACAGATAAATATATAGACCACAGCTGCTCTCTCTCTCTCTCTCTCTCTCTCCTCTCCTCTCCTCTCCTCTCCTCTCCTCTCCTCTCCTCTCCTCTCCTCTCCTCTCCTAGGTTTAGGACGCCACCTAGTGGCTGAAGAGAAGCTGGATAGTAAACTCCCTTATAAACTCTAGGGGAGAAACATGCCTATCCTCTCTCTCTAGTTTACACATCATTTCTGAACCATAGAATAATGTGTTGTTGTTGTAGACAGTCAATTGAATTCCTTTATTTACAGTAGTTTTGCCACAGTTCAAACACAGTCTAAGTGTGTCATTGGTCGGGTTACTTGATGGTCAATATAGTCCTGAAACTCTCTCTCTCTCCCCTCCCCTCCCCCGCAGAGCCCTCCAGTTCCAAGTCATCCTCCCAGTCAGACAAGAACAGTCGATGGAAGAGAAAGATCCGTGCCAGTGAGTACCTCTCAGTAGCTCTTCCTGTCATACTCCTCATATCTGTCCCCTACATAACCTCATATCTGTCCCCTACATAACCTCATATATCTGTCCCCTACATAACCTCATATATCTGTCCCCTACATAACCTCATATATCTGTCCCCTACATAACCTCATATATCTGTCCCCTACATAACCTCATATCTGTCCCCTACATAACCTCATATATCTGTCCCCTACATAACCTCATATATCTGTCCCCTACATCACCTCATATCTCTGTCCCCTACATAACCTCATATCTCTGTCCCCTACATAACCTCATATCTCTGTCCCCTACATCACCTCATATATCTGTCCCCTACATAACCTCATATCTGTCCCCTACATAACCTCATATCTCTGTCCCCTACATAACCTCATATCTCTGTCCCCTACATAACCTCATATCTCTGTCCCCTACATAACCTCATATCTCTGTCCCCTACATAACCTCATATATCTGTCCCCTACATAACCTCATATCTGTCCCCTACATAACCTCATATCTCTGCCCCCTACATAACCTCATATATCTGTCCCCTACATAACCTCATATATCTGTCCCCTACATAACCTCATATCTTTGTCCCCTACATAACCTCATATCTCTGTCCCCTACATAACCTCATATCTCTGTCCCCTACATAACCTCATATATCTGTCCCCTACATCACCTCATATCTTTGTCCCCTACATAACCTCATACAGGATCTCTCATCTATAACCTCATATATGACTTCATACTGTATCTAAAACCTCTAATATCTGTCCCCACAGAACCTCATACAGTATCAAACCCATATCCCATATCTAGAACCTCTCTCATATTTACAACCTATTTTACACCCCCCCTAGTCCTCCTGTAGCCCCTCCCCCTGCCCTCATGTAGCCCCTCCCCCTGTCCTCCCGTAGCCCCTCCCCCTGCCCTCCTGTGGCCCCTCCCCCTGCCCTCCTGTAGCCCCTCCCCCTGCCCTCCTGTGGCTCCTCTATCTACCCCATGTGTTTGGTAGTACAGTAGTGTTCCGTTAGAATACTCACAGCATTCCACACACGGCGAGCTGATGCAGCTGTGGCCTGCGCTTTGGTAATGTAAATCATGTCTCTGATAATCCCAGTAGGATTCTGACCTTGACCCGTCTCACGGAGGTCTATTTATAAAGGCAACACAGCGCTAAGCTAGACGTATCATTAGCTATGCCTGGGGCCCGCTAACATGCTACATGCCGACTCATCACTCATCTATGGATTAAGATATGGATCACCGTAAAGTCCCCTCGAGTCCAGATGAACAAGAGTGTACCGATTAAGAATTTAACTAATCAGACCATCAGGGAGTTGCTATGAGTGTTTGGCATGATGTTGTACATCCTTGAGACTCTAAACAGAGTAACCGTTTACGAGACGACTGCGTTGAGATCTTAGTTAAGGGATTAATGAAAGGTTAACAAACTGACGTTAGTAAAACAATACAAAATATACTTTAGTCACAGTGCAGCAGTCCCGACACTAGAGGGCGCTGGTGTTCTCCCATGGAAAAAAAAGAGCTTTTGGTTTCGCTCAGAAACTGTTCCAACAGGAGTAGATTAGTCTTTCTAAATGTGTGGAAAAGGGATAAAATCATCCCAGCTCTGCTTTCTGACTGATATAACTCAGAAACTCTGGATCCCTCACCTCTGCCTGAACCACTAGAGATTATATGCATGCATTATCTCCTGCATACATTATCTCCTGCATTTCCTTTTTCCATTAGTGGTCTTTCATGCATAATGATCTTCATATGCATAATTAATGACCATAACTATGACCGTAACACAGGGGTTTTACGCACAAATGTAAGTCATAGTCCAGCATGCCTTGCTGTCATGAGATGTTTTAATTTGTATTGTGCTCTCTTCGTCCGTGTGTGTGTGTGTCTGTGTCTGTGTGTGTCTGTGTCTGTGTGTGTGTGTGTGTCTGTCTGTGTCTGTCTGTGTCTGTGTGTGTGTGTGTGTGTGTGTGTGACTGTGTGTGTGTGTGTCTGTGTGTGTGTGTGTGTGTGTGTCTGTGTGTGTCTGTGTGTGTGTGTGTGGTCCTCTCCTTTAGCTCTCCCTCTCATCCTGGTCAGGACCTTCCAGCGTAGTAAAGCAGCAGACACAGAGGAGCCCCCCATCGAGGAGGCCAATTCTGACTTTGAGGAGGTTGATGGGCAGCCGGTAAACCACAACGTTCACACAGACCGGGGGGAGGCTGCTGGAGGTAGAAATAGGAGGACGGGCTCATTGCAATGCATGGAATGGAATGAGGAATGGATTACAATGAGCTCGTCCTCCGATTTCTACCTCCACCAGCCTCCCCTGGTACAGATACTCCAACATTCCCTTCTGTGTTATTCAGTTCATCTCATATCTTTGATTGACAGGTTTTATTCTGACTTTTGTTTGTTCAGGTCAGCCATGGTGTCTCCGAGATGCCTTCCGACTCCCAGATCCCTTTGCAGGGTGGGCCTAAAGAGGAGCATCCAATCACGTCAGCCCTCCCCCGGCAGGAGGAGGAGGAGTCTGGCGGCTCGTCCATCCCCAAGAAGAGGCTGACCCTGTCCCTGTCTGAGAAGGAGAAGCTCCTGGACTGGAACCTGGCTACGACCGACGAGACCCTGGAACCAGGAGGAAGAGGAAGAGGAGGAAGAGGAGAGTCGAACAGGAACAGGAACCAGAAACCCGAAGGGGAGGCGCCCCAGACGGATCCTCCATCCCCTCCGCTGCAGCCCCCGCCGGCCCCCACCATGACCCCGGCGCCGTCTCCCTTCCAGATGATGGCCAACGCCTTCCGGAGGTCCTTCGGCAGGTCCGGTTCCACCGCCTCCGCCGCGGCCGCGACCAGGAGGAACGGACCCCGCAGGGCCAGGCCTCTGTCGGAAGGCTCCTTCAACTTTACCTCCCTGTTCGGACAGGAGGCCTCGCCAGCGGTGGAAGGCTGGCGTGCGGGCCTGATGACCCCCCACCCCCGGACAACCTCTATGAGCAACGGGAGTGACCTGCCCACCCTCCTGGAGCAGGTCTCCCTGGGCAACAGCAGGCCTGGTAGGGGGGGGTCCTTCACGGACGACATGGCCCCTCGACCCACCAGGAAGCTCAACTTCTTCTCCTCCCTGAGGCTGAAGAAGAGGGAGAGTGTGGGAGGAGAGGGATGGGAGGAGGAGAAGCACATCAGGACCATCCTGTCCAACATCAGGAACAAAGGTGAGGGGTTAGAGGTCAGGGGTTAGAGGTCAAGAGAGGCCGGTGTGGTTGACAACTGTGTTGGTTGTGTGTTTCCCGCTTCAGAGACCTAACAACACTACAGCACATCAGAGACCGTGACATCACAGCAGGGCAGCACAGCATAATGAACTCCATGACACATTTGATTCAGTGCTTTTCTAGAACCCAAAGTCAGTTAGTAGATGGGAGTGAATCATTTCAGCCCCTTACCATTATGTACGGTGTAACTATTGATGTCCAGTCTGATAGCACTGCTACAGTCCTGTCACCTGTGTGTCGTCTCCTACCTCCCAGGCTAACGCCGGGCTTGTGTTCCTCCCTCCTCAGCCTCCAGTCAACAGCAGCTGGACCGGTCCGACTCCTCCAGCGACGACGACCATGTCCAGGAGAAGGTACGGACCGCTCTGCTCTGGTCGCTCCTCAAAGCAGAGGATGCTGGGAGATGGAGCAACGTTTCTCTGTTGTTATGTGATGTCATTTCTGACTATACTCATGCTAAACATGCTGTGTGTTCAGACCCAGGATGTGTGGTGGTTGTGTTCAGACCCAGGTTGTGTGTGATTCTTGGGCTCGGTTCCTTGACAATGCAGCATACAAAATACAAATAATACAATGGTTGTGTCATGGTTGTTTGATGGTTGTGTAATGGTTGTTTGATGGTTGTGTAATGGTTGTTTGATGGCTGTGTCCAGTCCCAGGTTTGCCCGGAGAGACAGAAGAGGCGGCAGGAGAAGATTGTGGTCCAGCAGGCCAAGAGAGCGCAGCTCAAGAGACTCCACAGAGCACAGGTACCAGAGAGCACATCCTTCACCACCTCATAGAAGATGTTCACATCCTTCACCACCTCATAGAAGATGTTCACATCCTTCACCACCTCATAGAAGATGTTCACATCCTTCACCACCTCATAGAAGATGTTCACATCCTTCACCACCTCATAGAAGATGTTCACATCCTTCACCACCTCATAGAAGATGTTCACATCCTTCACCACCTCATAGAAGATTTTCAAGTTTTGTCATGTATGTGCCAGACGTGTGTGTGTGTGTGTGTGTGTGTGTGTGTGGAGCTGTTCTTTGTGTACCTTTACCAGTCCTGGCTCTGATGTGTGTGTGAAGGTGATCCAGAGACAGCTGGAGGAGGTGGGGGAGAAGCAGAGGGATCTGGAGGAGAGGGGGGTGACCATCGAGAAGCTGCTGAGAGGAGAGACAGAGACGGAGACGGGTGAGCAACCCTGCTGCATTCACACACACACACACACTTCAGTCAACAACATGGACAGACAGGCAGACAGACAGGTAAGCAGGCAGGCAAGCAAGCAGGCAGACAGACAGACAGGTAAGCAGACAGGTAAGCAAGCAGACAGACAGGCAAGCAAGCAGGCAGACAGACAGGTAAGCAAGCAGGCAGACAGACAGATAAGCAAGCAGACAGACAGGTAAGCAAGTAGGCAGGCAGACAGGCAGACAGACAGACAGGTAAGCAGACAGGTAAGCAAGCAGACAGACAGACAGGCAGACAGGTAAGCAGGCAGGTAGACAGACAGACAGACAGGTAAGCAGACAGGTAAGCAAGCAGACAGACAGACAGGCAGACAGGTAAGCAGGCAGGTAGACAGACAGACAGACAGGTAAGCAGGCAGGTAGACAGGCAGACAGACAGACAGGTAAGCAGGCAGGTAGGCAGGCAGACAGACAGACAGGTAAGCAGGCAGGTAGACAGGCAGTTGACCTGCTGTGCTCTGTAGTGTCTCTATTACTATGGTATTTAAAAAACAAAGTGGCGATATTTCATTAATCATTATTTAAATGTCCCTGGAGTAGTAGCCTCTACAGCCAGAACATCCCTGAGGCTTTGACTAGAGGGCAAATACAGTCCTCAGACCAAATCGTGTGTCAAATGAGCTTTTTTTTTTTTTTTTTTTGCATTAAAACAAAAATAACCACAAAGTTGAAATGGTGTTGAAATGACAAGGGTGTAATTGGGCCTGTGAACAGAGGGTGAAGGAGGAGGGCAGAAATACATTCCACACTTCCCCTCATTGTTGTTGTCCTCCCACATGCTGATATGGTCATTAAAACAACAGGGTTTATTTTTTTTTAAAACAACTGGGGTTTGTATGGAGAACCAGGCCGTCTCTGTCATTTGCTGTTATAATCATTCTTCAAAGGGAAATTGTGTTTTGCGGGTGGCAGGGACTGTAAATTGGATTTTCACACATTTCTCAGAAATGCTTGTTAGGGACCTTCCGTACCCTGTTGATTTTAAGCCTTAAAACACTAATGGATTGTTTTAGTTTTAAGTGCTAAGAAGAATATTTTGTAGGTTTTATTTTTTTTTAAACTACAATTATTTTTTTTCCAATCACAATTGCTTTTAAAGTACAGTAGAGCAATTTGGAGGAGTGTGTGTGTGTGTGTGTGTGTGTGTGTGTGTGTGTGTGTGTGTGTGTGTGTGTGTGTGTGTGTATGTGTGTGAGAGAGCCTGAGAGAGTGAATGAGTGTCTCTCTTTCTGGTACCACAGAGACATGGAAGAGTCTGGTCTCGGTACAGACAATGGCCTTGCAGAAGATTCTAGTCCATAGCTCATTACACCGAGTCTTTCTGCTGCTGACCTGCTTGAAGAGGGCAGCAGTGTGTGTGATTGAGTGGTGTGGGAGTGTGTGTGTGTGTGTGTGTGTGTGTGTGTGAATGAGTGGTGTGGGAGTGTGTGAATGAGTGGTGTGGGAGTGTGTGCGCGTGCGTGCGTGCGTGCGCGGGTGTGCACGTGTTTGTGAACAAGGCTTTGTCGGGATAATTGTATTACAGCTGAGGGGCGAAGGCCTCTCCTGCTGAATAGACTCTTTGTTAATTGACAACATTGTTCACGGGCCCCAACTGGAGTGGTAGGAGACTCAAGTAGTGCAGTAGGTGGTAGACAATCACCAGAGGCTGTCAGCCTGTCAGAACGCCAAGAGATTGCAGAGCCGCAGAGAGGAAAAAAATGAACATAATGCCTTTTTTTCCCCTCTGCATTTAGGCGTGTGTGTGTGTGTGTGTGTGTGTGTGTGTGTGTGTGTGTGTGTGTGTGTGTGTGTGTGTCCCTCTCTAAGAGGGCCACGGTTATATGGCAGGAAAGAGGAACATTTATTTTCACAAAGAAAAGAGAGATCACAATGGTCCCGAAGGTGGGGGGGGTGGGGGGGGGAGAGTGAGTGAGAGAGAGGGGGAGAAAGAGAGATAGCGGTGGGGATAGAGAGAGAAAGAGGGAAAAAAGAAAGAAGAAAGAGAGATAGCGGTGGGGAGAGAAAGAGGAAAAAAGAAAGAAAAAAGAAGAAAGAGAGAAAGAGATGAACACGATGGGATTCAGGAATGAGGAATGTTATCAAACATTACAATGAGCCTGTCCTCCAATTTCTGCCTCCACCAGCCTCCCCTGATATAGAGCTAGAGTGGGACCTGCTTGTACTGCAATGAAAGACTGCCCCCTATCTGCTTGAGTGTTAATTGCACACTCACAGGGGAGACACTGGATATGCCTTTAGCCTGCTTTTAGTATGTGATGACAGAATTAAACACAAACGTTTTCATAGAATACTGACAGTATTCTGATAGTTCAACCCCTCCCGTCTTCCCTCAATCTCCCTCCCTCCCGCCTGCCCTCCCTCCTCCTCCTCCTCTACACAGACGATGTCTGCTATGATGAACCTGAGCTCTACCAGTCCTGGTTCAGACTGGTCCTGGAGAAGAACAGACTGGCGCGCTACGAGTCTGAGCTCATGATCTTGTAAGTAAAGTATCGATGTGTGTGTGTGTGTGTACGTGTGTGTGTGTGTGTGCATGGAGGCTAGACCAGGGCTCACTTACACACACACACACACACACGACATACGATCAAGTAGGGCAACGCTGCCAGGGACTTTCAAAACCAGAAATGCAACAGACCGGAGACCAGAGACTAGAGTCCAGAGCGTGTTGCGACAGAGCCCCTGCGTCAAAGGTTTTGTTGTGAGCGTCTCCGTTAGAATTACAAATATCTTTTGTTCTCATCCCGGCAGCTGTTTACTTTAAACTAGTGAAGAAAAACTAAAAACAAGAGACGTGGAAAGAAAGAATGTGATGAGCGAGTGAAACAAGTGGAATCTCTCGTTCACTACAATATCTTTGATGACATTTTCACTGATGCGTGTACACACACACCAGAACCTCCAAATCCAACTGCCAACCCTAAACAAATATCCTAAACCGTTTATTGACGAGCAGATGTACTGTAGGCCGTGTTAAGGCATGAAACCAGATCCAGTTGATCACGGTTGATTTGGTAATCAGGTTTTAGTGTGATTAGTTGGTAAAGTTGTTGATCACGGTTGATTGGTAATCAGGTTTTAGTGTGATTAGTTGATTGGTCATCAGGTTTTAGTGTGATTAGTTGGTGAAGTTGTTGATCACGGTTGATTGGTCATCAGGTTTTAGTGTGATTAGTTGGTGAAGTTGTTGATCACGGTTGATTGGTCATCAGGTTTTAGTGTGATTAGTTGGTGAAGTTGTTGATCACGGTTGATTGGTAATCAGGTTTTAGTGTGGTTAGTTGGTGATTAGTTGGTGAAGTTGTTTGTCTTGTCTGATCTCAGTGCTCAGGAGCTGGAGCTGGAGGACACCCAGAGTCAGCTGCAGCAGGACCTGCGGCGCAGGATGGCTGTAGATGGTACGGTTTACACACACACACACGCACGCATGCACACACACACACGCATGCACACGCACAGACACACACACGCACGCATGCACACACGCATACACACACACGCACACGCATGCGCACACACATGCATGCACACACACATGCACGCATACACACACACACATACGCGCACACACACACAACGCCTTTCCTAACCTCTCTCCTCCTCCTCCCCTGCGTCCTGTTCTGCAGACACCATTAAGAGACATACACACACACACACACACACCCATACCCACACACACACCGCCCGTCCTAACCTCTCTACCTCCTCTGCGTCCTCTCCTGCAGACACCAGTAAGAGTGCCAGTGAGCTGGTTGAGGACCAGCGTCTCCTGGCTGAGATGATGCAGGTGGTGGAGAAGAGAGACGCCCTGGTCAGCGTCCTGGAGGAGCAGCGCCTGAAGGAGAGGGCCGAGGACAGGGACCTGGAGAGCCAGGTGCTGTCCCGGGGATACCAGTTCCACTGGGCCTCCGGAGACAGGAGCCTGGGCGAGGGAGACAGCAGCCTGGGAGAGGGGGGGGGGGTTGCGGGGTTGGCCAGCTTCTCTTTGCCTGAGGAGCTCTAGGTGTCTGCTGGGGCGGGGAGGACAGGGGGAGAGGGTTGACCATCTTGTCTTGGCCTGAGGAGCACTAGGCTGGGTGGTGAGGCTGGGTGGTGGGGGGGTGGGGGGGGTGGAGAGGGTTAACCAGCTTCCCTGGAAGAAGAGGCTGATCACCTGGGGATATGAGAGTCACTGCTACTCCACTACTTGAGTGCATCTACAACAACACTACTACACCATTGGTTTCTACACTACTGGTCTCTGGTCTACCTGCACCCTACATGTAGGAGATTGACCTAGTGTGCGACTTGCTTGAAGAGGAGCATGTGCGTGTGTGTGCGCACGTGTGTGTCCGTATCTAGGCGTGTGTGTGTCTGTGTGTGTCTGTGTGTGTCTGTCTGTGTCTGTCTGTGTCTGTGTGTGTCCGTCCGTATCTAGGTGCGTGCGTGCGTGCGTGCGTGCGTGCGGCGACAGACTACTACAGGGCTGGATTGGACCACAGTTTGGCTCCTGGCTTCTTCGTCCCCGTTCAACATTCTAGAATGTTGATTGTTGTTTTGATTGTCAGTTCCTGCTTGAGGATAATCATTGATTTTCCTGACCAGACGGTTACTAATTAATTAATTAATTGATGAATTCATTAGTTTGTTAATTAATCCGACTGTCTGTATGCCCTCGGAAACGCCTGAACAAGAACACCTCAGAATGTATGCAGGCCCTTTGAATGTTAGAAATATGATATGACAATAATACACACAATGTTGTCAGTCCTATGGGAAAGCACCCTGCTGCTGTCCAGCTGCCCAGGGAGTCTCTCTGTCATACAGTAACCAGAACAACAACATGTTTTCCTTTTGACGGGGTGCTTCACAGTGATTCCGTTCCATGCAATCAGACCATCCTCCGATTTCTACCTCCACCAGCCTCCCCTGGTCTTTATCTCCACTGTATAGTCCAGTTTTACTCTGATTGTAAGTTCAGACAGAGTCAGAGAGAAGGTAACAGGTAAAGGGTGTGTTTATGATCAATTACATGTTGGATTTGTTTGGTGAATGTCCCACAGTTCTTCCCACAGTCTCTGTTGAGCACTGCCAACACTGTTTGACTCACTTTAACACTCCTCTGTTTCTAGCTGGTTTTTTGTGTGAACTGTGATTTTAACTGTTGGTTTTGGTTGAGTAACTTATTCAGTTGGGAAGGGTTCTCTTGGCTGAGCACGATGAATTATGTCAAAAATATATTTAAATGTAAATTCACACTGTGATCTGGTTGCTGTATGTTTGTATGCTATAAAAATGTTTTCTTTAATAAAAATGTTTGATTGTGAACAGAGGTGTAATTTGGTCATGAATAATGCATAGGCCTTATGTATGAGGTGAAGATTAGATTAGATGATTAGATTCAACTTTGTTGTCATTGTGCAGAGTACAAGTACAGAGACAACGAAATGCAGTTAGCGTCTAACCAGAAGTGCAAAAAAGCGGAAAAGTGCAGTGTGAACAGTATATACAGATAGTTCAGCCAGTGTAACAATAGAACTATGGTGTTACGTTGGCAAAAAGCTGGTGTCAATTTGAGACATTTTATATTTCCTTAAAGCAGCAAGCTTCCTTCAATCTCACTGACTGCCAGAAGAATATAATACTGCTAATATGGACAGACATTACACAGGCCCATATAATGTTTTATTATTGACAAAGATATGGTCATAAATAAAATATGGACAGACAGGACTGTACCATAAGCCTACACAATGTTTGTTATTGACAAATATACGATAATAATGACAATATGGACAGACATCGGTATCATAGGGCTACGTAATGTTATTGATAAGTATATGATCATGGCACACATGGTCATTACTGTCCTTTAAGGCCTATCGTGTATACTGTAACGACCCTGTGTAAGGCCCGTTAGCAGCTTCGCCAAGTGAGTTAACTCTCTTGGTGTTGTGGCTAGCGCGGCCGGTTTGTAAGCGGAAGGTTGCGAGTTCGATACCCGCTTAAGGCAAGCTGCTCTACCCCGCCGTTCGCTACACTACTGTGATAGCCTGGAACCCTCAGACAGCCCAGCAGGCCGTCAGCCTGATGATAAGACCCGTCTCTTCATCTTAACTGTCCCTCCTAAACACCTCTTCATCCCCTCTACCCCCCTGTACAGGTTTCTCTACTGTAAATAACTTGATAAAAATAATAATAATAATAATAAAAAAAAAAATATATATTACATTTTTATTAATAATAATAATAATAATAATAATAATAATAATAAAATAGTAAAAATTAATTATTCCTTCTTCTAGCATTGTGACTGCCAATAGCCCCTGGTCCTATCATAGATGACTTTATCTTATGATGACTGATAGATAGATGATTCACTTATATCAAATGTATTTGTTGTAAGTCGCTTTGGATAAAGGCGTCTGATAAATGTCATAAATGTAAAATGTAAATGTAATAAAAGTTTCAGTCAGTAGAAACGAGGGAGGGGAGGGATCGGAGGTCGGGGAGGGGAGGGATCGGAGGTCGAGGAAGGAGGGATCGGAGGCTGGGCGAATGTTTGGAATTCCGTTTCCGCTATAGGGAGTGAATTTTGTAACTTCACCTGAAAGTCTTTCGGCTGTCATTTGCAGATTTAATACCGTGTTTTCGTATATTGTCGTTAAAGTTACAGTTGGACCGATGGCTTCTTCGCCGTCCTCTCCCAAGTCGCCGTCCTCTCCCAAATCACCGACGACTCCGAAATCACCCTCCTCCAGAAAGAAAGATGACTCTTTCCTCGGAAAACTTGGAGGAACTTTAGTGAGAAGGAAGAAGGCTAAAGAAGGTAGATACAGTTCAGATCAAAACAGTAATGTCAACAGCTATAACACTGCGACATAATCGACACATTCCCTCATTGCAGCATGTAAAAGCACACATAGAAAACACTTTTTTGTGCGGCAATAACACCGCCGATTTGACTGGTTGGAACACCGCTTCAACCTGAGCCGAGCGAGTGAGCCGTGCCTCGATTGCCACATAAATGAATACGAGTCTGTGTCTGTGGAGTAATAACCCCTCGCTTCTGACAAATGATCAGTAATATCGACCCTCATGTTGCCTACTGCCAATTTAATTAATCTCAGTCGATCGGATAACATCTGTTACGTGTCTGTTGTTGATGTACAGGAGCGCAACTGTTTCCCTGTTAAACTCTTAACACTCAAATTATATCGATGTAGGTCTGTGTAGTATTTCAACATTCATGATTGATTCCATCTTAAATGCTCCGCAAATCGACTGCATAGCCTAAACTGCAGCCTGCGGCAGCAAACACAGTACTGTGGTATTCGGTGTTTCTGTCGCCGCGGGTCATGGCCATGTATGGTATGCTGTCCTACTACAGATGTAATTACTCAGGAATGAGAAACATGAACAAACACAATCCCAGCTGCTGCACTGTCAGACTGGTACATGGCCTTCATTTCACTGTTATTTCAAAAACGAATCAAATCAGCAGCAGCTTAGCAATCGATCCATCCAATGTTTTCCCTTCAAGTTCACTGTCAAATGAATGGTACAGTGTGTTGTTCAGTTAGTGGAAGTACTCCCTCCAGGTCTGTCCTCTTCACAGAGTGCTCTTGTGTTGTGATTGGCAATCAGAGTTCACAAGGCTGAGTGGCTCTGGCATTCTACAGCTGAGCCCCATCCTGTCTGTCACGCTCTCTCTCTCTTTCACACTCACACACTGTACAAGCTGCCACTGATAAGAATCAGCCTGACACCTAAAAAGCCAGCTCTACAATTAATTACTGATACACGTCATTACTGTTCCCCTAGCACAGGTTTCTAGGTAAGCAAAGAGCAGCTCAATAAACCTATAAGCCCTTACCAATGCATGCGTGACACGCACGCACGTCACATACACACACGCACGCATGCATGTCACACACACACACAAATGCATGTCACACACACACACACGCATGCATGTCACACATACACACTCATGTCACACACATACACACACACACACACACGGAGGGAGGAGAGCAGTGACCAGGATGTCCGCAGTGTTCCCTCCCTGTGATTTGATGGAGCGCCTGGCCTGTCCCACGTGACAGCAGGATATTTAATCGACAGCTCTGACGTTTACGACGCTGCCTGCTCCCAGGCAGGGGAGAGGCACGGAGCACGGCCTTGAACAAGCCTGCCAATTGGCCAGCGAGAAGGGGGGGGGGGGGGGTCAGGGCAGAATGGAGGGGGAGAGAGAGTGAGGAAGGGATGGAGAGAGTGACAGAAAGAAAGCCAGTGTCACAGACAGGGCAGGACAGTGGACAGAGCTGACTAGGCCGGCTAGGCTGAGGAAGAAGAGGAGGAGGAGGATGAGCAGGGGAGAGTGTTCGTAGCGAGGGGGATGATGCTGTCAGCTCTGAAACGGAGAGAGGGGGTATGGAGCCTTCTGCCAAGGTAGGTAGACAGAGAAGAAGAAGCACTTTGCTATAATACAATATTGTTGCCGGGGTAATTACAGCGTTACTAGCCAGGTCGAGGGTTGAAGATGTGTTGAAGATGGGAATGTAACCTCAGGTGACCTCATTAGTGGTTAGTGCGTGTGCTTCTCACTCATCCAGTTACCTCAGAGAAAAGATGGAGGCGTCTGTGGTGCTGTCCTGTTGCTCCGATGCGTCTCTGCGTGGCGCTAAGCAGGGACTGTGGTGGAGGTGTGTGTGTGTGTGTGTGTGTGTGTGTGTGTGTGTGTGTGTGTGTGTGTGTGTGTGTGTGGGCGCGTGCGAGATGGTGTTGATTAAAAGCATGCGGCTCTCTCTGGGAGGGCGGAGAAATCCTGTACCGGAAGTTCGCGCCCCCTACAGGTGTGACCGCTGGAGAGACATTGCAGCGCAGTGAACTGCATGCTGGGACAGGGCAGGGGCTGCTGGGAAACAGGAAGGTAACAGTGTGAGAGTGTGTGTGTGTGTGTGTGTGTGTGTGTATGATAGGAGAGTGTGATAGACAGGGAGATTTCACCAGCTGGATCAGCTGGGAGGTGTTAGATGACTTTATATAGAAACAGTGGCACAGAGAGCTGAGGATTAGAAGTGGGCTCTGGAGAAATTGTTGGCAAGCTGTTCCTAGAGAATAGAATAGTTACATTACTCAGAGGTAGAAATGACTTTTTAAAGACTTGTACATACACACCAAGAATCATTCATTTTCTGAACTTGTGAGAGAGACACTCTTAGAAAAAGATTCAAGATTCTTTATTTGTCACGTGCATACAGTGAAATGCAAAAGTGACAGTGCCACAGAGTAGTGCAACAATAAGTTTAAAAATAAATAGAATATAAGCAGCAGTATAAACAGCAGAAAGTTCTAGTTAATACCGAATAAAGGTTCTTCATTTGTCCCTGTAGGGGAACCCTTTCAAGAATCCTTTTCGGTTCCATGTAAAAAAAAAAACATGGAGCGTGGAACCAAAAAGCGTTTTCCATCTTTCAGTAACTGACTCTGTTGTGTTGGACGAAGTAGTTTCGATATAGCCAACTACTTTTTCAAAGTAGCTTTAGTTTGACAAACTATATTACTATTTCTCTCAAGGGTATCTTAAGTGTACTTAAATGTCTTCCCTTGTAAAGTAATTGGTAATTTAGTTAAATCCATTTTCAGAGTAGTTTCCCCCCCCCTCCTGAGTAGTAAGGACCCAGCGACGGAGTGGAAGACTAGAACAAGTTGTCAATATGGGGGCGGCTTGAGTAAGCCGTTGTTCGCTATCGAAAGAATGTCACAGCAATGTCAAGGTATGTTCCTCTACAAAATAGAATAAATCAAGTGTTATACACGTAGAGCACCTATGTTCTGACATCGGCGTATCCTTCAAATCCTCTTCTCTCCAGACTTCTAAAGCCCGGTTTTGAGATACGGTATGGGATGAGAATAGGTTAAGAAATTTCCATTCACACAGTGTCAAGGAAATATAATGAAATCTGTCCTTCAGATCGTGAGTTTGATTTGATTGAGAGTAACAATGTCTGTCACTCTCTCTTCACACACGCACGAAATGTGCTGAATATAATGACTGCAGGTACCGAAGCGAAGCTCGGAGCTCTTGTTAAAAGTCTGGCAGTTTGAGGTTGCGGGCCACAATCATACCATTGAACTTATCGCGCTTTTCTAAGACCCCGAAAGACACTTCACAAAAAGAAGTGAAAAGCTTACTTGTATGTTCAAGGAAACTCTGTCGTATTTCTGGATGGGAGACGGAGAGACTTGTGTGAATAGCTAGCCGCTTATAACAGACAGAATCACTGCGCAGCGATACTGTCTCGGCCAGGATGGAGCAAGGATGGAGCTCTTTGTAAATGCTTTCTCAGACCCAACGGATTGAGGACACAGGACGGTTAGCGTAGAAACAGTGTTTAAGTGGTTTGAGAATGGGCTCGTTATTTGGCTAGATGGTGTAATAGGGGTGTTTTGAGTGGTTGGGAATTAGGAGCACTATTTGGCCAAGTAGTGTTTGAGTGGTTTGAGAATGGGCTCGCTATTTGGCTCGACGGTGTATGAGTGGTATAGGATTGGGAGCACTATTGGGCTAGATGGTGTATCAGTAGTTTGGAATTGGGAGCATTATTTGGCTGGATGGAGAATGGAGTGGCTGGGAAGTACTATAATAGGAGTATCGTGCAGTTAGGAACCACTCCAGAGATGATGGCACCAATCTAGCACCTCTGTAGATGCACCCACCTGGCCCTCGCCTGCAGAACGACCTTTCAACTCTGGCCCCTGGTGCCTATGGTGTGTTTGTTTGGTTCTCTGGAACTCATAGCTCCCAGTTGGTGAGGTCATAACTCCGAGAGGAACGCATTCGAGTGCTTTTGAAACTCTTCAACCAATGAGATTCCGTTTGCAATCCATAACGCACGTTAACAAAACTACAAACATGCATTATCCATGCGCGTGTGATTGTTGACAATGAAATACGTTGAAATTGAACAGAAAGATGAGAAATGTTGACTATTTACTGTAGAAATCAGCTTACGATTTCTGACGAGAAGGTATGGTTTCAGCGGATAGGTCACAACTCGTGCGTAAACTCGGGTATCATCATACTGGTCCTAGTTTCCCACTTGTAACTCCGACCTGGAGTTTCCTAACAGCTGCTGAACGCACCATTATGTCCTGTGGTTAGACACACTCACAGAGTGGTGAGAAGAATCTCACCCTCCCACCAGAGCACTGAAACCCAGTGAGCAAATAGAAGCATTCTCGAAAGCCTTTTGGTAGACTTGCCATGGTGTAGCAAATGTTTTTTTTTTTTTTTTTTTTTTATATATATTTTATTAGCAGGAGAGAACTTGTACAGGGGGGTAGCAGGGGAGAAGAGGTCTCTGGGTTAGTATTAGTATAGGGGGGGTAGTGAGGGTGAAGCGGTCTTTAGGAGGGACTGTTAAGATGTAGCTTCATGGTATAAATACATGTTGTGCTTTCGCTTTAATGGCCGAGGGATTTGTGTGTATACTTGCCCAATCTCTCTCTTTGTATCTGTGCTCCAAAGGGAGTGTATGAGTTCTCTGTTTGTGGACCATGTGGAGGTTTCAGTGCACTCTAAACCTTGTGGTGGGTTGAGGTACTGCACTCCTCTGAGCGACCTGCTGCGCAGCAATGGACTGGACGTTATTGTGATGTGATAGGATGTAAAGTCATGTGACGTGATTGGATGTGATGTGACGGGATGTGATGTAAAGTCATGTGATGTGATGTTAA
This sequence comes from Argentina silus, assembly GCF_951799395.1. NCBI lineage: Eukaryota > Metazoa > Chordata > Actinopteri > Argentiniformes > Argentinidae > Argentina > Argentina silus. Next base: position 1,770,982 of record NC_139657.1, on the reverse strand, counting down.
ATCCCCCCCCCCCCCCCCCCCCAGTGTCTGAGCTCCAGGAGGAGGGGATGAATGCGATCAACCTGCCCCTAAGCCCCTCCCACTACGAGCTGGACCCGGAGGACACCATGTTAGGTAAGTACACAGGTCATACATGTACATATATACACCTACCATGTTAGGTCATACATGTACATACACATACAACATGCTAGAGAGGTACCTGGTCATATGTATACATGTAGGTAGATGTCTAGCCTATGTGTAGTATAGGGAACTGGGTAGCCTACATCAGACAGACAGACAGACTGACTCTCTCTCTCCTCTCTCTCTCTCTCTCATTCTCTCTCTCCTCTCTCTTTCTCTCTCTCCCCCCCCTCTCTCTCTCTCTCTCTTTCTCCCCCCCCCCCCCTCTCTCTCTCTCTCTCTCCTCTCTCTCTCTCTTTCTCTCTCTGCCCCCAGAGGAGAACGAGATGCGTACCATGGTGGACCCCAACTCCAAGAACGACAGGAAGCTACAGGAGCTCAACAAGGTACAGCAAGAAGCCGTGAGGGCTGATATGAGTTAACTGTGTTAACCGCTGATATGAGTTAACTGTGTTAACCACTGATATGAGTTAACTATGTTAACCACTGATATGAGTTAACTGTGTTAACCACTGATATGAGTTAACTGTGTTAACCGCTGATATGAGTTAACTGTGTTAACCGCTGATATGAGTTAACTGTGTTTAACCCTGTAGGTGCTGATTGATTGGATCAATGATGTGCTGGTGGGAGAGAGGATCATCGTCAAGGACCTGGCTGAAGATCTGTACGACGGACAGGTCCTGCAGAAACTCTTTGGTGAGGAACCAGTCCCTGGCTGGTGGATGGATGGATGGATGAATGGATGGATGGATGGATGGATGGATGGATGAATAGGTTGATTAATCATCTTCCTCTAGTAACAATACTCTGTGTGTGCACGCGCGCGCGTCTGTGTGTGTGTGCGCGTGTGTCCGTGTGTTTAGAGAAGCTGGAGGGGGAGAAGCTGAACGTGGCGGAGGTGACCCAGTCGGAGATCGCCCAGAAGCAGAAGCTGCAGACGGTCCTGGAGAGGATCAATGACTCCCTCAAGCTCACCGCCAGGAGCATCCGGTGGAACGTTGACTGTGAGTGTAGCGGAGGTGGTTTGGAATCACTCTCTCGCCATGGGGTAGCCCTGCCTGCCCTGCCTGAGACTTATAAGCCCAGATGTGACCCTTGTATCATGAGGATGTCCTCTTGGTGAGATAGACGGTAGACTACCAGAGGGTACTAACTAGAGGGTACTAACTAGAGACTACTAGAGGATACTAACTAGAGGGTACTAACTAGAGACTACCAGAGGGTACTAACTAGAGGGTACTAACTAGAGACTACTAGAGGATACTAACTAGAGGGTACTAACTAGAGACTACCAGAGGGTACTAACTAGAGGGTACTAACTAGAGACTACTAGAGGATACTAACTAGAGGGTACTAACTAGAGGGTACTAACTAGAGACTACTAGAGGATACTAACTAGAGGGTACTAACTAGAGACTACCAGAGGGTACTAACTAGAGGGTACTAACTAGAGACTACTAGAGGATACTAACTAGAGGGTACTAACTAGAGGGTACTAACTAGAGACTACTAGAGGATACTAACTAGAGGGTACTAACTAGAGACTACTAGAGGATACTAACTAGAGGGTACTAACTAGAGGGTACTAACTAGAGGGTACTAGAGGGTACTAACTAGAGGGTACTAACTAGAGACTACTAGAGGATACTAACTAGAGGGTACTAACTAGAGACTACCAGAGGGTACTAACTAGAGGGTACTAACTAGAGGGTACTAACTAGAGACTACTAGAGGGTACTAACTAGAGACTACTAGAGGATACTAACTAGAGGGTACTAACTAGAGACTACCAGAGGGTACTAACTAGAGGGTACTAACTAGAGACTACTAGAGGATACTAACTAGAGGGTACTAACTAGAGACTACTAGAGGGTACTAACTAGAGACTACTAGAGGGTACTAACTAGAGACTACCAGAGGGTACTAACTAGAGGGTACTAACTAGAGGGTACTAACTAGAGACTACTAGAGGATACTAACTAGAGGGTACTAACTAGAGACTACCAGAGGGTACTAACTAGAGGGTACTAACTAGAGACTACTAGAGGATACTAACTAGAGGGTACTAACTAGAGACTACCAGAGGGTACTAACTAGAGGGTACTAACTAGAGACTACTAGAGGGTACTAACTAGAGACTAACTAGAGCACCACACTGTACCAGTGTCTACACATGAAAAAACGGCAATTTTCTACGTTCTGTTGGACGTATGCAGGCGCTGGTATGGTGTTGGAGATGATGAATGCGATGTTAGGAAATTGGTGAAGTGTCCCTTTAAGGCCGGAAGAAACATATCTGACAGAAACGTGTCCGTTGTGATGAAGCGCCACCTACCTGGCCAACCGCCAGCTCTCTGTGATGTCAGTAAACGTGTTTGTGTTGAGTGTGCTGCGTTGCCCTTTAGAGAGTGACAAAGAGCACCGCAGAGTGTCAGAGATGATGAATGTGATGTACCGTCGTCCCTGGAGACGTTAGAGAGGACCAGATAAAACACTGCAGCCCGAGTGGTCAGGCTGACAGTGAGTGGGTGATATTTGGCTACAGTAGTTGTAGTGGAGTCCGTGTTTGTGTTTACTTGAGTTCCATTTAATTCTATGCTGCTCCTTTCAGCCTGTTCCCTAATGGTCAGAGAGGTGCCTGTGTTTCACTGAAGCACTTTGCTGTTGCCGTGATGTAGGAGGCTTTTATCCGGAAAAAGATTCGCAAGATCTCTCTCTCTCTCTCTAACTCTGTGTTCATCTCTGTGTGCGTGTGTCTTCATCACTCTCTCTCTCTCTCTCTCTCTCTCTCTCTCTCTCTCTCTCTCTCTCTCTCTCTCTCTCTCTGATATGAACAAGCAGGCTAATGACATATGAAATGTTCAGAGAGAGAGAGAGACGAAATCCAGCTAATTGAAATATTAATTTTTTATCAAGATAAAAGCTTTCGTTTTGAAAAGGAGCGTCAAGGCATTACATGGAGGAGCTCTTGTGCGGTACGGACTCTCTGATCATTGTAATGCACCTCACACATGACAACAGAGATTCAGTGTATTCTGTTCAGCTTTCATCCACATTTTCAAAGCTGGGGAAAAAAAGAAAAGAAAACACTTAAAGGTGATGTCATAGGTGCATTGTGATGCACTTGTCCTTGGAAGTATCAAAGGGATCGCGTGGAGCTGTTAGATCTGCCTCCGTAGTTTGGCGTTTTAGCCGCAAGGAATCAAAGAGCTGTTTACTTAATTGATTTTCCATTGAGAGCTGAAGGAAATCCTGTTAGCTCCTCTAAATGTTTAAATGTGATGGACTGTTCTAGAAATGTCACTCAGATCTGTCCTTCACACATCACTGGTGACTTGGCAACTAGAAAAGCACTTTATTTCAAGAGCGTTTCAATGTCTTGTATTCCAGGGGAGGCTGGCGGAGGTAGAAATCGGAGGACGGGCTCGTTGTAATGCATGGAACGGAACAGGGAATGGAATCAAACACGTGTTGTTGTTTTTGTGTGTGTGTGTTTTTTCTCTGATTCCATTCCATGCATTACAATGAGCCCGTCCTCCGATTTCTACCTCCACCAGCCTCCCCTGATGTAGTCTTAGTTTTTAACAGTCATATGTTCTCTCTCTGTCTCTCCCAGCGGTTCATGCTAAGAGTGTAGTAGCCATCCTTCACCTGTTGGTGGCGCTAGCGCAGCACTTCAGAGCACCAATCAGGCTGCCCGACCACGTGTCCATCCAGATCGTGGTGGTGCAGGTACCTACTCTCCTCCTCCTCTTTGTATTAAAGGTCCAGTACGTAGTTTTTTTCCGTGTTGCTGCCCCTGCTGGCCACGCTGAACATTTGAAAATGTGCGTAAGCTATGTGTTTCTAATAGCACCAAATATGTGAATGTCATTGTAAACAAACCAAACGTGAAATACAGAACCAGTCAAAAGTTTGGACACAAACTTGCCAAGAGTGTGCAAAGCTGTCATCAAAGCAAAAGGTGGCTACTTTGAAGAATCTAAAATATAAAACATATCCTGGTTTGTTTAACACTTTTTTGTTTACTACATAATTCCATATGTGTTCCTTCATAGTTTTGATGTCTTCAATATTAATCTACAATGTAGAAAATAATAAAAAATAAAGAAAAACCATTGAATGAGAAGGTGTGTCCAAACTTTTGACTGGTACTGTAGGTACGTAAAGGCCGTGTCCTACCCGACACCAGATTCTAGAAAAGGCTTTGTTTGGACAAATACAGCGCTCTTCACTGAACGCTCTTCATCATGTGACCTCATTCCTTGAGGGCTACTGACTTATCTTGTTTAGCTGTTTAGCGCTGTTTTAAAGCTTAAATCTACTTTGCGTACCCTCCTAGATCGATCCGTGTACCCCCGGGGGTACGCGTACCCCACTTTGACGATAGTGGCTATTGTGTATTCTGAGGTATCCGGTGTGAATCCCGGCTGCTCTGTTTGGTTTAGATTGAGGTGACCCTGGTCCTTCCATTCCAGTCTCTATTGTTTTCCTCTTTTTTTCCTTTCAGAAAAGGGAGGGAATCCTGCAATCTCGCCAGGTTCAGGAAGAGATCACCGGCAACACAGAGTACGTCAGCTCGGTCCCGCCGTCTCTCTCAGTGTGGACCATCTTCACCCCGTCACAGAACTTTGTCACGTCCAACCGTCACCCGCGTTTCCACCGGGGGAGGCTGGTGGAGGCAGAAATCGGGGGACGGGCTCATTGTGATGCATGGAATGGATTGAGGAATTCCATTCCTCTCCTCATTCCGTTCCGTGCATTACAATGAGCCCGTCCTCCGATTTCTACCTCCACCAGCCTCCCCTGGTTCTCACAGTAGTGGACGACCACATTGTACTATTGTCTCTCTCTATGAAACAATTGAATCTGTTCGTGTTGACAATATTGAGCGTGACCTTGATTATCAACAGTCAAATTCACAGCGTCCAGGTCCAGCAGGCTCAGAGCAGCTGTGGTAGATAAGTGGGCGACCGCTCACACACACACACACACACACACACAGACAGACACACATATGGTCACGGTCACACTGCTGTTATCATACGAGCACCGTTAGAAGGAGGACCGCTGCCCAGGCCTGCCACTGCCACTAGAGATTACACCATGAAGAGAAAGAGGGGCTTGAGGACGTGTGTGTGTGTGTGTGTGTGTGTGTGTGTGTGTGTGTGTGTGTGTGTGTGTGTGTGCCTGCGTGCCTGCGTGCGTGTGTGTGTGTGTGTCCATGCCATCCCTTGCTGGCCTGCTCTACGTGATAGCCCGTCCTAGGCCAGGCTGCAGCAGCCCCTCAGCCCAGACCACCTGGCTCCTCTGACAAGGCCATCTGTATCTGGTTAATATTCCCAGAGATGAGCCCCCCCCCCCCCCCCCCCCCATCCATTGTTCTTCAGTATTCTTCACCAGACACATTCCTGTGTGCTGGATTGATACAGAAGTATTTAGCTTTGCTTCATCCTGGCATGTCATGATCTGGCCTTGAAGACCAACGTCTCTGAGGAAAAAGACAAAGATACAGATTTGACATTTCTTCTGTTCTTTTTTCTCTTCTCTCCTCTCCTCTCCTCTCCCCTCCCCTCCCCTCCCCTCCCCTCCTCTCCTCTCCTCTCCTCTCCTCTCAGGGCTTTATCTGGGAGACATGGTAGGTGATATGGAATTTATTCTCATGTGATGCACGTTCTTGTAATCCACAGTGAACATTTTGTATTTGTTGTGAAGAACCTTGACACTCGTCTTGAACTTGGTTCCCCTTCTGTGAATGATGTTCACTGTTCTCCCCTCCTCCTTCAGAGCGGGATGCGTTCGACACCCTGTTCGACCATGCCCCGGACAAGCTCAACGTGGTGAAGAAGGTACTGTACCACACACACTATTTTTGAAGTCTCTAACAACACACACACACACACACACACACAAACTGTACACATATACATAGACTGTCTTTCACACACTCTCTCTCACACACATACACACACACACACACACACACACACTCAAAGTTGATGCTGTAGAAGCTGTGTTATTACAATGCTGTGATGTAGCTGTGTTGGTCCCCAGACTCTGATCACGTTCGTCAACAAACACCTGAACAAGCTCAACCTGGAGGTGGCTGAACTGGACACACAGGTAGGACATACAACCACTTCCACACTGGAGGGCAAAGGACAGACATCTCTCTTCATGTTGGTTTTCACACGGGAGAGCAGATATGAACATTATACTTTATTGCTCAAACAAAGCAGTAATAACTCATGCCGTAAATCTATATAGATATATAGAGAGATAGATAGATAGATTATATATATATATACACACACGCACACATCAATTGTTGAATATAATTGACTAATATTAATTAGTTCTGTATTGTGTTTGGTGTGTAGTTTGCTGATGGTGTGTATTGTGTTTGGTGTGTAGTTTGCTGATGGTGTGTACCTGTATTGTGTTTGGTGTGTAGTTTGCTGATGGTGTGTATTGTGTTTGGTGTGTAGTTTGCTGATGGTGTGTATTGTGTTTGGTGTGTAGTTTGCTGATGGTGTGTATTGTGTTTGGTGTGTAGTTTGCTGATGGTGTGTACCTGGTGCTGCTGATGGGTCTACTGGAAGGCTACTTCGTGGCTCTCCACAACTTCTTCCTCACTCCGGAGAACTTTGACCAAAAGGTACGATCGGCCGTGTTTAACGCTGCACTCTGGGATATGACGTCACGCCCGTGAAAACAGGGCAGCTTTCATCAAAGGTGTTGTGGTGAACAACGGCCCCTGGTGTGAGCATTGATTACTTCATCTTATGATGACTGTTGGATAGATGATTCACGTTGACTGTTGGATAGATGATTGACGGTCTAAATGTTCTCTCTGTCTCGCCACGCTCCGTCCTCTCGTCTCGTTGCATCTCCGTTTTCATCGCCCCGCTTTTGATACGACGTCATATCCCAGAGTGCCCCTTTAATGTTCCATGTTCTGCTAAATGTTGTCTTCGGTCTACGTGGAACCTGTCGTTCCCTTCCTGGCGCTGAAATACAACGGAATTCAATCAGTGACGTCGTTACAATACATTCCGAAAGGATAATCCCTCAAAACGCTTCCGTCTTTGTTAGACGTTTTGATATTAGCGTTCCTAAATGCGGATTGCTCTTTTTCTGTCAGGCAGTGTGTAACCAGGCAGTGTGTAACCAGGCCGCGGCCTCTTGTCTGTTATTCTAAGCGGGCGTTCTGCAGGGACCCCAGTGTGCCTGGGTCCTCTCCAGCGGGCAGCGCTGGCAGTGCCAGGCAGAGTGGGCACGCGTCTGGTAGCATCTGTAATCTGCTCCTGCACAGGAAATCAAGAAGTGGCCAGCATGGAGATTAGCTCTAACGCAGGGGGGAGAGAGAGGGAGGGAGGGAGAGATGGAGAGAGAGGGGGATGACAGGGAGGAGAGAGATGGAGAGAGGGAGGGATGCCATGGAGGAGAGAGAGAGATGACCGGGAGGAGAGGGATGGAGAGAGGGAGGGAGGGATGGAGAGATGACCGGGAGGAGAGGGATGGAGAGAGGGAGGGAGGGATGGAGAGATGACCGGGAGGAGAGGGATGGAGAGAGGGAGGGAGGGATGGAGAGATGACCGGGAGGAGAGGGATGGAGAGAGGGAGGGAGGGATGGAGAGATGACCGGGAGGAGAGGGATGGAGAGAGGCATGGAGGGAGGGAGGGATGCCATGGAGGGATGACAGGGAGGGGAGTATGGTACGACAGGAGGAGGGAGGGGGGCGGCTGGGGTCCTTTCGGGGACAGCTGCTGTAGGAGTGCCTGCCACTTGCCTGAAGGAATGATCCTCCATTGGTTGTGTGTCTCGTTCTGTCACTCCCTTGGTCTCTACATCCCTGGCTCAGCCCTCAAGCTTTGGCTGGTAATTAGTGTCCTCTCTCTATCCTCCCCCCCTCTCCATCCTCCCCCCTCTCCATCCTCCGTAAATCTCCACCACACCCCCCCATGATCAGTTCCACCACTTCCACCAGGCATTGTACTGACTCTCCGTCTCTCTCTCACACACACACACACACATATATATATATAGAGAGACATACTCACACTCACACACACACACACACACACACACTCTCACACAAAGACTCACACTCACTCACTTTCTCCCAGTAATACACCCCCAGTCACATCCTCTCTCCCCCCCCCCCCCCCCCCCCCCCCCCCCCCCCTCCTCTTTAGTTGTTGCGGGCCGTGTAGGCAGTGTTTGCCCAGCTGCAAAGGGCTTATAGGTTTATTGAGCTGCTGTTTGCTCATCTAGAAACCTGTGGTAGGGGAACAGTAATGACTTATGGGAATTGTAGAGCTGGCTTTTTAGTTGTCAGGCTGATTCTTATCAGTGGCAGCTTGTACGTGTGTGTGTGTGTGTGTGTGTGTGTGTGTGTGTGTGTGTGTGTGTGTGTGGGTTGTGTGCGTGCCTGCCTGCCTGCCTGCCTGTGTGTGCCTACTGATACCTGTGTGTGTGTATTCTGTAGTGCCATGTGACTAACCCCCCCCCCCCCCCCCCCCGTCTCTCATCCAGGTGCACAACGTGTCCTTCTCCTTTGAGCTGATGCAGGACGGGGGCCTGGAGAAACCCAAACCCAGACCCGAAGGTACCGTGCCGCCTGTCGGCCCTAACCCTAACCCTAACCCAGGAGCACTGACAGGGTGTATTCATGTGTGATCAAAACACACATTCTTTAAACGGTTGAAGGGCCGGGGAAAAGTTGTCTGACAAAAAGGCCCACTGTACCAGAATAAATACATTATTTCCTTTCTATGGAAGTATTTCCCCCCCCCCCCCACCGCCCATAGGGAGACTGGTGAAGGTAGACGTCTGCTTAGCATGCTTGGAATGGAATGAGGAATGGTATTAAACGTGTGTTTGATACCATTTATACGATTCTATGATTTCCTACGGTTTCTACCTCCACCAGCCTCCCTTGTCTTACGTGGTGCAGTAAACCTCTCCTCACTTTTCTGGAACTATTGAGTAAACGTAGAGGCAGTTGTCTCTGTCGGTAACCTAGGAGTTAATGTCTATTTTGTTTTGGCAGATATCGTAAACTGTGATCTGAAATCCACGTTGAGAGTGCTGTACAACCTCTTCACGAGGTACAGGAACGTGGAGTGAACAGGAAGTGTCAGGGGGACACATTTTTACGACGGACCACCTTCGAAGGCTGCAAGCTTTTTTTTCTTCTTCCCACTGTTGCATGTTTCAGGAGAAACTTTTCAATGTCTTCTAACGATTCCTCCCTCGAGCATCACAAACCAATCAAAGACATTCAGCATTTCTACGATCGCTCTATCAAGATGTGCCAAAATATATCCAATATTTTCCGTGCCATATTGAATGTGGGTTTTTTTTTTTTCTGTCTCTTGTCTAACATTTTCAAACAACACTAAATGCCTATTGTCCGATAGGTTAAAGGGAGACTTTGCGATGTGACGTCACACCAAAACCAGCGGGGCGACGCTGCCAGAGACTTTCAAAGGAGATGCAACAGACGAGAGAATTGACACTGTAGAGTTGAATGCGATCGGCGAACCCGTTCTTATGCCGTCTGATGTCGGAGGGCAGTGAAACGGGCGGACGCCCTCTTGTTCGCTCTTCTTCACCACAGTATCTTTGATTAAGTTTCTCTGTTTTCACGGGCGTGACTTCATATCCCAGAGTCTTCCTTTAACGCATGTTATCGTAGCGTAAAGTAGAAGCTGTAGCGATACGTAGTATGATGAGGATGTTGCAAATGGTACTGTATGGTTTATGTTGTGTCTAATAACACTTTTGATGATTTCCTCTTAAAAAAGGTTTGTTATTTCTCAATTATGAATTTCCGTCAGCATTTCTTGTATTGTTTATCTTGGCAACAGATGTTTGAAAATGTTATTTATTGTGCTTGTATACACTTTAACATTCATACACTTTAACATTCATACACTTTAACATTCATACACTTTAACATCCACGGCCGTCTTCTGCGTCAGTGCCTTTATAGTTACACGTTCTGTATGACCTCACTAGGAAAGCACCACTTAAATAATTGAATTTGACTGAATGTTATTTTACTGTACTCGTATATAGATGAACTATATATGACCACGATTTTAATCTCAGAATGTGATCTCGTAAATTAAACGTCTCAAACGTTAAAACAGAACGCAACCGAAGCTATCTCTCACTTCTGTCTTAACGATGTGTGAAACTGTCTTAAACTGTTTTGGGATTGTGCAAACACTGTGTTTCAGATAACCTGTACACTACAAAGCCATTCTGTTTTCGTGAGATAAATCAACTGAACGTATTTATCTGTTGTTTTGCTTACCTGTCATGTCTGTTTTTA
>NC_139657.1:1750507-1753007 GCF_951799395.1 Argentina silus | reverse complement strand
TTTGAACTTTGAAATGGAACGTTCTCAGGCGTGCACACAGATCCACGGCAACTGTTGGAATCGGAATGGAATGGAATGCTGCAGATAACCTGAACTTAAATGTTTAAAGTCTTAACAAAACAGACGTGGTGTTTAAACACACTAATGCACTAATGCGCAGTTTTGTAACAGCCTATAGGACATACATCAGTTTCTGACTAATCAGACTCGTCTTCAGACTCGCAGTTCTGGCACACACACGTCGCCTGGCCTGAGGTGTGAGCAGCATGAGCAGCATGAGCAGCATGAGCAGCATGGGCAGCATGAGCAGCCTGAGCAGCATGAGCAGCATGAGCAGCATGAGCAGCCTGAGCAGCCTGAGCAGCCTGAGCAGCATGAGCAGCATGAGCAGCATGAGCAGCCTGAGCAGCATGAGCAGCATGGGCAGCCTGAGCAGCCTGAGCAGCCTGAGCAGCCTGAGCAGCATGAGCAGCATGAGCAGCATGAGCAGCATGAGCAGCCTGAGCAGCATGGGCAGCATGAGCAGCCTGAGCAGCATGAGCAGCCTGAGCAGCATGAGCAGCATGAGCAGCCTGAGCAGCATGAGCAGCATGAGCAGCCTGAGCAGCATGAGCAGCATGAGCAGCATGAGCAGCCTGAGCAGCCTGAGCAGCCTGAGCAGCTTGAGCAGCATGGGCCCATATGCTGCATCTCACCCACTTCTCCCAGGTCTCCTTTGGAAGGCTGTTTGAAAATGGCTCCACGCAGACGAGGCGGAAGCATTCCTCTTCACCTGATGATGACTCTTCTACGATTTTTCTTTTTTTAGCTGCCTTCTTGCCTCTTTGCAGATCCAGATTTTTTGGGGCCTGGCAGGGCAGGGTGGGTGCTGGGGCCTGGCAGGGCAGGGTTGGTGCTGGGGCCTGGCAGGGCAGGGTTGGTGCTGGGGCTTGGCAGGGCAGGGTGGGTGCTGGGGCCTGGCAGGGCAGGGTTGGTGCTGGGGCCTGGCAGGGCAGGGTTGGTGCTGGGGCCTAGCAGGGTTGGTGCTGGGGCCTAGCAGGGCAGGGTTGGTGCTGGGGCCTGGTAGGGCAGGGTTGGTGCTGGGGCCTGGCAGGGCAGGGTTGGTGCTGGGGCCTAGCAGGGTTGGTGCTGGGGCCTGGCAGGGCAGGGTTGGTGCTGGGGCCTGGTAGGGTAGGGTTGGTGCTGGGGCCTGGCAGGGCAGGGTTGGTGCTGGGGCCTAGCAGGGTTGGTGCTGGGGCCTGGCAGGGCAGGGTTGGTGCTGGGGCCTGGTAGGGCAGGGTTGGTGCTGGGGCCTGGCAGGGCAGGGTGGGTGCTGGGGCCTAGCAGGGCAGGGTTGGTGCTGGGGCTTGGCAGGGCAGGGTTGGTGCTGGGGCCTGGCAGGGCAGGGTTGGTGCTGGGGCCTGGCAGGGCAGGGTTGGTGCTGGGGCCTGGCAGGGTTGGTGCTGGGGCCTGGCAGGGCAGGGTTGGTGCTGGGGCCTGGCAGGGCAGGGTTGGTGCTGGGGCCTGGTAGGGTTGGGTTCTGAATGGGGCGATCTGTAACGTAACCGCAAACTGGGTTTCCAGAAATACATCCCTGTTGTAAGGTTGTACCCCAGCCAGCCTAAAGCCAGCCTGGATGTTCTAGGGGGTTGCAGCCAGAGGATAGGCGATTGCCACAATCCCAGGAATGTCATAAATTGACATTGTCCTCCCGGGATTGTTCCTCATCCAGGCATCACACCCGGTGTTGATGTGCCTCTCTAGCAGCCCGTAGACAGACCTGTCTCAGGGTTGAAGCCGGTGAGGGCGGGAAGGACAGCATCATTATGCCGTTTTCTTTGGCATAATTGAGTCCATCAATGGACAGATGAGCCTGGTTGTCTAAAAGGAGTAAACAGGGCTTCTCCTTTGAGCACTTTGTATGCTCGACGAAATATAGGCTATTTAGCTGACGCTTTTATCCAAAGCGACTTACATTGCAGTGGGTGCATCCATTTTTCAGTATGTTTGGTCCCAGCAGGAATCAAACCCACAGCCGAGGCGTTGCTCTACCAACTGAGCCACACGGGACCAGGAAATGTTTCAGGAAGTCAACAAAGTGCACATATTTCATCCACCCAGAGGGATTTGCCCCTCCTTTGCTGGTTTGCCCCACCTTTGCCAGGAGGCCTGTTGATCAGGAAATGATCGCGGGAGTTGACACAGAGGAGGATAAAACACGGAGGTAAACTATTCCCTGTGGCTGAGACGGCACAGGCTGAGACAGCACAGGCTGAGACAGCACAGGCTGAGACAGCACAGGCTGAGACAGCACAGGCCAGGGTGACGGGGGCTCTCCTTTCAGCACAGGCCAGGGTGACGGGGGCTCTCCTTTCAGCACAGGCCAGGGTGACGGGGGCTCTCCTTTCAGCACAGGCCAGGGTGACGGGGGCTCTCCTTCAGCACAGGCCAGGGTGACGGGGGCTCTCCTTCAGCACAGGCCAGGGTGACGGGGGCTCTCCTTCAGCACAGGCCAGGGTGA
>NC_139657.1:1738007-1745507 GCF_951799395.1 Argentina silus | reverse complement strand
GCACTGTATGTGTGCACTGTAGGCCATGGTGCTAGACCACTGGACCACTGGACCACTGGACCACTGGACCACCAGGCTACAGAAGAGACACGTCTGATCCGCCATAGAAGCCACAGCTGGTGGACGTTGTGTGGACGGAACCACTGTCATTCTGGAATGAGGAGTTCATAACTGTCGGAAAAAGACACCTTGGATTTGTATCCCAAATAATCCTTTATACATTTGTTTTTCTTGTTCCCCTGGTGATTTTCTTTGCGGTGTGTTGAAATCAACAGGTGATTTAACTTTTCAGCGAGGGAACAATGTACTGCATGTGAAACGTAAACATCCTTCTTCTCATACTAGTTCATCTTCAGTATTCTAAAGGGAGTAAGGTCTTTTTTTGTCTTTTTTTTTTTGTCTTTGTATTGTGTATACTTTTTCTAACTAAACATATTTTATTATAAAAAAAAACAATCATTGCGTTGATTGAACCTTTATTTAAGCAGGTGCAGAAAGACTTGGCAACAAAGCAACCAGGAAGTAATATCAGGAAAAGCAGAGATAACATTATATAAGCTGAAGGCCTTGGTCCCTTGACGTGTCATAATGCCATGTAATATTGCATGGGCCGATCATTCAGTAGTTGTTATTGTCAACCTGACATTCACAAAGTAGAGAAAATGAACAGTGGAATAGCCATGGAGAAATACTGTATATCTCATTTAGCCAGCCTGATAAGACACCATTATCATCTGATAGCCTGGGAGAGGTCGGATGAGGGAGAGAGAGAGGGGATGAGGGAGAGAGAGAGGGGATGAGGGAGAGAGAGAGGGGATGAGAAAGGGGATGAGAAAGAGAAAGAGGTGGCAGGCTGTATTTGTGTGTGTGGGGGGGACTGTTCAACACAGAGCAAATGGAGTGTAAGAAAATTAATATGTAATGACATTTGGGAGTGGGTTTGGGGTCTGTTTGGGAGTGGGTTTGGGATCTGTTTGGGAGTGGGTTTGGGGTCTGTTTGGGAGTGGGTTTGGGGTCTGTTTGGGAGTGGGTTTGGGGTTTGTTTTGGACCGGGTTTGGGGTTTGTTTGAGCAACAATGGGGCGGTGGGCTGGTGTGTAGCAGGGGGCACCAGGGGGCATGGGGGAGTGAGGGGGGCAGGCTTTGTTTGGAGAGCAGGGGGAACAATGGTCGTCCTCCTGGTGTGTGGGGGTTGGAGGGGGGTGTGAGGGGGGGGGCTGGCTGCAGGAGGGCCTGCCTGGGCCTGTCTGTCCCTGTCCCTGTCCCTGTCCACACACACACACACACACACACACACACACACACACACAGCCCCCCCCCACTGTCAAACCCTCCGTGCCCTGAGGTAAACCCAGTGTCACAAAGGGAACGTTTCAACACGGTCTGCTGCGCTGCACTTTCAGCCCCCCCCCAGCCCCCCCCCCAGCCTCGGACATGGCAGACGGTGAAGGGGGGGGGGCGGGGGGGCTACCTAAACGGTACAGCTGGCGCTACGCCAGTGACATCATAGTGGAGCATCTGCGCTGCAGCCGTGGCAACCATGGAACCTCTGCTCCGGCAGCATGGGGATGACCTCTGACCCTGTCCACCCTGGTTCCATGTGTTGAGTTGTAACTGTCACTGAAGCAGGGGAGGTAGAACTCGAAGGACCGCCTCATTGTAATGCATGGGATGGAGTCAAACACGGGTGTATTATTATTAATGCAGTGGTATTTGTAAAGTAATCACAGTGTTACACACACACACGCACACACACACACACACACACACGCACACACACACACACACACACACACACACACACGCACACACACACGCACAAACACACACACACACACACACACACACACACACACACACACACACACACACACACACACACACACACACACACACACAGACACAGAGGTGGGGCTAGAGTGTTACACAAAGTTGTCATCACAGTGTTACTACACACACACACACACACACACACGCACACACACACACACACACACGCGCACAAACACACACATACACACACACACACACACACGCACAAACACACACACACACACACACACACACACACACACACACACACACACACACACACACAGACACAGAGGTGGGGCTAGAGTGTTACACAAAGTTGTCATCACAGTGTTACTGTGTTACACAGTGCACAAACATACACACACACACACACACACACACACAAGTTGTTATTATATTAAGTTAGAGATCACCATGGCTCCATTAATGTTTCTAAGTGCAGTCGTATCAGTGACAGACTCTGTCAGTGCGACAAGGAAGAAGCATGAAGCATATGACATAACACACGTTTCACCACAGAAATCGCTGGATCAGCATTTCACAAACAGCGTCCTCATGATTAAAAACATCTGCCTGTTTTAATCTGCCGCATCTCTCTCTCCAAAACACCGCTGATGGAAATGATCAGCGCCTCTCATCAGCTCTCCTTTCAGCTTTCCTCCTAAATCCCTCGCTTTTGTTTGCCATGTTTTTTCCGCGGTTGTTTAGGCTACGGTTGGGATCCGAGGGCTGATAGCGGGCGGAGGACTTTATCTCTTCATGCAACGCGTCATCAGTCATTAGGTGAGTCAGATCCTGAGGGTTCTGGGCTTCAGCCTGAAGCAGGAAGTTCAGACCTCAGCGACTTGCCCTCCTAACCTGGACGTTTTTCTCTTACACATATAACATCATACTCTATATTGTAGACTTTTGTCATTTTTCATATTTTATTATATGGTTCTCTATATATATAGATTTGTTTTCCTTTAGTGTTTTTTGTCTTTCATTTTATGCACTTTGAGATTATTCTTGGATAATGGAAAGTGCTTTATAAATGTAATACATTATTATATTTTTTTTAAATTATTATTAGTAGTATTAGTATTAGTATTATTATCTATAATGTTATTTTACATTTAGCATTCTCTTTATTGAGGTCCGGTTAAATAAATCTCAATACGATGCCCCCTCCATCCTTAGCTTGCTCTCCTCTCTCTAAATTTAAACACACACGCACGCACACATATATATATACACACACACACACACACACACACACACACACACACTCCGCTAGCCTGCTCCGGAGTTCACTTATTTGAGCGGTGTTGATAATGACTCTAACCTGCAGGCCTCTCTTTCCTGGTGAAGGATATTGTTTGTGTAGGTAGGGGGTGGCTGGGGATGTGTAGGTAGGGGGTGGCTGGGGATGTGTAGGTAGGGGGTGGCTGGGGGTGTGTGTGTGTGTGTGTGTGTGTGTGTGTGTGCGTGTGTGTGTGTGTGTGTGTGTGTGTGTGTGTGTACGTGTGTGTGTGTGTGTGTGTGTGTGTGTGTGTGTGTGTGTGTACGTGTGTGTGTGTGTGTGTGTGTGTGTGTATGTGTGTGTGTGTGTGTGTGTGTGTGTGTGTGTA
The DNA here is from genome assembly GCF_951799395.1 of Argentina silus. Lineage (NCBI taxonomy): Eukaryota > Metazoa > Chordata > Actinopteri > Argentiniformes > Argentinidae > Argentina > Argentina silus. The sequence goes on along the minus strand of NC_139657.1, from coordinate 1,742,083 downwards.
CGTGTGTGTATGTGTGTGTGTGTGTGTGTGTGTGTGTGTGTGTGTGTGTGTGTGTGTGTGTACTGTATATGTGTGTCTGTGTGAGTGTGAGACGCTCCGGGAAGATGACAGATAATGGCAGAGGTCTGGCTTGGGTGGCTCAGAAGAAGAATAGGAGCTGTGCGTAGGAAACCTATCAGCAGCACAGTACCTGGAGGAAGGGAGGCTGGCCTGGTCCCAGATATCTGGACAATAGCTATGACCTAGGGCCGGAAGTGGAGGCCGTTGTGTTGCAACTGTTACGCTGCATTGATTTGCTCTTTGGAACTAGGAAACTAGGAAACGTCCAATTCGCCAACTCATGTACCTCTGAGAATACAGAGTTTCTAGCTCAGGGCTGTCTCAGAACTGGCCATCAGAGAGCCCGATAGGCACAATTGTGGGGCTTTGACAGCTAGCTTTGCATAGTCACGCCGTGTACATCTTGGTGGGAAGCTCCGATTTTCGGAGGAGTACTTGAATGCACAGTCCTTGAGGAATAGACACAGAGCCACGTGTTGAACAAGACCAAATGTTGCACCAAAGTAGTTTTAGTGGAAAATGTTCACACACCTGTAACGTTGGTCCAGGTGCTTAAAAGTACAAAACTTGAGTCACTTTTGTATCTTCTTCTGCAGTCGAGTTGAGACAAGCTTCACTATAACCAGTCTGTTGTGAATAACACTGTGGGTACTAAAACAAACATGGCCGCCGCTTCAGACAGCAAACAGAACAGTTTCCACAGGGTTCCGTGGTTCCACCTCCGTGTCATTAGCACTGGGGTGGGAGGAGATGACACGGGGGGGGGGGACGACGACGACGACAAACAAACACTCTCCTCCTCCTCTTCCTATTCTTCTTCCTCCACTTCCTCCTCCTCCTCCTCCCCTTGCTCCTCTTCTTCCTCCTCCTCTTCCTCTTCCTCCTCCTCCTCCCCTTGCTTCTCCTCTACCTCCTCTTCCTCCTCTTCTTCCTCTTCCTCCTCCTCCTCTTCCTCCTCTTCCTCCTCCTCTACCTCCTCCTCCTCCTCCTCTTCCTCACGTTGTTCCACAGAGTAGATGTGTTAAAGTATCTCTGAGTAGGCCAGTGACCTATACAAGTAGGTCAAGTAGACATGGGAGGCTGGTGGAGGTAGAAATCGGGAGGACGGGCTCATTGTCATGCATGGAACGGAATGAAGAATGGCATGAAACACAGAGTCTGTGGGTCACATGTGTTTGATACCATTCCTCATTCCGTTCCATGCATCACAATGAACCCGTCCTCCGATTTCTACCTCCACCAGCCTCCCCTGTTCTCCATACACAGTTCTACCGTATTAATAGTGTGAGGGTGTTTTTTCAACCTTTATTTTACATGGAAAGTCTCTGAGAGGACCAAGTGTTGCTGTTGCTTGAATTTGTCTGTACCTGAATATGCCAGAATAAGTCTATTTTATTATTCAAAATATATATTTTTTTTTTTCCATAATTCTTCCCTATCTTGGGCTGAGAGACAGTTTTGAGCCTCACATAAACAAGCTTGTTGCTTGGAAACAACGACATGTATTCACAATAATGCAGTCCAAATTGATTTCCCATTTGTGTGTACAAGGCTCTGATTAAGAGAGAAATGCAATTGTGATGAATGGCATTTCAATCATGTGGCATGAACTGAAAAGGTAATTCAATGTTTTGCCCTTGTTTGCCAGAGATTACCTTTAAATGGTTCGTCATGTCGGTGACCTCAGCGTCCACCGTTGTTAACAAGTCACATTTCATACAGGGTCACCGCTCCGGTCCTTCCTAAACCCTCCCGAGGCACGTGTCCCGCGGGCCCTCTCTCCGTCCCTAACAGGAGCATCTCCATGGTGCTCTGTCAGGAGAGCTGTGGTATGCACTAATCTACCCAGCTGAGGTAGCTGCTGAATAGACAGACGTTTCCTCCTCACACGCACGCACACACACACACACACACACACACACACACACACACACACACACACACACACACACACACACACACGCACGCACACACACACACACACACACACTCAGTCTGGGATCATTAGTGGTGACCGTGTTTGTATTCATTAGAAGCTTATGAAACACCACTCAGTGACTCTGTGAATAGTCTGGGCCTATATCTTTGTGTGTGTGTGTGTGTGTGTGTGTGTGTGTGTGTGTGTGTGTGTGTGTGTGTGTGTGTGTGTGTGTGTGTGGCTACAGTCCTCTGCCACGTGTAACTGTGTTCATCCGTGTCTCTACCGTCCAGAGCCCCCTGGTTTGGCTGGAGTGTGTTTAAAGGTGGTTAAAGACACTAGTTGTTGTGGTGTTGAGGCCTGAAACCCTCATCTGTGGTGTTGTGTCACTCGGGGTCAGAGAAAGGTCACATTGAAAGCAACATCAGGGGAGGCTGGTCAGGGGAGGCTGGTGGAGGTAGAAATTGGAGGACGGGCTCATTGTAATGCACGAAACGGAATGAGGAACAGTGTCATGAGCCTGTCCTCCCGATTTGTGCCTCCACTGGTTTCCATGCACTGCAACAAGCCCGTCCTCCGATTTCTACCTCCACCAGCCTCCCCTCTGCTCTGTATCCTCTCTAAAGCACAATGTCAAGGCAGAAGTCAGGGTCTCTCAGAAGAAAAAAAACAACATGTTTTTCCACCAGAACAGCCTCTCAATGTTCCCAATTATTACCTCTACAAAAGAGACGTGTCAATGATAATGGATCTGCAGCAGCAGGGGCCGGTGAATAGTCTCCTTCAGATGGAGGGATATTGAAATAATAACCGCGTGCTCCGTCCTCTCCAAGGTGAGATAAAGGAAGCGCACGTCTCTCTCGGTGCCTCGATGAAATGTCATGTTGTACGAGACGTGGACAGGCTTTCACGGCGGCCGGGATGCTAAGAGATCGGACAGAGAAAGGCTTGAAAGGAGATGGGTTGCCTCTAATTCAATCAACTGCCCCTACGTCAATGATGATGATGATGATGATGATGGGCTAATCAACTACTGTAATAGCGGTGTGTCCGATGAGTAGGTGGTTCTGAATGGCAACGGATAAAAGGCTTTTTCTATTTTTCTTTCTCACCAGACGATCATTCTGTTACTGAACCTTGAAGACCATTAACCATGTACTGCACATCAGATGTTATCATAACCTTTATCATACGTGTAGAAATGGATTCTTTCTGTGGGTTAGATTCCTGTGCTGTCATTGAGCCTTGAAGATCATTATTAGTTGGTAGAGCATGGCGCTAACAATGCTTAGGTTGTGGGTTTGATTCCTGCTGGGACCATATATACTGAAAAATGTATGTACTCACTGCAATGTAAGCCGTTTTGGATAAAAGCGTCAGTTAAATGGCATATATTATGTTATGGAACCTTTATCATAAGAAGTGTGGAAATGGATTATTTACGTGGGTTAGATTCCTTTGCTGTCATTTCTGGGGGGGGGGAAGGGTGTCTCCTGGAGGAGCATGTGTTTTGGATGGATACAGCAGCTGCTTCCTAGTCCAATAGACCACCTTTTACTGGTCCAACAGACCACCTTTTACTGGTCCAACAGAATACATCTTACTGGTTCAACAGAAGATGTCTTACTGGTCCAAGAGAAGATGTCTTACTGGTCCAAGAGGAGGTGTCTTACTGGTCCCAGGGAAGATGAGAGAAGATGTCTTACTGGTCCAAGAGAAGATGTCTTACTGGTCCAAGAGGAGGTGTCTTACTGGTCCCAGGGAAGATGAGAGAAGATGTCTTACTGGTCCAAGAGGAGATCTGTGGGACTATCAGGCAGAGGAAGTCTCTCCTGCAGCGCTGATGTTCCCTGTTACAGTGATAACATGATCAGGCCCCATTCTACTAACACAACCCCCTGGTGATGTATTCACTCACACACACACACACACACACACACACACACACACACACACACACACACACACACACAACCCCCTGGTGATGCCCTCTCTCTCTCAAATATACATATCATTACATTTCATTACAACAGTCTGGCTTGGCTGCAATAGCGTAGCCTGCTTAGCTCCTAGCCTGCAGCCTTGCACATTGCACACT
>NC_139657.1:1728768-1732807 GCF_951799395.1 Argentina silus | reverse complement strand
GCTTTGCCCCATTCTCTAAAAACAGGGGAGGAGGGGGGGAGAGGGAGGGGGGAGAGGGGGTGATGGAGGGGGGAGAGGGGGTGGACGAGGGGGGAGAAGGGGTGGAAGGGGGAGATAGGGGGGGAGAGGAGGGGGAGACAGGGGTGGAGGAGGGGGGGAGAAGGGGGTGGAGGGGGGCAGACAGGGTGGAGGAGGGGGGAGACTGGGGTGGAGGAGGGGGGAGACGGGGGTGGAGGGGGGCAGACAGGGTGGAGGAGGGGGGAGACGGGGGTGGAGGGGGGCAGACAGGGTGGAGAAGGGGGGGGGGGTGGAGGGGGGGAAACAGGGTGGAGGAGGGGGGCAGACGGGGGTGGAGGAGGGGGGGGGTGGAGGGGGGGAAACAGGGTGGAGGAGGAGGAGACATGGGTGGAGGGGGGAGAGGGGGTGGAGGAGGGGGAAGACGGGGGATGATTATGTACCGTTAAGCCGTCTAGAATGGGCAGCTGGTCGGCTCGAGTCAGATGTCAGGCTCTGCAGCCAAGAGTGGGAGAGAGTGTGTGTGTGTGTGTGTGTGTGCATCCATGTGTATGTGTGTGTGTGTGTGTGTGTGTGTGTGTGTGTGTGTGTGTGTGTGTGTGTGTGTGTGTGTGTGTGTGTGTGTGTGTGCACCCGTGTGTCCGTTGATGTGTGTGCACCCTTGTGTGTATGAGCACCCATGTGTGTGTGAGTGCACCCTTGTGTGTGAGTGCACCCTTGTGTGTGTGTGTGTGTGTGTGTGTGTGTGTGTGTGTGTGTGTGTGTGTGTGCACCCGTGTGTGTGTGAATGGATTTATGAGGGGGAGTGGCGACCTCACTGACTCTCTGCTGCTCAGAGGGAAACACCTGCATGGAAGGATCATATCAGTATAAGCTGCCTATCTCCCATCTCTGCCAGCGGATTGGTCAGCGCTCCGCTCCTCTGAGCCAGGGGATTGGTCGGACCAACACCATCTGGTCTGCAGACATGGAGCTACTTAGAACCATTGTTCAGAACCGGCTCTCTGTTGTCCACTGAGGGTGGAAACAGGTGACTCTGGAGGAGAACAGTCTGTTTGTTTGTTTGTCTGTTTGTTTGTTTGTTTGTTTGTTGTTTGTTTGTTTGTTTGTTGTTTGTTTGTTGTTTGTGGGCAGGACAGCGTGGTTATGATATAACAAACATCTCAGGAACTTCATATTTATTATGGTTCACCCCCCAAACAGTTTGTCTTGAGGCTCTCGAATGTTCTAACCATGAGATCTGTCTCAATCTGCTGGGTAAGGCGCACACACACACACACACACACACACACACACACACACACACACACACACACACACACACACACACACACACACACTCACACACACACACACACACACACACACATTACGAAGACGTTAGCGCTATCCCAACTAGCTAGCTATCGCTAGTTTTTATGACGCAAAAAAAAATGTAACGTTAACGAGTGGACTTTAAATAGGCTTATACAATGGTAAAAAAAGTACTTACTTCAGTTAACTTTTTTTAACTTTGACAGGGGCACAAAGGCCACCTTGGCCGTAAATTGAACATTTTTTCACAGGGCATCAAGGCCAAAGTGCGGGGCAACGACGGCCATGGCCGTCGTGGCCGTCGTGAAATTCCCACCCTGATACACACACATACACACTCTGTTTTCCTGTAACAATATGAAGGCCAGACTAAGCCCAGAGGACGGGGCTAAGACACAGCAGCAGCTTTCCCACATCCCTCTTTCCATCCCTCTTTCCATCCTTCTTTCCATCCCTCTTTCCATCCCTCTTTCCATCCTTCTTTCTGTCCTTCTCCATCTTTCTCTCTATCCTTCCCCATCCCTCTCTCTCTTCCCCCGTCCCCAGACCTCCAGCCTGGCCACGTTAGGGTTAGGGACCTCCCTCTGAAAGGTTATGGAGTCAGGGGAGGCTGATGGAGGTAGAAATCGGAGGACAATTTGTCTGTGTGTGTGTGTGTGTGTGTGTGTGTGTGTGTGTGTGTGTGTGTGTGTGTGTGTGTGTGTGTGTGTGTGTGTGTGACATCATTGTATGCTGCAGTGCCTTGTGGGAGTGTGGTCAGGTCGTCCTGGGACCAGGGCAGGGGAAATGAGAGCTTTAAAAAGATCTCCAATATCAGCAGTGATGTTAAAGGAAATATTTCAGAAATGCTGTTGCCAATGAGTGTGTGTGTGTGTGTGTGTGTGTGTGTGTGTGTGTGTGTGTGTGTGTGTGTGTGTGTGTGTGTGTGTGTGCGCGTGTGTGTGTGTGCGAATGTGCGTATGTGTGTGTGTGTGTGTTTGTATCTGTGAATGTGCATCCGTGCGTGTGTGTATCCGTGCATGCATGCGTGCGTGTGTGTGTGTGCGTGTGTGTGTGCGTGTGTGCGCGCGCGTGTGTGTGTGTGTGTGTGTGTGCGCGCCTGTGTGTGTGTGTGTGTGTGTGTGTGTGCGCGCGCCTGTGTGTGTGTGTGTGTGTGTGTGTGTGTGTGTGTTAGCACACACATGCATGTGTGCGGGAGGTGTTGTGTGTGTCATTATCCTTTATCCCTGACCCCTGCCCTGGATCTGTTGGCCCCTGCCCAGGCCAGGGGTCATAGCGGTTCGTAAACAGGTCATAACAGGTCATGGGTCAGTGTGCTGGTCCATCCATCAGCTCTGTGGGAGAGTTGCCCACTCACACCATCAGCTGTCAGCTGACTTTCTAACCTTTTCACTTTTCACATCTTTTTCACTGACTCACAGCCCCAACCTACAGTACATAAACCAACTGTCAACCAACTCCACATAGCTCCACTGTATACACTGACATCTCCTCCGCCCAAACATGTCACTGTTTGCCCTCAACCTTGCCTGTCAAATCCTATCAAGCAACTGCCCTGGGGGTCCCCCCTCTGTCACTAGACCAGGGGAGGCTGGTGGAGGTAGAGATTCCATGAACCGTGGTGTCAGAGCAGATATGGAGATGTTGCTGGTGGTGGTGATGGTGGTGGTGGTGGTGGTGGTGGTGGTGGTGGTGGTGGTGGTGGTGGTGGTGGTGGTGGGGATGGTGGTGGAGGTGGTGGTGGTGGTGGTGGGGATGGTGGTGGAGGTGGTGGAGGTGGGGATGGTGGTGGTGGTGGTGGTGGTGGTGGTGGAGGTGGTGGTGGTGGTGGTGATGGTGGTGGTGGTGGTGGTGGTGATGGTGATGGTGGTGGTGGTGGTGGTGGAGGTGGGGATGGTGGTGGTGGTGGTGGTGGAGGTGGAGATGTTGCTGGTGGTGGTGATGGTGGTGGTGGTGGTGGAGGTGGTGGAGGTGGGGATGGTGGTGGTGATGGTGGTGGTGGTGGTGGTGGTGGTGGTGGTGGTGGTGATGGTGGTGGTGGTGGAGGTGGTGGTGGGGGTGGTGGTGATGGTGGTGGAGGTGGTGGTGGTGGAGTTGATGGTGGTGGTGGTGGTGGTGGTGGTGGTGGTGGTGGGGGTGGTGGTGGGGGTGGGGGTTGTTGTTGAGTTCCGATGGTGAGCTGCTTGTGTATCTCGGTGAAAACCTGCATGCCTCTCACCCTCCAGACGAGAATGCAGTTCCTTGCTGCGTGTTGTGTTGCTGGTCTGGTCCGGTGGGGCTGTGGGAGGCTCACCGCTGCTGACAGCCTCTGAAGGACATGGAAGCAGATATGGTTTGGTTGATATTTCCATAAAGGATGTGGATTAGTTGGCTGGTGTAAAACTTTGTTGAAAGGAACTTAGCAGGGTTGCTCCTCTGATGGACAGGAAAATCACAGGGACATTGGGAAATAAAAACACATTTGAACGTTCTTTTTTCTGTCCAGTCTTTCTCTCTTTCTTTCTCCCTCTCTCTCTCTCTCTCCCTCTCCCTCTCTCTCCCTCTCTCTCTCTCCCTCCCCCCCCCCCCTCTCTCTCTCTCTCTTAACCAGTCAGAGAGATAAGTTGACATGGCTCCTAGTGGGAACTCTTATGAGCGTCAGGGGGGTTTCTCTGGGTTTGTTTGCTCTCTCCCCTTCCCTCTCCCCCTCTTCTCTCTCCCATCTCTCTCC
>NC_139657.1:1711268-1721268 GCF_951799395.1 Argentina silus | reverse complement strand
TGTTGCCATCCTTGTTAAAGCTGGTGTTGATCAGCTGGAGTTGTTTCAGGATGTAAAACTTTGTTGTGGTCTGTTGCTTCAGGGGGGGCTGGTGGAGGAAGAAATCGGATAAAATGGGGTCGTTGTAATGCCTGGAATAGAATAAGGAACGGTATCAACCTCTGGTGTGCTTAGATGTTGATTGTTGTTGTTGATGTTGATGTTGATGTTGATTGTTGTTGTTGATGTTGATGTTGATGGTTGTTGTTGATGTTGTTGTTGATTGTTGTTGTTGATGTTGTTGTTGTTGTTGATGATGTTGTTGATGTTGTTGTTGTTGTTGATGATGTTGTTGTTGTTGATGTTGATGTTGTTGTTGTTGATGTTGTTGTTGATGTTGATGTTGTTGTTGTTGTTGATGTTGATGTTGTTGTTGTTGATGTTGTTGATGTTGATGTTGATGTTGTTGTTGTTGTTGTTGTTGTGTCCCTTCAGGCGGACCTGAACTGTAACGTGCAGGATGATGCCGGAGCGTTCTACGGCGTGACCAGCCAATACGAGAGCTCTGAGAACATGACCATCACCTGCTCCACCAAGGTGTGCTCCTTCGGCAAGCAGGTGGTGGAGAAGGTGGAGGTGAGGAACAAAGAGTTCTGTACACATTACATAGTGTATTTGTGTGAGTGAGTGTGTGTGTGCGTGTGTGCGTGCGTGCGTGCGTGCGTGCGCGTGCTTGGTGTAACCTTAAAACTTCCATCTGTTTGATTTTGACAACAGTTGTCCTGATACCTCCATACCATACTGTCTCATACTGTCTCATACTGTCTCATACTGTCTCACACTCTCCTTCATATATGAACTCATATTCATGTGTTTTTCACTATTTGCTCCCAACAACATTTAAACACCGACACCTGTGCTACATACCTCTCATCTGTGCTACATACCTCTCACCTGTGCTACATACCTCTCATCTGTGCTACATACCTCTCACCTGTGCTACATACCTCTCATCTGTGCTACATACCTCTCATCTGTGCTACATACCTCTCACCTGTGCTACATACCTCTCATCTGTGCTACATACCTCTCACCTGTGCTACATACCTCTCATCTGTGCTACATACCTCTCATCTGTTTCATTTTCATCAGTTACTTCTTTAAACACACACGCACGCACACACACACAAAGTTGTTGTTCATGTTCATAAAGTTGTTGTTACCTGAGTGTGTCTGTGCCTCCTCCCCTCCGTCAGACGGAGTACGCACGGTTTGAGAGCGGGCGCTTCGTCTACAGGATCAGCCGCTCTCCCATGTGTGAATACATGATCAACTTCATCCACAAGCTCAAACACCTGCCTGAGAAATACATGATGAACAGCGTGCTGGAGAACTTCACCATCCTCCTGGTAACGACCACTGTGTGTGTGTGTGTGTGTGTGTGTGTGTGTGTGTGTGTGTGTGTGTGTGTGTCTGTGTCTGTGTCTGTGTCTGTGTGTGTGTGTGTGTGTGTGTGTGTGTGCGTGTGTGTGCCTGCGTGTCTGTGTCTGTGTCTGTCTGTGTGTATGTCCGTGTGTGTGTGTGTGTGTGTGTGTGTGTGTGTGTGTGTGTGTATGTGTGTGCCTGCGTGTCTGTGTCTGTCTGTGTGTGTGTCCATGTGTGTGTGTGTGTGTGTGCCTGCGTGTCTGTGTCTGTGTGTGTGTGTGTGTGTGTGTGTGTGTGTGTGTGTGTGTGTGTGTGCCCTCCTCACGGTGCCCTCCCCTCCTGTGTTGCAGGTGGTCACCAACAGGGACACCCAGGAGACGCTGCTCTGCATGGCGTGTGTGTTTGAGGTGTCCAACAGCGAGCATGGAGCTCAACATCACATCTACAGGCTGGTCAAGGAATAACACCCAGGGCTCTCAGAGGAGAAGCACTGCACCACACACAGACTGGGACTAACCATCACACTGGCCTGACCTGATGGACATCTGGATTGATTGATTGATTGATTTATTGATTGATTTATTGATTGATTTATTGATTGATTGGTTGGTTGGTTAATTGATCTGTCTGATGAAGTGGAGCGAAGCAGACTGAAGAAGAATGTGAACTATAGGAAAGCGTTGTCCTCCGGACAGGCCAATAAGTCTGAACCCTGAACTCTAAGAGAGGACAGAACACCATTGTTTTCTGACAGCAAAGTCATTCTAACGGCACCAATCAGTGTGGAGCAGAGCAGCTCTCTGTTGGGGAGAAACGGGGAGAACACTGGAAAAGTACCCTGTGTATCAGCAGACCAATCAATGTTTGGAGTGGTTGTGGACAGATCTGGGAGCGTTTGCTTTAGCCTGCCGGAAGTGCCAGGTGGGCTGGATTTGGCACCGTTGGGACGGTTCCATTGGTTCCTGTGTGCCAGGCAAACTCAATCAAGCACCGCTGTTTGAAGCCAGGTCTGGTTTTGGACATACAACAACAACAACAACATGAAACAACCAAGCGCTCTGTGAAACACACACACACACACACACACACACACACACACACACACACACACACAAGCCTTCAGAAAGACTATTGAACCTCATGTCAGAATGGCTGTGCCTCTACAGAAATACCTTTCTTGTGAAGCCTATCACGGATAATATTACCATTCTATTTTTGTCTTTTTAATGTATATTATTTGTATGAGTGCAGCTGTCTGTTTGTGTCACAGTTGTGCCACACCTTCATCTTGGTGAGTGACTATAGTCACATCTGTAGTTTAGACATACCTGTACACACTGACTGAACAAGCACTGGGTAATATAGGAACCAGGGGAGGCTGGCGGAGGTAGAAATCGGAGGACGGGCTCATTGTAATGCACGGAACGGAACGAGGAAACACGTTGTCTTTGATACCGTTCCTCGTTCCGTTCCGTGCGTTACAATGAGCCCGTCCTCCGATTTCTACCTCCACCAGCCTCCCCTGATAGGAACGTGTTCTGTCAGGTCTCAGTGTCCTGCAGGTTTCATACCGTCAGAATAATCATAAGAAGCTGATATCTGATATCACACCATAAACACACATCTACAGCAACGGCAGCAGACATTCACACTGGCACATTTTCCAAAGAAGAGAAATGTAGTTTTCTACATTTTGTACATTTTGGATAACTTAGCATATAACTGAACTATGAAGAAGACAGGTTATTGACACCATAACTCCAGGGAAACAATATGAAACTATAAATTAAATATAAGCATATTCAGGTACCTGTTTGCAGCTTGACTCTCCGTTCCCTCTCCTCTGTGCCCTGCGGACGAGAGGAAGCACTGTGATGACGTTAGTACACTACACGTACTGTACACAGGCTGCTGTCCGAGAACAGACATCTCCCACGCTATCTTTACAATGAGCTGCTGTGGTGGGAGGCTGGTGGAGGTAGAAATCGGAGGACGCGCTCATTGTAACGCATGGAATGGAATGAGGAACGAGCCCGTCCTCCGATTTTAACCGCCTGCCTCCGCCGTTTCCCACCCACGTTACACAACAACACAGAAGAAGTCCTAGCGTTCACGTACACAAACAGAACGTCACAAATTGAAGCACTGCGCCGAGGTCAAATGCATCCATTAAAGCGCTTTGCGGGTGGTTGTGTACGACGGGGCTGACTCACCGAGGTTCTGTAACTGACTGTCGCGGTGACCGAAACTGCCCATGTTGTGGATGCAGTACGTCAGGGGATTTTCATGGCAGTAACGTCTAAGGTTTCTGTGGCTCTGGATGCTAAGCAGCCGTACCCTGTCTGACGCCCACGCTCCTGAGGCCTCCTTCACTCATCCTAGCCTCAACCCCGACGGTGGCTAACTCTCACACATAGAGATAGACGCTGTAAGTTAACCGGACCACTGAAGCTGTGAGCTCTTCCCCTACGCTGGAAGACCACCCCGTTGTTGTCCCATATGTAAGGAGTCTTTACAGTACATGTCCACCAGGGGAGGCAGGTGGAGGTAGAAATCGGAGGACAGGCTCATTGGAATGCATGGGACGGAAAGAGGACGCGTGTTTGATACCATTCCTCATTCCATTCCATGCATTGTAATGAGGTCGTCCTCCGATTTCTACCTCCACCGGCCTCCCCTGCAGTACATATCTACTGTGTCCGTGTCTGTGTGTACGGTGCCTTTTGTCGGTTATAATTCAGACTGAAATCCATACATTCTGATGCATCTTATTGGTCCATAAACTGTAAATTCACAACTGTCAACTGTGTTACATGTTCCACCTATTTCACCGTGTTCCACGAAGTAACTTTGATAACTCATCAACAGACTATTACAAAAAAAACAATAACATACACAATAACATACAAGTTCTATGTGAAATCAATGGACGCAGTAATAACTTTGCCTTGCCTCTTCAAAAACCAAAAATCTGGGGACACACTGACTCTCTGCACTGTAGCATGAAGTGCCTTTGGTAAGGACTAGGACTCTCCAGCTGAGAAGAAGAAAAAGAAGAAGAAGAAGAAGAAGAAGTGAAACCAAAAAGTCAAACAGATGAAGGAAGAGAGGAGAGAGAGAGATCACCAGAATGCCTTTTCCTGTGTCCTTCGCTTTGTGTCTCCCTGTTGAGTCTTCATCATCATCATCATCATCAACATCATATTCTTCATCATCAACATCGTCATCATTATCCTCACCATCATCATAATCTTCATCACCACCATCATAATCTTCATCATTGTCATCATCATCAGTTATTTGGGAGAGTATTGTACCCTCTCTGACAGTAGAGAAGCATGTTCAGTTCAAAGTGTTATGATCGTTAGATGTCAGAGTAACAGCCGTTGAAGGTTCGTCTCCCTGTGTCGTTGTCACACTCAGTGAAATGTATTATCATCTTGTGTAAGGTCAAAGGTCACAACCAGGGGAGGCTGGAGGAGGTAGAAATCGGAGGACGGGCTCGTTGTAATGTATGGAATGGAATGAGGAATGGTATCAAGCACTCGTGTGTTTGATACCATTCCTCATTCCATTCCATCCCATGCGTTATACACACGTGTTTGATACCATTCCTAATTCCATCCCATGCATTACAATGAGCCCGTCCTCCGATTTCTACCTCCTCCAGCCTCCCCTGGTTACCACACCAACAACATCACCCTGCCACCACTCCCAACAGTTCCTTGGAAAGAGGAAATGCAGTATACTTGTATGTTACGGTGTTGTTGAAGACATGGATTAGGATCATGCCAGGAATACATTTACCTGTGCTCTCACAGTAACGATTGAGACTTAACTGAATACTATGAAGACGATGGGAAATGTTGGAGGGTTTTGACTCAAACATCATCAGTGAAGCTCTGGGTCTTGTGTTGATTGTCTGCGTACAGGTACTGGTACCTTTTGTCAATACATTTTTTTCAAAATTGGCTTTCATTTAATCATCCCCTGAATATGTGGGTGCAGAGAACCGGTGCTTTGTATAAAAAGAAAATAATGTATTCTATGTTTGGTACAAATGTTTAATATCTTTAAAGATGGTGGCAAATTGAGATAAGAATATGAGAGCAGAAACGTGGATGTGTTGTGATGTATCTGCGCAGGGTCTGGCCTTCGCTTTGTAACTTTTTCCTCATTGCTAAAATGTTAGATATTTTATAGCTTTCTAGACACTTTGTATGCATATAATATCCAATTTAAATAAATGGTCCATTCTTTGATTGTTTTTGCTTGTTTTGTCAAGTAAGTGAAGGGTACACTTTCCAATACATTTAATATATTTTGTATATTTCATAGATTATCTCTCTCTCTCTCTCTCTCTCTCTCTCTCTCTCTCTCTCTCTCTCTCTCTCTCTCTCTCTCTCTCTCTATATATATATATATATATATATATACACATACATATAATATATGAAATATACAAAATATATTAAAGAAGTTAATGTATGTTATGTTATAATGTTATGTTATAATGTCATGAATCAAATCACATTAACTTCTGGTTGCCGACCACTAATATTACGGCAAAGACAAACCGCTCGTAATGAACAGCAGAGGGCGCTGCAACCCAACGATTCATTGAAAGCCACGACTCGCGAGACCTCTGAAGAAACTCAAATTCATTCTTTCGTTCATAGACGTTATCTGCAGATTGTCGAGTAATTTTGGACACAATTTCGGTCTTAAAATCTCATTTAAGTGTACCTATTTTTTGTATCAAGAATAGTTGATCAATTAATTGCACCCTTCTCAATAGGAATCTAAACCTGGCAACACGTGATACTGTCATTCACCCATTCACATTTTAGAATCAACATACAGAAAATGATTTTGCCCAGATATCCTCTTTGAGTCAGTATCATCTGATGTTGTCGGTGCTGGAGATGAAGAATGCCCTGCTGGCATTGTCATGACAGCCAGCCTGTAGGGTTTATGTTCATGTTTCATCAACAAGAGTTGGCCCCGCACCAACTCTGCTCCAGGGTCGTCACAGGCTAAATCCACCCGGACCGATGACAGACAAATCCTTTTTTACGTTTTCATCAAACACAGTTTCCCCAGTAAACGATTTCCCATGTCTTTGGATGGCCCGGGTTGGATTCTCGGCCAATGCAACGGACACTTTTTAAGGTCATCATAAACTACAACCAGAAACGTCGTTAAATATGACATCAGGGGTTTCATCAGTTGTACAACACGATTGTTTTAGGCTACCAGTAAGAAGCCATTTTATTTTGGGTCCTAATCTGAAAATGGGATGAGCACAGATATAATTCAGTCATTCAGTCAATAAATAACTTAATTCAACAATTAGACAACTATCAAAACAGAGCTGTTCACACACACACACACACACACACACCACACACACACACCCGCCTTCCTTTGCTCTCTGCAACAACGTACAGTCAGCCAACCGACCGTCCTCACTCATCTCTACAGAGTAGTTCTATTCAGCTGCTCAGCTGACAATAGAAACATAAACAACGTTTATGTTTAGCAGAGGGATGTTTATGAATGCGAACGTGTGCCCACATGCGCCTTTGTGTGTGTGTGTGTGTGTGTGTGTGTGTGTGTGTGTGTGTGTGTGTGTGTGTGTGTGTGTGTTTTATGTGACATACAGTCTTTCTATAGGCTATCTCTATACATGTGTTAAGATGATCTCCCATCCCGTGTGACAGACGAGAATTCTACCACTGAACCACCAATGCTTACATGCTACGTTTGGGCTTGTAAAACGGATTTAGAGATATGATATTGCCAGATATGTTGTATATCTGTTTTAAATGGAGGAAGCCGACATTGGAAAGCAGAAAAATAATTAAATTATTGTTTGGACTATTTGCATAGTAGTTGTCAGGTGAGAAGTCAGACTGACAAGTTTGGAGTTGACAGGGAACACTGCCACGCCCGGGTATCGAACCCAGGGGTAATCAGCTTGTATATGTGTTGTTTTGAAGGATTGTGTCTAAACCATTGCAAGTTTTTTTATTTTTTTTATTATCTAACCTTTATATAGACAGGTAGGCTAGTCATTGAAAACCAATTCTGTTTTACAGTAACGACCCGCTTGTATAAGTGCACTTACAAATGATTAATGAATGCTCGTAAATGCGAATGAGGCTCATCGTATTTATGAATGATATGGGATAGCCTACACATTTGTTTGTTTTAGGGGGACAGATCAGAAGTCAGAGTTTAAGATTTGCTGACATAGCGGTAAATCGGTTGAGTTTCTCTCAGTTTTTGGCAACTTTCCTTAACATTTGTTGACTCACATTCTCATAACGTGGGCGGGTGACTTCACATTCAAAAACTTCTGTTTGGGAGTTGTGGCGTCACGTGACCAGCAGGGACTAGGGAGAGCGTGGAGAGAGAGAGAGAGAGAGAGAGAGAGAGAGAGAGAGAGAGAGAGTCCCGTTTCGCGTGGAGGGCGTTTCTAGTGTTCCACACAAACGTACTCACAGTGCGCTCAGATCGCGAGGAGGAACGACGCACTTTTTCTCCTCCGCTGGAAAATCAGCTCTACGCGAAGAGAGTGGTGATGCCCCGCGCTACGGAACGACGCGCCGCGCCTCTGCGCCTACCACGGGAATAATACGGGTGGAAATGGAGGGAGACACTGCGCTCAGAATGATGAATTGTCTATGTGAGAATAAAGACAGCTCCAAACCTAGGTGAGAGTGACTTTTCTCTCTACGCATGAACACAGGCACCAGCGAGTTGAGAGTGGAGAGAGCATTAACTTCATTGAACCATTGAGAGTTGGGCTAATCGTTTTTCTTAACGCCAGTATGGAGCCAGAAGACTGCAAGATATCGGTGTGGGTGTGCCGGGAGGAGAAGCTGGTCTCCGGGCTGTCCAAGCGCACCACCTGCGCCGATGTGGTCAAAGTTCTCCTGGAGGACCAAAACTTGCAGCAAGGTGCGTCGGCGGGGATGCTGTGCGGCGCGCCGCAGTCCTACTGCGTCGTGGAGAAATGGAGAGGCTTCGAGAGGACTTTACCGAACAAAACGAAAATCCTCCGTCTCTGGAGCGCGTGGGGGGACGAGCAGGAGAACGTGAGGTTCGTGTTGGTGAAAAACGAGGCGTCCTTACCGAACAACGGGCCCCGGAGCGCCGAGGCGCGGGTCGTCCAGAGCAAAGACAACCCGTGCGTATCCAAGGGAACGCCAAACGTTGCTATGGTGATCTCCCAGGAGAAGCAGCGGCGAATTGTCAGAAAAGCTTTTAGAAAGTTGGACAAAATCAACAAGAAGAGAGAGGAGGTCGTCTGTAAGGATAAATCCTCGGTGGAGAAAATGGAGACGTTGGTGCACCTGGTGATATCGCAGGATCACACCATCCGCCAGCAGATTCAGAGGATCAAAGAACTGGACCGGGAGATTGAGAGGTATGAGGCGAAAGTTCACTTTGACAGAATCAAGAGACACGGCATCAATTATGTGCAGGACACATACATGGTGAATTCTAGCGCGGAGACTGACGCGGCGGCAGCGGACAAGGACGTTCTGTGCACAGCGGAGGCCATCGCGCAGTTCGAGGAGTACGCGCTCAGGTGCGAGGAGGTCCTGCGGCTTCACGAGGAGCTGACCGAGCGTGAAGCTCTCATGGAGAGCATCACGGGTGAGATCCAGGAGGAACTGAACCAACGGTGGATGAAACGACGGCAAGAGGAGCTCTCGGGCAAAGACACGGACAGTTTAGCCGAGTCTGTGGAGCTCAGTTTGTCCGCTGCCGCGCCGCAGACGGGCGTCGCTGCCGCTGCCGCTGCCGCCCCCGAGTCAGATGTGGATAGTTTATCAGAAAACGAGGTGGTTCTAGAGGAGGACAGAATCAAAACGCAGCTGGACACCAGTTTATACATCGGTCTGCGTTTGAACACGGATTTAGAGGCTATCAGGGGTGACTTGGACCTAAGCCAAGAGTTGTGGGACGCGAAAGAGAGAGAACTAACGGATTTGCTCGCCAAGGTGGACTCGATGGATTTAAACGAGCTGGTGAGCCTACTACCGGAGGCTGACAACGACATCTCTGTCCTCACCGAGACGGAGATGGTGCCTTCTTCCCTGGAGAAGAACAGTGGCTGGGTGGAGCAGGCTAGGGGTCTGTCCAAGACCTGTAACACGAACGATGAGGACTCAGACACCGGACTTAGCTCCATGCACAGCCAGGACTCGGATAACACACCTGTTTGCGAGTCGCTGGTATAACTCGCTCCTTTGAACTGTTGTTGAACATTTATGCAATACAGAAACTCAGGGACAGTGACGTTGTGAACAGTCAATATGTATTTTGTTTTTTTCTCCCAAAAGACATCAGCATGCCATGGACACTCTGTTAGAACAATACAGTACGTAGCTTACTATCATAGCCAGTCCACACAGTATTCAATATGCCATGAGAAACAGTTGGTCTTGAAACAGGCTTCTCACCAGTGAGTAGGTCAGTCAGTATAGACTGACGAGCGTCATTAACATCACATGCCTGCCAACTGTGCGGAAACCGTCATAACACACGTTATGGAGTTGATGCAGCTTGCTTTTTTTCTTCT
>NC_139657.1:1686268-1701268 GCF_951799395.1 Argentina silus | reverse complement strand
TACACCACACCACACCACGCCATGTTCTACACCACGCCACACCACACCATGTTCTACACCACACCACACCACACCATGTTCTACACCACACCACACCACACCATGTTCTACACCACACCACACCATGTTCTACACCACGCCACACCACACCATGTTCTACACCACACCACACCACACCATGTTCTACACCACACCACACCACACCATGTTCTACACCACACCATGTTCTACACCACACCACACCACACCATGTTCTACACCACACCACACCATGTTCTACACCACGCCACACCACACCATGTTCTACACCACACCACACCACACCATGTTCTACACCACACCACACCACACCATGTTCTACACCACACCACACCACACCATGTTCTACACCACACCACACCACACCATGTTCTACACCACGCCACACCACACCATGTTCTACACCACACCATGTTCTACACCACACCACACCACACCATGTTCTACACCACACCACACCATGTTCTACACCACACCACACCACACCATGTTCTACACCACACCATGTTCTACACCACACCATGTTCTACACCACACCACACCACGCCATGTTCTACACCACACCACACCACACCATGTTCTACACCACGCCACACCACACCATGTTCTACACCACACCACACCATGTTCTACACCACACCACACCATGTTCTACACCACACCACACCACACCATGTTCTACACCACACCACACCATGTTCTACACCACGCCACACCACACCATGTTCTACACCACACCACACCACACCATGTTCTACACCACGCCACACCACACCATGTTCTACACCACACCACACCACGCCATGTTCTACACCACGCCACACCACACCATGTTCTACACCACACCATGTTCTACACCACACCACACCACACCATGTTCTACACCACACCACACCACGCCATGTTCTACACCACGCCACACCACACCATGTTCTACACCACACCACACCACACCATGTTCTACACCACGCCATGTTCTACACCACACCATGCCATGTTCTACACCACACCACACCACACCATGTTCTACACCACACCACACCACGCCATGTTCTACACCACACCACACCACACCATGTTCTACACCACACCACACCACACCATGTTCTACACCACACCACACCACACCATGTTCTACACCACACCACACCACACCATGTTCTACACCACACCACACCACACCATGTTCTACACCACGCCATGTTCTACACCACACCATGCTCTACGCCATGCCACACCACACAACAACACATCAATTACACCGGTGTTCAATTAGGGCCTCTAATGTCCCCCTCTGCACCCAACAGGCCCCGCTAATGTTCCCCTCTGCACCCAACAGGCCTGCCTGCTAATGTTCCCATAGCACCCAACAGGCCTGCCTGCTAATGTTCCCATAGCACCCAACAGGCCTGCCTGCTAATGTTCCCATAGCACCCAACAGGCCTGCCTGCTAATGTTCCCCCCTGCACCCCTCTGCACCCAACAGGCCCTGCTAATGTTCCCCCCTGCACCCCTCTGCACCCAACAGGCCTGCCTGCTAATGTTCCCCCCTGCACCCCTCTGCACCCAACAGGCCCTGCTAATGTTCCCCCCTGCACCCCTCTGCACCCAACAGGCCTGCCTGCTAATGTTCCCCTCTGCACCCAACAGGCTTGCCTGCTAATGTTTCCCTCTGCACCCAACAGGCTTGCCTGCTAATGTTTCCCCCTGCACCCAACAGGCCCTGCTAATGTTCCCCTCTGCACCCCTCTGCACCCAACAGGCCCCGCTAATGTTCCCCCCTGCACCCAACAGGCCCCGCTGGGCGAAGGCAGACGTTACCACAACGATTTAAAACAACCGGAATAACCAGCAGAGGAAGTTAATAAAGTACAGCCGTCGCTGGTGATTTATGTCTTTGTTTGTTTCCTGGCTTCTTTTAGGAACCTCATCATGTCTCAATCCAGCGGTGAACAGACATCATATCATACTCTTATAATACAGTCATGCTGTTTTCATTTGCTGTTATTTTAATGAGGGAGGTACCGTGGGTCATTATAATGGGAAGTCTGTCTGTCTGTGTGTGTGTGTGTGTGTGTGTGTGTGTGTGTGTGTGTGTGTGTGTGTGTGTGTGTGTGTGTGCGTGCGTGTATGTGTGTGCTTGGTGTAACCTTAAAACTTCAGATTTTTGTTTGATTTTGACAACACAATTTACAACCCTTATATCTCATACTGTCTCATACTGTCCTCATATATGAACTCATATTCATGTGTTTTTCACTATTTACTCCCATCGATATTTAAACACCTGTGTTATACCTGTGTTATACCTGTATTATACCTGTGCTATACTGTATACCTCTCATCTGTTTCATTTTCATTGTCGTCTTTAAACACGCCGCACACACACACACACACACACACACGCGCACACACACACACACACACACACGCACACACACACTTGTGTATTTGTGTTTGTGTGTGTCCTGGATCCCTTTCAACAGATTAACGGTCATCTTAACAACATAATGACATCATTCATTATTAAACAGCCAATCAACAGGAGACAAGGTGCTCTCCTACAGCGTGGAGAGGTCAGAGGTCAGAGGTCAGATGATCATCTCTGGCACTCTCTAATGTGACTGTCAGTGTTTCCACACAGTGATGATCCATAAGTCCAACACTGACTGTCGTTCTCTTTAGTGATAACAAAATGTTCTATCAAAATCTGTTTTTGCAGATGACAACAAACTGGACTGCTGCACATCTGGCCGGTCAGGGGTGTGAGGGAGGTGTGTGTGTGTGTGTGTGTGTGTGTGTGTGTTGTTCAGATGTGCCGGATGTTAATTTTGACTGCAGTCCCACTCATCCCAACAGATGAATGCCAGGAAGCAGATGGTAACTTTCCCCTTTCCTGCTCACCACTTCCCCTTCCTAGAGTTGGGAGGTGTGTGTGTGTGTGTGTGTGTGCGTGTGTGTGTGTGTGTGTGTGTGTATGTGTGTATGTTTTTGTGTGTGCACATGTTTGTGTGTGTGTGTGTGTGTATGTGTGTGTATGTTTTTGTGTGTGCACATGTTTGTGTGTGTGTGTGTGTGTGTGTATGTGTGTGTATGTTTTTGTGTGTGCACATGTTTGTGTGTGTGCGTGCGTGTGTGTGTGTGTGTATGTGTGTATGTTTTTGTGTGTGCACATGTTTGTGTGTGTGTGTGTGTGTGTGTATGTGTGTGTATGTTTTTGTGTGTGCACATGTTTGTGTGTGTGCGTGTGTGTGTGTATGTGTGTGTATGTTTTTGTGTGTGCACATGTTTGTGTGTGTGCGTGCGTGTGTGTGTGTGTGTATGTGTGTATGTTTTTGTGTGTGCACATGTTTGTGTGTGTGTGTGTGTGTGTATGTGTGTGTATGTTTTTGTGTGTGCACATGTTTGTGTGTGTGTGTGTGTGTGTGTGTGTGTGCGTGCGTGTGTGTGTGTGAAGGAGAGATAAGGGAAAGTTAGCATTTTTACTTAATAAAACACTGAAAAGTAAAGCTCTCTCCCCTCTGCCCTCATTAAAAACACCACAATGTCTCCTGACGTCTGAATCAGAGCAGCAGCGTAGAGAACCTCTCTGTAGATGACCTTGACTGGGAGGAACCTGTGAATGATTAACCCTCCCTGAGCCTCCTCCTGCTCCACTGTCATGCTCTATGTTCCAGATGGAAACGTGTGTTTAACCAGAGCCTCAGTGGCAAAGTTATTTCCCGGAACAACGGGAAGACAAATTACATCCTGTGTGTGTGTGTGTGTGTGTGTGTGTGTGTGTGTGTGTGTGTGTGTGTGTGTGTGTGTGTGTGTGTGTGTGTGTGTGTGTGTGTGTGTGTGTGTGTGTGTGTGTGTGTGTGTGTGTGTGTGTGTGTGTGTGTGTGTGTGTGTGTGTGTGTGTGTGTGTGTGTGTGTGTGTGTGTGTGTGTGGACCAACTGGCCTGGGGGTCTGTTCTCTAACCAGTAGCCTGAGTGAGACATCACTGCTTTTTGTCAGACTGACGGTCAAAGCCAAAACACAGCATTAGACAGACTTGGTGACAGACAGACAGACACACAGACAGACACACACACACACACACACACACACACACACACACACACACACACACACACACACACACACACACACACACACACAAACACAAACACACTGGGTTACAGGATGCTGTCAGCTTCTGGGAATCAGGACCAGAATAAACGTACTCTAAACACCACGACGTTAATGTTTCACTCAAACGGGGGCTCCATGTTTCCACATGAGTAACAAGAACTCATTTGGGGAATTTCAGTTTTTGTTTTTTTCCCACTCAAATGTTAACCTTTAGCCCAGTTCACTGAAATCCCCAGTAACATTAATCCAAGAGCCCATTGCCAAACCGTGGAACAATAAAGTTCTGTAGTCAATTTGAAAATCATAATTCTATGAACCCTGCCTTTTAGTCTGGCGCCAGTTCTATAACATTAGAATGTGACCTTTTGAAATGTAAATGAGTGGTTGCTCACGGTGACCTCGCATGTCCAAACTCCCACCCTTGCCTCAGGGACTCAGGTGTTACCCCCTCCCCCATGCCCACCCCCACCCCTCCCTCCCTCCGTCTCCCCCTCTCTCCTGCCCAGGTTCAGAGACCTGCCTTTGATCCTGAACTACTGGGTCAAACCATTACAAGGTCAGAGGGTCCACTCACAGCATTCCACAGCTCTTAATAGACCACTACCTTAATAGGTAACTGAGAAAAAGAGAGAGAGAGAGAGAGAGAGAGAGAGAGAGAGAGAGGGAGTGAGAGAGTGGGTGGGAGAGAAAGAGAGGAAAAGAGAGAGGGAAGGGAGAGTAGGAGGGAAAGAGAGAGAGAGAGAGAGGGAGTGAGAGAGTGGGTGGGAGAGAAAGAGAGGAAAAGAGAGAGGGAAGGGAGAGTAGGAGGGAAAGAGAGAGAGAGAGAGAGAGAGAGAGGGAGGAAGAGAGAGAGAGAGAGAGAGAGAGAGAGGGAGGGGAAGAGAGAAAGATAGAGGGTGTATCTTATCTCTAAGTAAAAGTTTAAATCCACCTACTAAGTGGAAAAGGAGGAGTGTAAAACCATAAGACAAACAGACATAAGACTCCACTTGGATCTCTTTCTTCAGCCAGCCAGGTAAGGGTGTGTGGGATCTCCCCACCTCTCTCCAGCCAGGTAAGGGTGTGTGGGATCTCCCCACCTCTCTCCAGCCAGGTAAGGGTGTGTGGGAGCTCCCCACCCCTCTCCCGCAGAACACGCCCCTCCATTCCATGCTTTTCCAGTTGACTGGGTTTGGTTTTATTCGCTCGTGGGCTGGAACATTAATAAAGGCACTAAACCACACTCAAACTGGGTCAGAGCATCACAAAAAGCGGCACACACACACACACACACACACACACACAACTGTCACAACAACATAAAAATGACACACACCAGAGATGGCCTAGTTATCCAGAGGTGAGAGAACTTTTCAGCTTGTGTGCTCACTGTCTTTCTTTCTCTCTCCGCACACACACACACACACACACGTACGCACACATGCACACACACACAAGCACGTATACGCACACACACGTACGTACACACACACACACGCATGTATACGCGCGCACACACACACACACACACACACACACACACACACACACACACACACACACACACACACACAGAATATGATAACTCTGAAATGAAACAGAAATATCATACAGCTGTTGTGTGGTTTGTGTGTGTTAGTTTGTGGGTTGTATTTGTGTGTGTGTGTGCATGTGTTAGTGTGTGTGTGTGTGTGTGTGATTAGTGTGTAGGTTGTGTGTGTGTGTGTGTGTGCGTGCCTACAGCTCAGATAATTACAGACGCTGATTTGCTGTTTCACAACATATAATGACAGACACCCCCCCCCCCCCCCCCGCCACCACTCCCCTCCCACTCAGCCCTGTCATGGTCTGTGTTTGTACAGTGAAACGGTTTGTGACCAAGCTGAGGTAAACATTACGACAACACCAACCTCTGACATGCAGGGGTGGATTCCCCATCACCAAATATGGCTCGTCCTGGAATCACACTTTCAGGGGAGAATCTCCATTGAAGATGTTTGGGAAGACTAGGATTGCGTTTGACCTGGTTCGTGATGGCTTACCAGTCAGCCAAGTGGCCAGACCTTGGTTGAAATAGCATTTGAAATCATTTCAAATAGTTTGCTGTGCTTGATTGAGTTTGCCTGGCACAATGGAGCCAATAGAATGGTCGGAAAATAATCACAAACCCCACCCACCTGGCACTCCCAAGCAGAAATACTGAAATACTATTTGGACCCAGGTCTGTGGCCCGGAATGATCTGGATTCTGGTCCTGTATAGCAAAAAAGAATCTGGATCTTTCTGATCTAGATTAAAAGTTCTGAAATACTGGGCCCACACGATAGATTAGTTCACCAGACTTTGTCACCGTCGTCTAGGCAACAGAACGCACCTTCCCAGAACTCAGAACCAGTTTAATAAAAAATGTGGAAATTAGATTATTTTTTTTCTCGCTTTCTTTTTCACCATGCAGTTCAGGCGGTCAGAGACGTTCTCAACATTTCTCCAAAGCTGCGAATTTCCATTTCCGTTCCATAGATGAAGACAAAAGGGCGCTAATTGGTTGAACCGAGCTTCCTTGTTATAGCACTCTCTTGTTTACTTGGCTACATGCCACTCCCTCTAGCTTTAACCTCTTGTCCTCGGTCTGATCTATAGAAATCTGATTAAAATGTTTTAAAAATGTGTTGTCAACTAAAGCATTCGTTGATGAATCTGTCTGAACCCTAACCCTAACCCTACTCAGAACTAACGGTCCTAAAACATCTCATGTCCTCACCTGCCACTCTCAACTTCCGTTTAACTCATTCAATGCCGAGGGTGAATAAAGTCACCCAAATTGTCAACATTCTAGGTTGCCAAGGGTGACCTTATTCACCAAAAAAGCATACATTATGATGCTTCATTCTGTAGCCAATCAAAGTGTTGTTGCTAGGTAAAACACCACATAGAACACTTGGCACTCTGGGTGGTGAGGGTTCTGGAACTCTTTGGCAGTTGATGAGTTAAACTCGTTTCAACACAATCATCAGTGGAATACAACCAGCTTGCACTTCTTCAGTATTTAGGGGGCCATATATGCCATAAAATCAGAACCTTTCTCTCTTTAAATGTTGAGACATTAAAATCTGCAATATCATCTAATATTGCAGATTTAATAATCGTTGTTAAACTGGACCTTGGACGAGGATACTCAGAATACATGCAGACCCAAGACAGAGTAGGGAGTAACTTTACCTCAGGACCAGACACACCTACACACACACACACACACACACACTCACACTCACACTCACTCTCACACCTACACACACACACCTACACACACACCTACACACACACACACACCATAATAAGGTTATTAATGTTTTATTATTTCAAACAGCGAAACAAATGATACTAAAAACCCAGATGTCTCAGAGTCAACAAGACAAGAGACATTAAAACAACACACAGCTCCCACTGGAGAGACATCAAACACGCCCAGCAGAACGGAACGGAAGGCAGGATAAAGGACACACACACACAGTACTTTAAAGTACACACACTCCTAAATAAAGTACTTAAGACATGATGAATGTGTGTGAATGTAGGATTCCCAGACACCCAATAAATCTAGTTGAGTCCTGGATTAAATCACACTCTCAGTGGATTCTCCATTGAAGAAGCTTTTAAGACGAGGATTGATCTTGACCTTTTTCTGGGACACTGGTCCATTTGATCTGGATGGCTGACTAGCTGCACATATTCATACCAGTGAGAGGCTGGGGGAGGTAGAAATCGGAGGACAGGCTCATTGTAATGCATGGAACGGAATGAGAAATGGTATCAAACACCATCCATCCTCCGATTTCTACCTCCATCAGCCTCCACTGGTCCGGACCTTGGTTGAAATAGTATTTGAAATCATTTAAAATACTTTGCTGTGCTTGATTGAGTTTGCCTGGCACAATGGAGCCAATGGAACCATCTGAACATTGCAAACCCCGCCCATCTGGCACTCCTGGTAGAACCAAGCAGAAACATCAATAACAATCTTATCTTTCCTCTCCTTAAATGTTGAGACATTCAAATCTGCAATATAATCTAATATAGTTTAATATCATCATCATTTAGTTTGTTAAACTGGGCTTCGGCACCAAAGACGGAGTAGAAGGTAGTAACTTCACCTCAACACAGCTTTAAGCACCACACACAC
The DNA here is from genome assembly GCF_951799395.1 of Argentina silus. Taxonomy (NCBI): domain Eukaryota; kingdom Metazoa; phylum Chordata; class Actinopteri; order Argentiniformes; family Argentinidae; genus Argentina; species Argentina silus. The sequence goes on along the minus strand of NC_139657.1, from coordinate 1,692,954 downwards.
ACACACACACACACACACACACACACACACACACACACACACACACACACACAGTCGAGACATTCCTCTTGAATTAATGATGAGTGACCATTAGTTAGGTAATTCATGTTTTATTTCTTCAAATAGCTATAAAAACATAGACGTCTCAGAGCACTCTGACAAGAGACATAAAAATAACAAACAGCTCTGCTGGAGAGACATCAAACACACCCAGCGGAACGGACACGCACGCAAGCATGCACACACACACACAGGCAAGCATGCACACACACACACACACACACACACACACGCACACACACGCACACACACCTAAATGCAGTTCTGTAACGTACACACACCCCCACATGCAGTACTTCAGACATGGTGAATGTGTGTATATGGACATAGCAAACCCCCTCTACGAGACCGTAACAGAGCTTTTGGTGACTTCTGGCCCAGCATGGTGTTGAGTATCATTTATCTTGGGTAGCAGTAATGGGACCCCAGGGGAGGCTGGTGGAGGTAGAAAGCGGAGGACGTGCATTACAACATTCCATGCATGACAATGAGCCCGTCCTCCGATTTCTACCTCCACAAGCCTCCTCTGGGACAGAGCTTCAACCAGAGAGAGGGGACTTGGAGGCTGACCAGTGAGGCAGTCATGTCCCCCACATCAGACTGTCCCTCCTACAACTCTTCAGACATTCAGGCGGTCATGGTGCAGATCTGTGTGTTGTTAAGACTTCTGGTGAGAGATAATTAATATGGTCTGTGTTGTTCAGACTTCTGGTGAGAGATAATTAAGACATAATTAAGATGGTCTGTGTTGGTGGAAAATGGGCGTGGTGCTGAACGAGGACTATTTGCATTTCCTTCCCTCCCTCCTCATATTCCCTCCCTCCCTCCTCATATTCCCTCCCTCCTCCCCCTTCCCTCCCCTCCCTCCCTCCCTCTCTCTCAGATCAGCTGGGACTCCTTGGTGTTCCTTGAGGGCCTGTTGTTCTCATTCAGGTCCTGACATCTTGTCGACAGCTCCCTACGACAGAGAGAGAGAAGAGAGAGAGAGAGAGAGAGAGAGAGAGAGATCAGTAACAAAGAACACCTCCATCACTGAAGAATAAGGCTGTATGGCTGTGTGTGTGTGTGTCTCTTTCTGTGTGTGTGTGTCTCTTTCTGTGTGTGTGTCTCTGTGTGTGTGTGTGTGTGGTCATGGTAAACACTTCAGCTCCTTTGAAACAACATTCAAGTGAAGCCAACTGCTGGGTAACTTCTTATTTAGTCTGTGAAGCAGAAGCAGACTAGAGAGACACAGAGTGAAGGAGACAGGAGACGTGTTTGAGGCAAACAAGAGGAGGTTATTGAAGCAACACCCTTTTCAACATGTCCACAGAGTGTAAACAAAGACACAGACACACACGGACAAAAGAGATACACGGACACACATCGATATCCCTGAAGCACAACGATGGTGTGGCGTTGTGGCTATTGGTGTGAATGTTAAAAGAATAAGAATCAAAAGAAAATTGCCTCTGTAAAAAGGTAAGAATGTCAGTTATTTTTAAGGGCTTTACAAATCCCCCCCTCCACCCCCCCCCTCTCTCTCTCACACAGAGGACAAAAACAACACTGAAAGCACACTAAAAGCCTACCCTCTCACACACACACACACACACACACACACACACACACATACACACACACACACACACACACACACACACACACACACACACACACACACACAGAGGAGGAAGACCAAAAGCACACTAAAAGCTCTAAGACGCCTGCCCCCGCCCGCCCGCCCACACACACACACACACACACACACACACACACTTCATTACACACACACACACACACACACTTCATTACACACACACACCACACACACACACACACACACACACCACACACACCGTGCCTTCAGACTGCTTTTAGAAGAGAAACACAATGCCTGCAACGTTAATTATCATGACGGTCTTATGCAGGGTGCTGGAGCCTCTGCACTGCAGGGGTTTGGGTTAGGTTGCATGTGGATCTGGAGGGGGCTGTGTGTGCGTGTGTGTGTGTGTGTGTGTGCGTGTGTGTGTGTGTGCGTGTGTGTGTGTGTGTGTGTGTGTGTGTGATTATTGCGGGGGAATTGGGATTGGAGATGATGGAGCCTTGAGCTCCTATCAACAGACACACACACACACACACACACACGCGCACACACACACACACACACACTGAAATTAGAAGAGAAACACAATGCCTGTTCGAGGTTTTATGCACCCAGCATGGGGGATGCTGGAGCCTCGGCTCTGTGGGTTGGGTTGCATGTGGATCCGGAGGCCTGTGTGTGTGGGTGTGGGTGTGTGTGTGTGTAGAGGGGGGTTTGGGATCGGAGATGTAAGACTCACTGACAGAGCCCTGAGCTCCTATCAACAAGTCTCTATGGGAAGCTGGGTCGCACACACACACACACACACGGCCCCAAATTGTAATGTAGCTTCATTTAAAATGATGAAACGCATAAACTGACTGAAAACTTATTATTCTCAAAATCGGAATCCATATCACAGAGAATTCCGTATGAAGTCATCGGCCCTCCCCGCCTCTGTGACACGTCCCCAGCAGGACCAGCCCGGCGGGGCGGGGCGGGGCGGAGCAGATCATACCAGCAACATGTAGCCTACGAGACTCCACCCACTCTGAGGGGGATTAACCCTTCAGCGTTGCCATGGCTTCATCAAGCTCTGTCACCCCTCCATAGAGACGCTGGCTCTCCTCTGCATGTTAGAAATACGTCTTTATACCGTGGATAATACCACGTCTGGGTCTCCTTCTCTATCTGTGTGTGTGTGTGTGTGTGTGTGTGTGTGTGTGTGTGCGTGATGGTTTCAGCCCTGCAGCATGGCTGGGGAACAGCTGCTGGTAGGAGGGAGGGGGAGCGAGAGAGAGAGAGAGGGAGAGGAGAGAGAGGCAGACAGAAATAAATAAAGAAAGAGAGGGATGGAGAGAGTGGGAGAGAGAGAAGAGAGAAGAGAGAAGAGATTACGCTGAAGAGTTTATCCACGGTGGATTAAGCGGTGTGCTGCTGGCGCTGTGGGGTGATAAGAGCAGGGCAGAGCCATTCAGCCTGTCTGCCTGCTACGACAATACAAGCCTATGGAGGCCAAGACAAGCCAATACAAGCCTATGGAGGCCAAGACAAGCCAATACAAGCCTATGGAGGCCAAGACAAGCCAATAGAAGCCTATGGAAGCCAATAGAAGCCTATGGAGGCAGAGAGAAGCCAATAGAAGCCTATGGAAGCCAATAGAAGCCTATGGAGGCCGAGAGAAGCCAATAGAAGCCTATGGAAGCCAATAGAAGCCTATGGGAGCCTATGGGAGCCAATAGAAGCCAACAGAAGCCTATGGAAGGCAGTGGAGGCCCCTTGTCTCTGTGCTGACCCCAGTGGAGACAGCAGGCTGCGCCTGGTTGGTATTAGTCTAGGTAGCCACTTATGGTTCTGAATGAATGAATGGATTTATTATTCAATCTCGAAAAAGAGGCCCATTAGTACAGACAAGGCCTCAAAGCAGTAGCCTAGCACACATCAAACACCGGCAGGGATGGGACAGCTGGACTGATTTCCAACATGGTTTCTTAAAAGGAACAAGATTATGTCGCCTATGAGACTCCATTAACCCTTCAGTGTCATGTGCCGGGAGGGTTAAGTGGGATTAACCTTCAGTGTCTGGACCCACCCGAGACTGGACCCACCCACATCTACTCACAATGGCTGTTGTGAAGATGCTGGCCTGGTACCAAGACCACCACAGATGGTAAACTCACTCCTCAAATTCAAATACCCACGTCCGTGCTGTTCAATTTCTAGATTTTCGACAGCATAACAGCTGGTTTACATTTTCGGTAGCAGATCTGGTATTTGAGGAGACGGTCAAGGTGTGTGAGGGCAAGTCAGAGGTCGCAAGTTGGAGACTCGGTAGGAGCAACCGGAATTGCGGGGCTGGCTACTGTCTGCAACAACCTGACAGACCAGAACCCAGGCTCTCTGCCACTCAGGATCACCGGTCAGACCAGGGGAGGCTGGTGGAGGTAGAAATCGGAGGACGGGGTCATTGTAATGCATGGAATGGAATGCGGAATGGTATCAAACACGCATGCATTGCAATTACAGGCCCCGTCCTTCGATTTCTGCCTCCACCAGCTTCCAGACATGTACAGAGGCCAGTCTTTAGTCCACAGAACCCTGTGTGGGTGTGGGTGTGTGTGTGTGTGTGTGTGTGTGTCTGTGTGTGTGTCTGTGTGTGTGTGTGTGTGTGTGTCTGTGTGTGTCTGTGTGTGTGTGTCTGTGAGAGAGAGAGAGAGCAGAAAGGCATTGGTTAGCCTACACATAAAGAGGGCCAGGGGGCTCCTCTGACTAAGAGAGCAGTGAACTCTCCTGTCTCGAGGGAATACAAGACGAAGCAGTGCTCCTCCAGCCTCCCCTGGAGTGAAGCCTAATAGTGTTTGACAGCAGCATATGACCTCCCAAAGGAGTTGTTGTTGTTGTGGTTGTTGTTGTGGTTGTGCTCTCCTCTCCTCTCTGGTTGCCCCATGCTGTCTGTCTATGTTGGTGAACGTATCTTTTTAAATATGTTTTTTTTTGTTTTAGGGCATTTCTGCTTTACTGGGATAGAGACAGTAGAGATTGGTAGGAAGGATGGGGGAGAGAGGACATGCAAGACGTGTCGAGGGTCGCAAGTTGTTGCCTATGCTAGCTTACAACATTGAAGAAAACTGAAGAAAACCAGGAAGGAAAATCTGAATTCTGTTTTTTTCAAGCAAGGTATTTGATTGGTTTGACATGTTGCGAGACGCCACTAATGTAGATTCTTTTCTGCAGGGGACTTCCCCAGGCTTTCTGAACTACAGTACCAGTCAAAAGTTTGGACACAAACTTGCCAAGAGTGTGCAAAGCTGTCATCAAAGCAAAAGGTGGCTACTTTGAAGAATCTAAAATATAAACCATATTCTGGTTTGTCTAACACTTTTTTGTTTACTACATAATTCCATATGTGTTCCTTCATAGTTTTGATGCCTTCAATATTAATCTACAATGTAGAAAATAATTTTTAAAAAATAAAGAAAAACCATTGAATGAGAAGGTGTGTCCAAACTTTTGACTGGTACTGTAGGTCTCAACTGGGTTACATTAAAGCACATGCTCCCACACAGGCAATGGTATTTGTACCGTTGTCTCGCTTAGCCTAGCCTAGCCTAGCCTAGCAAGGGAACCTGAGGACTCTGGAGTAAAGCAAACATTGCATCTTGCTGCTAACAAAGGCACCTTTGTGAGGAGGAAACCTCAGGGAGGAGAGAGGAGAGAAACCTCATATAAGCGTTACACTCGTGTCAATGATACCAAGACCCTTCCCAGTGCTATACTGGTGGAGTGACCTGGATGATGGGATGGGATGGGGGGGGGGGGGGGGGGGGTAGTCTCACTCCACAGCCATTGTGTCTAAAGTGAGTCTTGGCAAGTGGGACCAGAGGCAGGGTCACACAACAGGTGAAATAGGGCCACTGTGTGAGTTAATGTGTGTGTGTGTGTGTGTGTGTGTGTGCGTTAGTGTGTGTGTGTGTGTGTGTGTGCAGTGTAGCACTACATGGACAATAGAATCAAGTGAGCGTGGTGAAGCGTTGCTCTCCTTGGGCAGGGCGGGGTCAGGACTACAGGTGGGACACACCAGTGACACACATATCAATCTCTCTCACATTACCTGTCACCTGTCACCTGCATATCAATGACAGATTATCACACACCTGAATCTAGGCAGCGTCATGCTGTATACCTACAGGGGAGGCTGGCGGAGGTAGACATCGGAGGACAGCCTCATTGTAATACATATTATGAAATGAGGAATGGTGTCAAACACATTTCAAACAAACAAGTGTTTGATACCATTCCTCATTCCATTCATTATAATGAGCCCTGGAATCAACACTGCACTGCCCACACCAAGGGGCTGTCCTGAACCAAAGTTCCCCCTTCTAATATTACACACATTTCATATTTCCATTTCTTACTCTTGTTTTATCTGTCGTGTAGCCCAGATGTGTTGCCTCTGGGTCCTAACAGTATATGAACACCAGGGGAGGCTGGTGGAGGTAGAAATCGGAGGACGGGCTCATTGTGATGCATGGAACACACGTGTGTTTGACACAGTTCCTCATTCCGTACCATGCATTACAATGAGCCCGTCCTCCGATTCCTACCTCCGCCAGCCTCCCCTGAGGCTCTATGAGATGTGCTGGGGAGATATGGAACAACATAATAACTCAGTATCTGGGTTACAACAGATAGGACATGGACATACCACTAAATTATACATATGCCATAAATGTAAATGTAAAATATACATAAACCCTATAACAGTATAGTAAATTGGTATATCGTATCGAGTACCAGTCAAAAGTTTGGACACAGCTTCTCATTCAATGTTTTTTTTTTATTATTATTTTCTACATTGTAGATTAATATTGAAGACATCAAAACTATGAAGGAACACATATGGAATTATGTAGTAAACAAAAAAGTGTTAAACAAACCAGAATATGTCTTATATTTTAGATTCTTCAAAGTAGCCACCTTTTGCTTTGATGACAGCTTTGCACACTCTTGGCAAGGTGTGTCCAAACTTTTGACTGGTAATGTATATATATATATAAAA
>NC_139657.1:1666268-1681268 GCF_951799395.1 Argentina silus | reverse complement strand
GGGGCTGGCCTGCATGCAGATGCTGCTCTGTCATGTTCCTCTTCCGCCACACCCCCCCAGGGCTTCCTGCTTTCCCAGGCAGGCCACAGTAAACCTGGAGGCTCCCAGTGCAGCCCCCCGGGGAGGGCAGAAGAGAGAGGAAGCAGGCTGACAGACAGACGGGTCACAGGTTTATTCTGGTACCATGGAGTGGTTCAACCCGGCCCAGGGGAACACAGCAACATGGAAACAGATAAACTCTTACGTCACCCGGGCCGGGCTGGGCCGGGCCAGGGCAGGACAGGACACTGTGCACAGGTGGTCCTGAATGGGGTGTTGCAGGATATAGCAGTGGGCAGCATAACAGACAGTGCCCTGGGTAAGTAATGGGACAGTGCCCTGGGTAAGTAATGGGACAGTGCCCTGGGTAAGTAATGGGACAGAGCCCTGGGTAAGTAATGGGACAGTGCCCTGGGTAAGTAATGGGACAGTGCCCTGGGTAGGTAATGGGACAGTGCCCTGGGTAAGTAATGGGACAGTGCCCTGGGTAAGTAATGGGACAGAGCCCTGGGTAAGTAATGGGACAGTGCCCTGGGTAAGTAATGGGACAGTGCCCTGGGTAAGTAATGGGACAGTGCCCTGGGTAAGTAATGGGACAGAGACTTTTTTTTTTCTTCTTTTGGCTCCACACTCCAAAGGTTTGAATTTGAAACCAAACAAGTAGTATTTAGTCAACAGTCCTGTGCATGTAACAACTGCCTGAAGTCTGCGACCCTTTGACCCCAGCAGCTGTGACCATGTGACATGCATGGCTTCTTCATTAACTATGGTTGATCTGTGTTCATCAGGGGAGGCTGCTCGAGGTAGAAACCGGAGGACGGGCTCATTGTAATGCATGGAACGGAACACGTGTGACAATTACAATGAGCCTGTCCTCCGACTTCTACCTCCACCAGCCTCCCCTTGTGTTCATACACTGTTAGGACCCAGAGGCAACACATCTGAGCTACAGTACAGATACAACAAGAGTAAGAAATGGAAATATGAAATATGTGTAATATTAGAAGGGGAAACTTTGGTAAAGGACAGCCCCTCGGTCTGGGAAGACTTAAAGTGCAGTGTTGATTACAGTGCAGTATTGATTACAGTGCAGTATTGATTCAGGAACCTTGGACGTTTTATTTGAATATATAAAACAGAGTGTTTGTGACACGACCACATCCTCCACTGTATAGGAGTGTGTGTGTGTGTGTGTGTGTGTGTGTGTGTGTGTGTGTGTGTGTGTGTGTGTGTGCGTGCGTGTGCGTGTTTGGGAGGGCGGAGCTCTCAACCTAAATATGCCTCTGTGAACAACAGCGTATCTGTTAACGAGATTCTTTAGAGGAGATTAAAGCCCCCTGTTCCTGTTCCACAATTAATCTCTTCATTAAATAACATTTATTGGAACTATTTGATGTGGGGCCGTATGTTAACGTATCCTTCCACCCAAGGGAGGCAGAAGTCGGAGGAAGGGCTCATAGTGACGCGTGGAACGGAATGAGGAATGTGTTTGACGACATTCCTCTCTCCGTTCTGTGCATTACAGTGAGCCTCCGTCCTCCGATTTCTACCTCCACCAGCCTCCCCTGGTTCCACCTCAGCTCCCAGGATGAAGAGTCGTCTGTCATCGACGTGATTACCCTTCCTGAGTGATCCAATGATCCCTGCAATTACGAGTATGACTACAACCAGGCTTCCTTCAGCAGGGTCCAACCTGCCGAGCCCAACACCTCATCACAGGGTTAGGGTTAGTATGTGAGTATGACTACAACCAGGCTTCCTTCAGCAGGGTCCAACCTGCCGAGCCCAGCACCTCATCACAGGGTTAGGGTTAGTATGTGAGTATGACTACAACCAGGCTTCCTTCAGCAGGGTCCAACCTGCCGAGCCCAGCACCTCATCACAGGGTTAGGGTTAGGGTTAGTATGTGAGTATGACTACAACCAGGCTTCCTTCAGCAGGGTCCAGCCTGCCGAGCCCAGCACCTCATCACAGGGTTAGGGTTAGGGTTAGCCCAGCACCTCATCACAGGGTTAGGGTTAGTATGTGAGTATGACTACAACCAGGCTTCCTTCAGCAGGGTCCAACCTGCCGAGCCCAGCACCTCATCACAGGGTTAGGGTTAGGGTTAGGGTTAGCCCAGCACCTCATCACAGGAAGGCAGAACAGCGTCGGGTTTCAGCGAAGCTCCAAACAGGAAGAGATTGGAATAGGAAGCCTCGTTAGTGGAACAACGGGTGCCCCAAGCAGAAAACACATCAATGAATGTTAATTAAGAAAACACATTAATTCATTAATGAATAAGGGACTTTATTTTACATATTTAAATACTTTGCTAGACTACATTAGCCCAGTGCTAGGCTGCATTAGTTGATGCTAGGCTGCATTAGCCGAAGCTAGGCTGCATTAGCCGAAGCTAGGCTGCATTAGCCGAAGCTAGGCTGCATTAGCCGGTGCTAGGCTGCATTAGCTGAAGCTAGGCTGCATTAGCCGATGCTAGGCTGCATTAGCTGATGCTAGGCTGCATTAGCCGGTGCTAGGCTGCATTAGCCGGTGCTAGGCTGGATTAGCTGAAGCTAGCCCGATATGGCACAGCGAGCGCTGCACACAAAGGTCTAGGAACCCAGCCTTTCCCTCACTCTAATTTACCCCCAGGTTAGCGGTCCATATTCATTGGTTCTCACATGCTTTGTATTCCTTCAATTTAAACAAAAACATACAAGGTAGAAGATACGGGAAGTACACCAAGTAAGTAACTCAGTAGGTATCTCCAGGAGACAATCCAGTAGCTAGGCCTGAGTCACCCAGGGGCTGTGGCTGGGGGCTGTGGCTGGGGTTGGGGCTGTGGCTGGGGTTGGGGCTGTGGCTGGGGGCTGTGGCTGTGGCTGGGGGCTGTGGCTGGGGTTGGGGCTGTGGCTGGGGTTGGGGCTGTGGCTGGGGGCTGTGGCTGGGGTTGGGGCTGTATCTGCATTTGGGCCGTGACATCTCATTCCTTACGTTGTCCGAAACGTGACGGGGCGGTTTTTCAAAACAAACATACCTCACGATTCCTTCAATTTAAACAAAAACATACAAGGTAGAAGATACGGGAGGTACACCAAGTAAGTAACTCAGTAGGTATCTCCAGGAGACAATCCAGTAGCTAGGCCTGAGTCACCCAGGGGCTGGGGTTGGGGGCTGTGGCTGGGGTTGGGGGCTGTGGCTGGGGGCTGTGGCTGGGGGCTGTGGCTGGGGTTGGGGCTGTGGCTGGGGCTGTGGCTGGGGTTGGGGCTGTGGCTGGGGGCTGTGGCTGGGGTTGGGGGCTGTGGCTGGGGTTGGGGCTGTGGCTGGGGTTGGGGCTGTGGCTGGGGGCTGTGGCTGGGGTTGGGGGCTGTGGCTGGGGTTGGGGCTGTGGCTGTGGCTGGGGGCTGTGGCTGGGGTTGGGGCTGTGGCTGGGGGCTGTGGCTGGGGTTGGGGGCTGTGGCTGGGGCTGTGGCTGGGGGCTGTGGCTGGGGGCTGTGGCTGGGGTTGGGGCTGTGGCTGGGGTTGGGGCTGGGGGCTGTGGCTGGGGTTGGGGGCTGTGGCTGTGGCTGGGGGCTGTGGCTGGGGGCTGTGGCTGGGGTTGGGGCTGGGGTTGGGGCTGTGGCTGGGGGCTGTGGCTGGGGTTGGGGGCTGTGGCTGGGGTTGGGGGCTGTGGCTGGGGTTGGGGCTGTGGCTGGGGGCTGTGGCTGGGGGCTGTGGCTGGGGTTGGGGCTGTGGCTGTGGCTGGGGGCTGTGGCTGGGGTTGGGGCTGTGGCTGGGGGCTGTGGCTGGGGTTGGGGATGTGGCTGGGGGCTGTGGCTGGGGGGTTGGGGTTTGTGAAAAATAATACTGCGACAATCAGCTGCATCGATTTTATTGCCCATCCCCGATGACCCCATGCACACACAGTGAGCTGTACTGTTGTGTATCTTACCTGAGTAGGGCTGTCTTGGGGGTGTCCACCAGGGGCTGGTCCTGGGCTGGGCTGGGGGAGGTGGTGGGGGAGAGGGGGTGCTGGGATGAGGTCTGGGGGGTTGAGGACAGGGCCAGGAGGGTCCTGGGGCTCCTGGGGGTCCGGAGCAGACGGAGGGACTTGACTCTGAAGGGGTGGTTACTGCTGCTGCTACGACGACGCGCCACTCTCCCCACCGGGCCCGTACCCCTCCTCCTGAGCGCTGCCTCGGACCTGGGGACCAATCAGGAACCACGGGTCAGAGGCCATCTCATGGCCAACAGGACCATACTGTTGTTCATTCACATTCACTGATCTCGTACAGTACCAGTCAAAAGTTTGGACACAAACTTGCCAAGAGTGTGCAAAGCTGTCATCAAAGCAAAAGGTGGCTACTTTGAAGAATCTGAAATATAAAACATATTCTGGTTTGTTTAACACTTTTTTGTTTACTACATAATTCCATATGTGTTCCTTCATAGTTTTGATGTCTTCAATATTAATCTACAATGTAGAAAATAATAAAAAATAAAGAAAAAACATTGATTGAAAAACCAAACATTTTTGACTGGTACTGTATTTTACACCACAAATGGACCACAGATACCAGATGGTGCCGTTCTCAGACACTTCCGCCAAAATGTGCGAAAGGTCTGGTGGACCAGCGCATTCAACTTGGCCAGGGACCCATTAAGCCAATAGAAAGACAGTTGAAGACGGACGGCGCGTAGCCATTGGCTTAACTTCGCATCAATCATCTCCCACAGCACGCCCCTCCCCCCAGGGCTCGCACGCCACCGTCTCTGACTCAGAGCTACGCTGTGTGCAAGGCTGGGAGCGGTGGGATATGAGAACAACTGCCTGCTGGATCAGACAAACTAAACATGCACACTGTCAAGTAAACAGTTTGTTGACGTTCAACTGTTTTCTGGGAGGTGTGACAGACACATTAACCCTAACCCTAACCCTAAAGCAGAGCTGAGCGGTTAACCCCCAAAAGAAATGTAAAGGTGCTCTACTACAATAGCATGGCATCATGAGGTCAGAGGTCAGAGGTCACGATCTCGACAACCATGCGACAGTCTCACCTCAGTGTTACACTCCGCTGACAGGAGCACGGACTGGAAGTTTACAGTCTCCGTCTCCCTCCCCTCTCCCTCCCCCTCTCTCCCCTCTCCCTTCTCTTCTCCCTCCACCCCCCTCCCCTCTCCGTCTCCCTCCCCTCTCCCTCTCCTCTCCCCCTCTCTCTTCTCTTCTCTTCTCCCTCCACCCCCCTCCCCTCCCTCCCCTCTCCCTCCCTCTCTCTCCCCTCTCCCTCTTTCTCCCCCCCTCTCCCTCTTTCTCCCCTCTCTCTTCTCTTCTCCCTCCACCCCCCTCCCCCTCTCATGTGAGTGTTAAAATGCTACTAACACAGGAGCTATGAAAAAAACATGGACAGTAAGTTTAAAGCCTGTCTCTCTCCTCTTCTCCCTCCATGTGTCTCTCTCTCTCTCTCTGTCTCTCTCTGTGTCTCTCTCTCTCTCTCTCCCTCTGTCTCTCTCTCTCTCTGTCTCTCTGTGTCTCTCTCTCTCTCTCTCTGTCTCTCTCTGTCTGTCTCTCTCTCTCTCTCTCTCTGTGTCTCTGTCTCTCTCTCTGTCTCTCTCTCTGTCTCTCTCTCTGTCTCTCTCTGTGTCTCTCTCTCTCTCAAATGTCACCAACACAGGAGCTACGCACAGAAACATGCCCTGTAAGTATTGTTTCTTTCGCCCCAACGCCTCTCTCTCTCTCCTTCCCCTTCAGGGGCCTCTCATCCCTTATTTCACCCCCTCTCAAACCCTCACCCCCCCCTCCACCTCTCTTTAGTCTCTCTCCCCCCTCCCCCTCTCAAACTCTCACCCCCCCTCCACCTCTCTTTAGTCCCTCTCCCCCCTCCCCCTCTCCTAAAGCACTGTGATAAACATCAGTGGTGTGATGTCTCTGCAGGTGGAGGACGGCATTATTAGGAAGCACCTGTAAGCCTGGCAGGGCTGTGTGTGCATGTGTGCGTGTGCGTGTATGTGTGCGCATGTGTGTGTGTGTGTGTGCGTGCATGCGTGCAATCTTCCCTGTACACCAGCCTGTTTACCAAACAACACAACACCCGGAGCCTGAGGGTGAGGGTGGCAGGATGCCAGTCACCCCCACTTAACCACCTCCCTTCCTCATCAATACTTCAAACAAGACACTTAGGGATCAGGTTACTAACAAACTTCCGCTGGATATTACATCTACCAGCTGCAATTAAAAAAAAAAAAAACCTTCATATAAAAAAAGCTGATGTCGGCTAATTTACAAAACACTGAACATAGCAACCAAAAGGAAGCGCTAAATTAGAGAGCAGCGAAGCTGAACACAACACACTGAGAAAGTGAGGCTGAGTGTCAGAGGAAAACTCAGAACACGTTTACATTTTTGACATTAAGCAGACGCTTTTATCCAAGTAAGTACACTTGTCTAAATTAAAGTGAATCATCTGTACACATCAGTCATCAGAAGAAAAATATCTATGGTAGAACCAGGGGCCATTGGCAGTCACAATGCTCAAAGTATTATTATTATTATCATTATTATTATTATTATTATTATTAACAGTAGTGGAACTGTACAGAGGGGGTAGTGGGGGGTGAAGAGGTCTTTAGGAGGGACAGTCAAGATGTAGCCTGAAGAGACGGGGTCTTCAGTCTAAGGGGGAAGATAGGTAGTGACTGCAGTCCTGACAGCAGTGGGAGGCTCGTTCCACCACCATGACATGTAACATTTGTGAGGAAAAAGTTTTAGAAAAATAACATTTGTGTTCAATGTACCTGTTCTATTCACGTGTTCTGCTCATGTTTCAATGTGCAGAGCACGGGAGCATCCTCATTTCTAACAAGAGTGCTGTGGATTCTTACTCGCAGAACAGAGAAGTAACATTATTTTTATTTATATATTTTTTATATGTATCTAGATGAAGATGTGTACTGATGAGGACAACTTCCTCATTTCGTATCCCAGAACTGAGAATTGTATTTCTCTGCATCTCACTTGTCTACTGGGGGAACGTTGCTTCATCACCCCGTGAACCCTGAGTGGTTCATTCTTGTGAGCTTGGCGACTCACAGCACCTTTAGACAAATAGTTAGGAGAATTTCCACGACACATCCCTGCAGAAAACCCCCCTGCTGTAAACTCAGCTGAAGATGAGTTACGTGAACTAGCTTACGTAGGAGGGATTCAACATGGAACTAAGAGACGCTTCAGTCATTGTTTTGAATAGCTCAGATTCTTGGGTTATATCAGTGAAATTTGTCATGTGACCATGGTATGTAGTGGGATGACCTATGACATCAGAGAGGCCTGACCTCTAACCTCTGACCTCTAATTTCCCAGTCAGGTCCCAGTCAGACTAGAGATACTACTGTACCTCTCTCCCTCACACACACACACACGAGAGACACTACTGTACCACATATGCACAAGCACACACACGGGCACACACACACGGGCACACACACACACACACGGGCACACACACACGGGCACACAGGCGCGCACACACACACACACTCAAACGAGAGACACTACTTTACCGCGCACACACACGCACACGCACACGCAACCACAACCCCCGCGGCCTCATCAGAACAAAGCATAAATAAAACAGCTTTCAACAGGACAGTTAACTTAGTGTTTCTGTCCAATCATTACGACCTACAATACCTCACTTAGTCACCCTCTGATGAGTGATTTACTGTCCTTGTGGGTAATGAAGTCTGTGGTTGCTTTGATGCGACTCTCAGATCAGAGGAGCACCGCTCATCACCACAGCTGACACCTGAATCATTACATGTGTATCCGCAACAGTCACAAACAGTACCTCCCCTCCTGGCCCTCCGGCCCTCCTGGCCCTCCTGGCCCCCCAGCCCCTAGCCCCAGCCCCCAGCCCCTAGCCCCCAGCCCCAGCCCCAGCCCCCAGCCCCTAGCCCCTAGCCTCAGCCCCTAGCCCCTAGCCCACAACCTCAGCCCCCAGCCTCAGCCCCTAGCCCCTAGCCCACAACCTCAGCCCCCAGCCCCTAGCCTCAGCCCCTAGCCCACAACCTCAGCCCCCAGCCTTAGCCCTAGCCCCAGCCCACAGGTCCCAACCCCCCAGCCACAGCTCCCCAGCCCCAACCCCAGCCCTCCAGCCACAGCCCCCAGCTCCCCAGCCCCAACCCCAGCCACAGCCACCCAGCCCCTACCCCCCAGCCCCAGCCCCCCTGCCCCTACCCCCCAGCCGCAGCCCCCCAGCCACAACCCCAACCCCAGCCCCTGGGTGACTGCCTCTGTGCTGACAAGCTGACAGGGGTTTTTCAGCGAGCAGTCAAATCTGCTCCTTGTCCCCGTTTCTGTAATCTCGTGTCAAATTAGCGTAATCCCTTTGGTGACCCCGGGCGACCCGCTCCTCGTTTGGGCGATTTCAGCCACTTGACACTGATAGGAGACCTGTGAGGAATGACAGGTATGTACGCATACCTCTGGCCTCGGTGCAAAGACGTGTGGCAGGCTGTTGTTAGAGGAGGGGGAGGGAGGGAGGGAGGGAGGGAGGGGGGGGGGGGAGGTGTGACAGACAGAAAAAGAAAGAGAGAGAGAGAGAGAGAGAAAGAGAGAGCGAGAGAGGGGGGGGGGGGAGGTGTGACAAACAGAAAAAGAAAGAGAGAGAGAGAGAGAGAGAGAGAGAGAGAGAGAGAGAAAGAGAGAGCGAGAGAGGGGGGGAGTTTGAGAGAGAGAAAAAGAAAGAGAGAGATAGAGAGAGACAGAGAGAGAGAGGGGGGAGAGAAAAAAGAGAGTGTGAGACAGAAAGAAAGAAAGAAAGAAAGAAAGACAGACAGACATGTCAAGAACACAACAGAGGGGCCTAGTAAGAAGAAGACCATTCCATTCACTAATGAAGGGGGGGGAGGTTAGGGGGGATCTCTAACTTGTTTAATTGACTAGGAAAGGGATGACTGGGAACTGGGAGGTTTCAGTAAAGGACATGATGTACTTTGGCCAGATGAAGGACCGCCCACCTCGGTCGTTGGCCACACCCAGCTGGTGTTTATGCATGACTATTGCCCAATCAGTGCTATGAATGAAAGATATGTCCCAAATAGAAGTGGAAAACATTTTTACGACCTTGAATTTCCTGTAATGTTCTTCGCTCAACTGAAAGCTTACGCTATATGAAGACTGTACATCATAAATGTTCCCATATGTAGCAGGGGTGTGTGTGTGTGTGTGCCTGTGTGTGCCTGTGTGTGTGTGTGTGTGTGTGTGTGTGTGTGTGCCTGTGCGTGTGTGTGCCTGTGCGTGTGTGGGAAAGTCTCCGCTGGCTGGGAGCGAATTCCCTGAGCTCACAGATCAACGTATGAAGTTGTAAAATCTCTTGAAGCTCTCTCAGAGAAATTGACAAGCACCGTAAATTGTACCTCTGATTGAAAGCAACCACATGCCTCTGAGAAGCAGGGAGATTTGATTTGTAGAAACCTTAGACAGACCATTTTTATTACAAATTGGAATCTGATCTGTCATTAAAGTTAAATTGAAGCTCTGATTTGATCTTAATATGGGAATCAAATCAGTTGCTCTTGCTGTGCACGGGTGTGCACACACACACACACACACACACACACACACACACACACACACCATGGTACAGATTGGTAATCAGATAAAGAGTTTTTCCACCGACCCCTCGTCTTTGACCCCCCCATCTGAGTTTGGGGTGGAGGGGGCGGGAGCAGGGCAGGAGGCCTCTCCTGTGGTCCAGCTCACACCTGGACGTTGGGCCACGCCCCTCTGGCTCCTCCTCTTGGCTCTGATCTGAAAAGGGGGGGGGGGGGGGGGGGGGGGTTAGGGGGGACTACTACGTCAATGACCTAAACACAATGAGTCACTAAGCTACAGAAGAACAGAAACAACATTTTGTTACAAAGCTACAGTCACAAAACAGCAACATTGAATCAGTACGCTTGAGAGGAGAAACACACACACACACACACACACACACACATACATACACACACATACACACACACACACACATACACACACATACACACACACATACACACACACATACACACACACATACACACACACATACACACACACATACACACACACATACACACACACATACACACACACACACACACACAAATAAACACAAACGAAGTTGTGACCCATTGGTCCACAGAAAAGTCTTTCAAGAGGTCATTCTTGAACAGCCTCGAAGTTCCTGTCTGGATGTGTTGAGCAGAACCACGTCCTGCTAGCAGACTCCTCACCCGTATGTAAACCTTACAGGACAGTTAGCCTGCATGGCAGTGAGTTAAGTCGCGTTCCTCCAAGAATTATCCGACAGAATTAGCTAAATCCTCTCTCTCTCTCTTGTGTAATTTTGACCTATTTTTAAAGCGGGAGAATGGCAGCAGGGCCCAGTAGAGACCCAGAACCACGGAACCAGGGAACCAGGCGTGTGAGAGAGACAAAGGCCAGAATAAAGCCTCAGATCCGGTTCTAATACTCTGGAGCCTCAGTGGACGGGCCAGCGGACGGGTCTCAATCCACAACGTTGTTCCCTTTCATCTGGCCTGGTTCACGCTCCTTCACAGATGAGGCGACTGGGTAGGTCTTCGCTACACAACAGTAGCTCCACCAAGGGAGGCTGGTGGAGGTAGAAATCGGAGGACAGGCTCATTGGACACGTTTGTGTTTGATGCCATTCCTCATTCCGTTCCATGCATGACAATGAGCCTGTCCTCCGATTTCTACCTCCACCAGCCTCCCCCTGAGCTCCACCTAGTTGTCCCCTGTGTTGCTCAGGAACTATCCAGCCCTAACAGATCAGTGAAGGGGAGTGGACGGGGGGGGGATGCTAGGGAGCAACGTTTCTGGATTGAGATGCAGCCCTGGCAAGGCCTCTTATACCGCACTCCAGGCTTAGCGCTGCTCTGGGCAGACTGTGTGTGTGTGTGTGTGTGTGTGTGTGTGTGTGTCCAGGGGCAGGCTGAGGTCCACAGTGGTCTCGAGGCTGTGGAAATCCTGCTTGTCATAACAAATAAACGCTTTTCTAGGATTTATGCTGTGCTCACTTTAGGATTAGGATTACGTAATCACTTAGGAAAACGTCTAAAAGTGCTGAGAAGTCGTGGCTCTTCTGAAAATCTGCAGATGGTGAGAACAAGCCCTCACAGAAGAGTTTGAAGAACAGTTTGAAGAAGAACAAACCAGGGGAGGCTGGTGGAGGTAGAAATTGGAGGACGGGCTCATTGTAATGCATAGAATGGAATGAGGACTGGTATCAAACACGTGTGTACCAATAGTACCATTCCTCATTCCATTCCATGCATTACAATGATCCCCGTCCTCCGATTCCTACCTCCACCAGCCTCCCCTGGAACAAACACTGTGCAGATTATTAAGACAAACACACACACAGACAGAGACACAAAGTAGTACTTAACCTCTCCAGAACAATGTGTGAGAGGACATGTCACAGTACAGTTCACGACCTTACAGGTGGATAAGACCCAGGTAAGACCCAGGTGAGACCCAGGTAAGACCCAGGTGAGACCCAGGTGAGACCCCCCCCACCACCACCACCTCCTGTTAGCCTTGCCACCCCCTGGCTTGCCACCCCCCTACCTGAGCCGGAGTGAGAGAGGACCTGGCCTTGGAGAAGCGTCCCCCGGCAGGGCTGGTGGTGGTGGTGGGGTGGGACCCCGAGGCCTTCCTCTCCCCAGCCTGACGGCCAGCATCCAGCAGGTATCTCTGGGCCAGGCGGAACATCCTGGTGAAGACAGCCTTCGGACCCGACCCGGAGGGCTCTGATGGGACAACGAGGACTCTCTCAGTTCAGGATGGGAAAACTAACGGGAAACGGCAGCCCAGCACACCGGGTAGGGTTCAGGTTAGGGTTTGGTTCAGGTTAGGGTTCAGGTTAGGGTTTGGTTCAGGTTAGGGTTTGGTTCGGGTTAGGGTTAAGGGTTTGGTTCGGGTTAGGGGTTTGGTTAAGGGTTGGGTTCTGGGTTTGGTTAAGGTTAGGGTTAGGGTTAAGAGTTTGGTTCGGGTTAGGGTTAAGGGTTTGGTTAAGGTTAAGGGTTTGGTTAAGAGTTTGGTTCAGGTTAGAGTTAGGGTCAGTTTGAGGGCTCTGATGGGACAACAAGGACTATCTGTTAGTTCAGGACATTATATCAATACAGTATAAACCCTTTCAGAAACAGTGAGCGTAATTAGTTTGTTCTGTTTCATGGGGAAGTGTCCATCAGCAGACAAAGCAGCCAAAGCTGCACCCCGGGGTCAGCTGACAGTTAGATCACAAGGCTGAGACATGTTTTGTACATCCAAGTCTTTGACGTATGGACATCTGTCACCGCCTTAGTAGGACATAAAGACACAACAACGTGAGTCGGATGTAACCCCTGGGTGTGTACATTCCTGTGATACTACTCGCTGATACAGGGGACAGCCCCCACTAACAGATTCAGAGAAGGCTAGCAGCAGAGCTAGTCAGAACCTTGCATGTTAACTGTAGTGGTTCCTGTCACACTGAAATAAAGATCCAGACTTCTCTCCCTGGTACATGTGGTCCAGACTCTTCCTTCAAAACAGCATCAATCAACGACAACAGATCTAACAGTACCGTGCTGTATTAATACTGTACTAATGCATTGTATTAACACTCATTAATACTGTCTTGTATTAATACTAATTAATACTGTCTTGTATTAATACTAATTAATACTGTGCTGTATGAAGGGTTACCTAATGTTTCAATGTCCACTCAAGCGATACAACACCACTTGGAAAGAAGCAATGCATTCTAAGCGGCATGCCGGTGTGGACATTATAAGGTGGGTGCATTAATTCATACTTCAGGTTGTTGTATAAATGT
The DNA here is from genome assembly GCF_951799395.1 of Argentina silus. Taxonomy (NCBI): domain Eukaryota; kingdom Metazoa; phylum Chordata; class Actinopteri; order Argentiniformes; family Argentinidae; genus Argentina; species Argentina silus. The sequence goes on along the minus strand of NC_139657.1, from coordinate 1,668,384 downwards.
ATTGTGTGTCTTTGCATTCCACCATGAACACACTCAAGCTCCCATGGTCATTAGCCTTTCAGAAGCAGTGAGCGTAATTCATAAGAAATTATCAGGCAAGAATGCTATTACTCAATACATCTGAAGCTTAATCGTGTGTTGTATTAATACTGACGGACACTGTGCTGTATTAATAGTCATTAATAATGTGCTTTATTAAGGGTTACCTAATGTTTCAATGTCCACACAAGCACACTGTACAACACCACTTAGAAAGAAGCAATGTATTAGCAATGCATTCATGTAAGCATGTATTAGCAATGCATTCTAAGTGGCATGCCACGGTGGAGGAGGGAAGACATCCCAGGTGAACGCAGAAGACATTCATACAACCTGAAGTATGAATTACGTGTAATTTGTCATTCCGCGATGAACACACTCAAGCTTCCATGGTCTTACCCCTACAGTACAGTGTGTGTGTTCTCCCTGCTCCTGGACAATCAATGTTATCTCTAGCCTGCCCCGTTTACACAGGAGGTCCCAACCATCCGCTCGGCGCTGAACACACGCACACACATACACACACACACACACCCACGGCTGTCCCTATGCCAACCACACGTATGCAGGGCTGAGATCTAGATAATCTGACTCTGTGATCTGAACAACAGGACTATAGCCCTACACACACACACACACACACACACACACACACACAGCCTTGGGCTGTTTCAACACAAGAAGAAGATAATGCTCTGACTTCCACAGCTGTCATAGGGGATAACTCTGTCCCGCAGCTCGTCAAGAGACTTGTTTATCAGACTATTAATCTTACTGCCAGAACACCATCACAGCTTACCTGCTGTATTCAACAACTATCCTCACTGGGTTTTTACCAATAATTAGGCTCATCACGGCTTAACACTGTCAAAGCAGGCCCTTTGTGAAGGCAAGTCCAGGGGAGTTATGAAAATCATAATTAATGGTTAAAATGTGTGTCATCAGCAAGTCCAGCCACGGCATACGCTTTACATCAGACTATTTTCAACGTTATGGGTTTTAAAAACTAGGCGCTCCCATTCATTTCTAGGCTGTTTGCCAAACACGTCAAAAGGTCGACCGATTCAGTCAACCCCCGTATTAAAACTCAAGCGGTGAGGTTTTTCTGAGGTTTTTCTGCTGACTTGCAGAGTCGGCGGTCTCCTCCTGACGATACCGATGCTGCTAGGTGATTTAACGTTGTGTGGGGCGTTTAGGTGATTTAACGTCGTGTGGGGCATTTATGGAAGCATTAATGACGACAGGATCGATCCATCTCTCTTTTACGAGCCGGTGTTTGGTTAGGTGTTGGGTCAGGTGTTGGGTCAGGTGTTTGGTGAGGTGTCTGGTAAGGTGTCGGGTTAGGTGTCGGGTTAGGTGTCGGGTTAGGTGTGTGGTGAGGTGTTGGGTTAGGTGTTGGGTTAGGTGTTGGGTTAGGTGTCGGGTCAGGTGTCGGGTTAGGTGTGTGGTTAGGTGTGTGGTGAGGTGTTGGGTCAGGTGTGTGGTGAGGTGTTGGGTTAGGTGTCTGGTTAGGTGTGTGGTTAGGTGTCGGGTGAGGTGTCGGGTGAGGTGTTGGGTCAGGTGTGTGGTTAGGTGTCTGGTTAGGTGTTGGGTCAGGTGTTGGGTCAGGTGTGTGGTCAGGTGTGTGGTCAGGTGTGTGGTGAGGTGTGTGTGGTGAGGTGTGTGTGGTGAGGTGTTGGGTTAGGTGTTGGGTTAGGTGTGTGGTGAGGTGTTGGGTGAGGTGTTGGGTTAGGTCGGGTTAGCCTAGTGCCAGGATCGTAGAGCAGATCGTAGTACAGAGCTCTCTCACTACACTAGAGTTGATGTGATTTAGTGGTTCAGCCAGGGGGGAGGGAGGGGGGGGGAGGCCCAGACCTGCTTGGGAGACCTAGGACTATACTGGTGAACACTCTCACCCTCCCCCTTCTACACACGCACGCACGCACACACACACACACACACACACACACACACATTAACTCCCTTCTAGGCTTCCTAACTCCCTCAACCTCTCCCTCCCTCCTCTCTCACCCTTCTTCCCAGGTTTCTTCTCCTCCGCGGCAGGCTCCTCGACTGTCTCCTTCTCTCTCTCCTTCTC
>NC_139657.1:1633768-1661268 GCF_951799395.1 Argentina silus | reverse complement strand
CACACACACACACAATGACAAGGCTGTGTTGTCCCGATTCATTCCCCTTACCACACACACACAGACGAACACACACAGACACACACACACACACTAACACTGGACTGATGGAGCTATGTTGCTTTTGTAATGTGAGTATGCTGGTGGTGGATTAGGATAAAAGGCACTCAGGGGCAGCCTGTAGCCCTGCAGCCTAATCCTCAGGATCAAAGCTGCTCTCTCTCTCCTCCTCCAGAAACCACAGCACCAACGGACGTGACTGTCCATCCTGCTCACATCACAGCCACCAGGGCCAGAGTGGAGTGAGCTGAATCCAACTTGTTTTAGACGTGTGTCAGGACGGAGATGAATCTATCATTCTCCATAATTACTTCAGCATGTTTCTCATTCCTTCCATATAGCCTTACCGTGCTTCAGGGGAGGCCGGGGAGGTAGAAATCGGAGGACGGGCTCATTGTAATGCGTGGAATGGTATCAAAAACGTGTGTTTGACAACCATTACAATGAGCCCATCCTCCCATTTCTCCGTTGCTGCGCGTCATAGAAGTCTGGATAAACGTTTTCTGTTTCACTGACATCTCTGAGCGAGTCCTAAATGACTGACCCATGTTATCCTAAACGACTGACCCATGTTATCCTAAACGACTGACCCATGTTATCCTAAACGACTGACCCATGTTATCCTAAACGACTGACCCATGTTATTTCCAACAACAACACCGACCACAGTGTGGTCAAGTAAAGCTACTGACATCAGCAGCAGCAGCGAGCTCATCCGAGATCAGCAGAGAAAGCACATTCCTCTGGCTCCTGAAAACTGATAGCTGCCACTTTCCCTAACGCGCACACACACACACGCGCGCGCACACACACACACACACACACACACACACACACACACACACACACACACACACACACACACACACACACACACACACACACACACACACACACACACACACACACACACTCTGTAGGGAAGGAGGTGCTAGCCTTGCTGCCAGTGGAGGTAGAAATCGGAGGACGGGCTCATTGTAACGCATGGAACGGAACGACGATTGGCCTCAAACACGTGCATTACCGACAGCCCGTCCTCCGACGTCTACCTCCACCAGCCTCCCCTGATAGAGCTGTGTAGAACAGACAGGCCTCTCTGACATGTGGAGTCAGGAATCACGTCAGCTCCCCTCATAACATCACCATGGAGATAATGATCTAGTCTAGTGGAATTACCGGTCCCTGAATGACAGGCTGCTCCCAAGGCCAATAGGCATGTTCTGTACTATTAGATCACCTTCAGGGAACGGACCGGCCTCACCTCAGTTACTCTATTCCTCATCACAATGACGCATGGACAGGCTGCAGGGCTGGTAAACTACTCCTCTGGGGAGGAGGGAGGGAGGGAGGAGGAGGATGGAGGGAGGGAGGGAGGAGGAGGAGGATGGAGGGAGGGAGGAGGAGGATGGAGGGAGGGAGGAGGGAGGGAGGAGTGATGGTTCCAGGTCAGGATGTCAATTACAAGGAGAAGACGGTTACGGCTAGCCTGTACTTATGTAGCGCTGGGTCACAGTCAGGGTTAACTACACACACACAGGTGTACGCGCATGCACACACACACACGCACACAGGCGGGCGCACACACACACATACACAGGCACGCACACACACACACTGTACAGGGCTGTGCAGGGACTTGTAGACATCTTATCAGTCCAGCTCATCTTCCTAACATCAAAGATCCCCTCTCTTTCAAGGAAAGACTTGTCCTATCGTCAGATCAGAGGAGAGTAGAAGAGAAGAGAAGAGAGGAGAGCCCCCTCATCTTCACACTGCTGTGGCCCCTGGGGATGACAATAGAGAGAGAGAGAGAGAAAGGGGGATTCTGAATGAACACTGACACAGCAACAGCAACCAATGTAATATTCCACTCATGTCTACAGGCTTCCTGACAATGGACACATTGAGTCTGGGGAACCAGGCCAGACAGAGGTGAGGCAGCCACACTCAGTACCAACAACAACTCCTGTCAGGTTATCAGGTTCATCAGACAGGTAGCCTTCAACAACACACACACACACACACACACACACACACACACACACAGAGACGTCACATCACGGCTAACGCTGTCTCAGCCCTGTCGGGGAGGTTAGCCAAACTGCTAAGGCGATCAGCTTGAACAATGAAGAGTTAGACAAACAGGCTGCTGCTGCTGTGTGTGTGTGTGTGTGTGTGTGTGTCTAAGTCTCTTAGCAGGCCTAGGTTAACCAGCGGTGTGGAAAGAGGGCAGGGGTCCGCAGCAGCAGGAAACATGATAAAGGACAGAAGGAGTTCTGAAAACAAGGACCACAGAACGACCAGGGAGCCAAGGAACACACACACACACACACACACACACACACACACACACACACACACACACACACACACACACACACACACACACAGCACTGTAGAGCAAAACAACAGAATGGACCAACCGATACGCACAAATAGGATTGTTTTCATAAGCTTCCATTCTAACTGTTGCCAAACTGTTACGAGGTCAAAGATCAAAAACAACCTTCATTGACAGAACTGCTTTGGCAGCAAAACATGGTCAGGTACAAGCCTGGGTGATACTTGTTGCCTCCGCGACTGATTAAGAGCAAGGGATCGTTGCCTCCTCTCCTTCTCTCCTTCTCTCCTCCTCTCCTCCTCTCCTTCCCTCCATCCCTCAGCATTTACCAGGCTTTTTGTAACAGCCTTTCTGGATCAACTCCACTGAAACCCAAGAAATAACAGAGGGATTTAATGGTGATTTAATGGTGCCAAGACATTGGTTATAAGCCTAAACAAACACAAACTGAACAGCATCATCATCATCGAAACAAATAACAGCAAAAACAAGCAGACTGCTTCATCCTTTTGAGCAGCAGGCCTTTGAGTCGTGAGGACGCCTTGTTGCCTTTAAGCTCAATCTCTTCTGAGAGAAACTCTCAGGGAGGTTGGACAAGAACGAGGCAAAATTAAGTAGATATCATTGTGATTTCGAACTTGTGGCAAATCTAGGTCAAGTGGTTCCTCCCTGTGGCCATCGTTATCAGCCCAAACGTCTGATTTACGACCTCCTCCAGCCCTTTGCCCTCTGACAAGAGTTAGCAAATAGCCCCCTATTATCGGTCATGACCACAATAAGCAAAACAGTCCTGATTTACAGAAGATCATTCTTCTAATCGCCTGTCGCTTTTTCTTTCTTCCTTCCTTCTTCCCTCCCTCCCTCCCTCCCTCCACCCTCTCCTCAGATCAAACTTCCTCTCAGGTGAGCTCAGCCAGGTAAAGCCGCCGCCCCACAAGTGTGTCTGGTCGTTTCACAGGTGGGTGCTCTCTGAGTGTGTGACACGTGTGAACACTAATCTCAGCCCCAAACAGCCTCCGGTAAAGTGATTTCTCCGGGATCCCTGAGGCTTTACCTCCCTAGGCCCAGCCACATCTCCCGAGGGCGCGGTTCACCCAGGCACTACCTGGTAATTACTGGCCCTGGCCCTGCTTCTGCAGCTGGGGATCATCCCCCACCGCTCTGCCCTGCGTGTCTCAACAGGCCCCAGGGAGGAGAGGACCACACATCAGCCACCTGTGGGGAAAAACGCTAAACACTCTATCATAGATCTTTTGATGATTTTGTTAAAGACTCAGCGATATGACGAAGCTGGTCACACATTCACTGTGCTTTCATCTCCTGCATGTAGACCAGGGGAGGCTGGTGGAGGTAGAAATCGGAGGGCGGGACCAGGGAAGGCCAGGGGAGTCTGGTGGTAGACCAGGGAAGGCTGGTGGTAGACCAGGGAAGGCTGGTGGTAGACCCGGGGAGGCTGGTGGAGGTAGAAATCGGAAGACTGGCTCATCGCGTAGCTGTGAAATAGCGCAGGGGGGGTGGCAACTGGTGCAAAGTTAGTTGGTGTAAGGGATTATGACATCACTCAGCAGGTCACATGGCTGTCACGTAGCTAACAAAAAAAAGTCTCGTCTCTCTGAAGTCATCCAACTTCCTGTGGTAACGTCATATCGCTGAGTCCACCTTTTAAAAAAGGTGGTTCTGAGACTGCGAAAAAGATTTATATACATATTGATCATCTCCAAAGTGAGTCTGACTAGATTGGTGAAAAGTGCTGGCGCTCAAAATTCAGAGGTTGTTAAATTTAAGCCAGGCAGACAGAGGGGGTGCTCCGTCCATGGAAAATGAAGTATGTATATCAAGAAAAGAAAGAGGTTCCCGAAGGCAATTTGATCCCTTCAAAAGATGCTTTATTTGCTGATGCGTTCCGGAGCAAGCTCCTTCATGGACAGCATGCATCACTGCATGCGTCACTGCATGCGTCAGCAAAATAAAACATCTTTGAAGGGATCAGGTCACCGTCCAGAACCTCTTTTCATGATATACAGTGGCTTCGTAAAAAGTATTCAGACCCCTTTCACTTTTTCCACATTTTGTTGTGTTATAGACTCCATTCAAAATGGATTACATGCATTCTGAATCCTTTCCGAAGCCACTGTATACAGTACCAGTCAAAAGTTTGGACACAAACTTGCCAAGAGTGTGCAAAGCTGCCATCAAAGCAAAAGGTGGCTACTTTGAAGAATCTAAAATATAAGACATATTCTGGTTTGTTTAACACTTTTTAGTTTACTACATAATTCCATATGTGTTCCTTCATAGTTTTGATGCCTTCAATATTAATCTACAATGTAGAAAATAATAAAAAATAAAGAAAAACCATTGAATGAGAAGGTGTGTCCAAACTTTTGACTGGTACTGCATGTATTGATGATCTCCGCTGTACTTTACACCACGTGTTCCAAGAGGACCCTGGGAGAAGAGCATCACACAATGGCCTGGCTTTGAGAAGACAAGTCCACCATAGTCTACCAGTCCATCATATGCCTAGCAAACTTGTAAAGACCACTTTTAGGAGGAATAAGATTTAGGAGGTGTTCTGTGACCTTTCTCCAACTCCAAGAATCCATCTCTATATGACATGTATCCCCCGAGGTGTGTCAATAAAGGAGTCGTAACAACGCCTCAGTCACAATAGAGAGGAGGAACATTCTGACATTCTAGAACGTTCTCATGTGATCAATCATTGTTACCTCATGTATTCAGAACGTTTGTGAAGAAAGGCTGTACTACCAGTGTACAACAACCATAGTCCAGGAGGAGGACTTATGTATCGGTAATGTCGAGCAACAGACATAGAACACTCACATAATCAATCGATCGATCACACCAAGTATTCAAAATGTGAGAGGATCGTTGCTACTACTACTGTACCGGTATTGACAACATAATCTACAGCTAACTAAGCCTTAGGGAGATTCGGAGGGCTTAAATCAGTCATTGTTTTGACACTCATCTGTCGCCAAGTATTCAGAAGTGTCTGTAGAAAGCTACGGGCCACCGCTGGGATCTCAAACATGACCTGTCGTGTTGTCTTTCAAATGAGCAGCATGTGTCTAAAGCAGGGGAGGCTGGTGGAGGTTGAAATCGGAGGACAGGCTCATTGTAATGCATGGAACCGAATAAGGAATGAGGAATGGTATCAAACACACGTCTGAAGCAGGGGTTCCCAACCTTCTGAACACCTATTAAAATTCACGACCCCCATTTGAAGAAAGAAACGCGTTGTATATTCTACATCTCGTATACCAGAAACAGTCGGTCACTGCCTCGAGGTTTGTGGTGTCCTGGTATAATTCGGTTTAGTTCCATGCTGTCATTAGCCTGTTTCCTCTGTAAACAACACACTCTGGCCAGGTCCTGGAATGACCAATGCAGTTATTTGTTGAATATATGCATTTTGTTGTATAATGCCTCAAATATAATAAAAGTATTTGCGCCCCCCCCCTCCCGAAATCTTTGGTGGTTTGTGGGGGGGGACGGGTCTAAAGCGTAGCCTACAGTATGATATCTCTCACCATCTCGTAAAGGCGTCATATCAGACTCAGAAGTCATTCCCCAAGGGCGTCTCGTCACCTCACGTGGATTAACTTTCTCTCCTCATTAATCGCTTGTCAAACAGTCTGCCAGCTGCCAGGCTAGCAAACACCCCTGGAGTGGCGCTCACTCGCTCCTGGGCGTGACGTAAACCCTCTGAACTCAACAGGTGTCCGGGGAACACAAGAAAACACGACGGCTCGCAAGGAAAGATATTAAGTGGAATTTGAGTGAAATTCAAGACGTGTGAATCCCCTCCCACCTGGCCGATGTCCTTTAAACCAGAATTACCAAGAAACGTTATTGCATTACGTGCAGTGCCAAAAGCAGTGCTGGAGCCCTACACAACTCATACAAATTGTGACTATAAGCCCCATATGTAAGCCCCATATGTGTTGTGTTGAAACAGTACAGGCCTTTTCTGTTGTGTTGAAACAGTACAGGCCTTTTCTGTTGTGTTGAAACAGTACAGGCCTTTTCTGTTGTGTTGAAGCAGTACAGGTCTTTTCTGTTGTGTTGAAGCAGTACAGGTCTTTTCTGTTGTGTTGAAACAGTACAGGCCTTTTCTGTTGTGTTGAAGCAGTACAGGTCTTTTCTGTTGTGTTGAAACAGTACAGGCCTTTTCTGTTGTGTTGAAGCAGTACAGGTCTTTTCTGTTGTGTTGAAGCAGTACAGGTCTTTTCTGTTGTGTTGAAGCAGTACAGGTCTTTTCTGTTGTGTTGAAGCAGTACAGGTCTTTTCTGTTGTGTTGAAGCAGTACAGGTCTTTCTGCTGGTAGTCTAACGATCTCCCTGAGTGATGGACAGCAGCTTCACGAGGAGATGAAGACACAATAGACCCCCACTGGGGGCCAGTCAGGCCAGGCGGGTCAGACCACCACTGTGTCAGTCTGAGGAGAGACTGTTTCCCTCATCTATCAATCAGTTGTCCTCTTCTCTCCTCTTCTCTCCTCTCCTCTCCTGTCCTGTCCTGTCCTCTCCTCTCCTCTCCTCTCCTCTCCTCTCCTGTCCTGTCCTGTCCTGTCCTCTCCTCCCCTTCTTGCCTCTCACCCACTTCCCCCTCCTCTACTGTCTTAACCCTTCCTCCTCTCTTTCCCTCTCTTCTCTCCTTTCCTCCTCCCATCTCTACTCACCCTTCCTCCTCTCCTCTCCTTGATATACATCTATTAGCTCCCTGGAGAAGATCAATCACTGGAGGTCAGGTTACTACTGACTGACCCCTCACTACTGAAGACCATCACAGATCTGTGTGTGTGTGTGTGTGTGTGTGTGTGTGTGTGTGTGTGTGTGTGTGTGTGTGTGTGTGTGTGTATACTCCTCCCCATATAAATCAGAAAATTCTCAAGCATAAACCAACAAGAGTGAGTTTACTCAGATGGAAACAAAGTTCAATGTGTCAGCACATGGATTACTATACATACAGCACCATAGTGGTTGATATGTCTGAATAGTTTTTCCTAAGAGTTCGGGTTATTTCTATATTGTTAAATACAGATATGAAAAGCAGGGTTCTTTTAACAAACTCCCCAGTCCCATCCTCATTACACACGCACGCACACATTCACACACGCACACACACGCACACACACGCACACCTCCAGGACAGGCTTGTCCCATCGTCACTGTGGACATTTCTAATCCCAGAGTCCAGAGGCTAAGCCAGGACCCAGAGAGGCCAGAGAGGAGGACACGGCTGGAACAATACGACAAGAGAGGTGTGGGCCGCTCTCCCTGACCCCACCCTGAACCCTACGACCCTCAGCCCTGACCCCACCACACCCTCCAATTCACGCCTAGAGTCTTAATGGGGCTTTAAGCCTTCAAGGGTCAGCCGGGGGGGCCAAAGGTCAAACAAGGACCCTGAGAAGAGTCAGCGGAGGAGGAGGAGGGGGACGATGACTTCACAGCCATCTCTCTTATAAAAGAGGTTGAGGTAGAGACATCATATAACATCATGACATCTTATAATTATAACTGCCAAAACAGGAGAATTATGAGCAATCTGGAGAGCCTGGGCCTGTAATTTAACCTGTTTAGAGTTCTTTTTGATTTAGTAATTTATGATGTCAAAACATTGGCGGCAGTGTGCGCTAAGCCGTCAGAATCCTTCCAATCCCTCTCTATATGGAGCTGTCGGGGAGGACTGACAGACTGCTGCACACACACACACACACACACACACACACACACACACACACACACACACACACACACACACACACACACACACACACACACACACACACACACACACACACACACACACACACACACACACACACACACACACACACACACACACAGGTCTTATCCCCTACCCTGAGAGGCTCTGATCTGACTATGAATGTGTCTGCGTGTATATATGTGTGTGTGTGTGTGTGTGTGTGTGTGTGTGTGTGTGTGTGTGTGTTTGTCTGTATTTATTTATTTATTTGTGTGATTTGGAGGGTTCACACAGATTGCTGCCACTCATACTCATACTGTCAAACCTCTGCTCTCCCTCTCCCTCTCTCCCCCTCTCCTTCTCTCTCCCTCTCTCCTTCTCTCCCCCTCTCCTTCTCTCCCCCTCTCCTTCTCTCCTTCTCTCTCCCTCTCCTTCTCTCTCCCTCTCCTTCTCTCCTTCTCTCCCCCTCTCCTTCTCTCCCCCTCTCTCTTTCTCTATTGTGTGATGACCTGTCACTCTCTACAGGAAAGAGTTTAGAAATCTCCGTCTGCCTCTGACTGATGAGAGTGAGAGAAATGGAGTGAAGACCTGCACCAAACCCCTCTAACCAGGGGGCAGACAGACAGACAGACAGACAGACAGACAGACAGACAGACAGACTAACACCAGTCAGACAGACAGACAGACAGACAGACAGACAGACAGACTAACACCAGTCAGACAGACAGACAGACAGACAGACTAACACCAGTCAGACAGACAGACAGACAGACTAACACCAGTCAGACAGACAGACAGAGTCAGACAGACAGTCAGACAGACTAACACCAGACAGATAGTCTGTCTGTCTGACTGTCTGTCTGTCTGACTGGTGTTAGTCAGTCTGTCTGTCTGTCTGTCTGTCTGTCTAACACCAGTCAGACAGACAGTCAGACAGACAGACTAACACCAGACAGACAGATGACCAGAGAGAGAAACTCTAGGTCTCTCCTACCACATCGTTACAATCAATCACCATTTACCTTTCACTCATTTGCATTCAAATGATGCAACAGGAGCAATAGAATGTGCCAGTCTCTCGGGAGAGGCTGGTGGAGGTAGAAATCGGAGGACGAGCTCCTAGTAATGCACGGAACACGTGCGTTTGATTCCGTTCCACCCACGTGTTTGATACCATTCCTCATTCCATCTCATGCATTACAATGAGCCCGTCCTCCGATTTCTACCTCCACCAGCCTCCACTGTAAGAAATAGGTAAAAAAAAATATATATATATAAATTCTGTGTCTCTTACAGAAGACAAACGGAGACAAGTTACCACAAAAGACACACACACACACTCTCTCTGGCTCTGTAGAAGTCTCACAGTAGAGACTACGATGCAAGTGTATCTTATTCTCCCTCGATTACACACACACACGATAAGTAAACATTATTAGGGGACTATGAATAATGCAGAGCCCCATGCTGTGGCTGGCTCTGTAGATGGCTCACTGCGGTAAAGCTGCTGTGACAGTCGCCTCGGGGGTAACCGCCGGCAACCATGCGGCTGGTTGGAGAGGAGCAAGGCTATTGGAGGGAAGCTAAACAAAACAGACGTCTCTCTCTCTCTCTCTCTCTCTCTCAGCTAATAGTACTAAGAAGTGCTTCAGTCCCCTGATGGCTGGCTATGCAGGAGTAGGGGAAGGAAAATAATTAATATTATTCTTTACATAATTTAGTTGTTGTCTATGTCTTAATGTTTCACATCAATTACACAATGACTTCTGAGAATATGATAACTTATGAATGACTTAAGAGAACATAACTTCATGCCTTTTTACAAGAACGAACATCTCCGCTGAACAGCTGAAAAGCCTGAGGACATGATCAAGTCTTCACCTCTCGGACCATTAGCCTAGCCTAGCCTCAGGAGTGTGTGTGTGTGTGTGTGTGTGACAGAGAGGCTTTAATGTGGTCTTTTAGGACAGCATGGGGCTCTGTTGTATTGTCTCAATTAGCTGTGAGGAATGTCACCTTTCTAACCTGTGTCCTGTCATCCCGTAAGCTGCCTCACTGGGCTCCTGTCCCTCAGAATGTGTGTGTGCGTGTGTGTGTGTGTGTGTGTGTGTGTGTGTGAGGAATGTCACCTTTATAATCTGTGTGAGCCAGGGTCAGTCGGCCTGTTAGCTCCCTCACTGTGCTCCTGTCCATCAGGGTCAACTCAACACCACTTTGGTGAGGTGGAAGGTAGCCCTGTTGAGTGAGGGCAGGGTCAGGGCAGGGGTAGCCATGTTGAGTGAGGGCAGGGCAGGGAAGGGGTAGCCATGTTGAGAGAGGGCAGGGGTAGCCACGTTGAGTGAGGGCAGGGCACGGGCAGGACAGAGAAGGGTCAGTGGGTGACCTGACTGGACAGTACAGTTCAGTTAATTTTCTCCAAATACATGCTCTATGACTGACTTGATGGAAGTACAAATCGGAGGACGGGCTCATTGTAGCGCATGGAATGGAATAAGGAATGATATCAAACACACGTGTGTCTGTTCCATGCATTAAAACGAGCCCGTCCTTCGATTTCTACCTTCACCAGCCTCCCCTGGCCCCTATACATTATATAGAAGTTAGAAGTTGCCCCTAGGCCTGTGAAGTAGTCTGTTATACAATGTTGGTACTAGAGTAATTACAGTGTTAATACACAGGTTTAGGGGCAACTTAAGTGTGTCCAAAAAAAGTGTGTTGATTCAGTTTTCTGCTGTTTGTTTGGTGCATTGCTGCAAACAAAATGCTTATTGTACATATTGTCTCCCCTGTGTGAAAACCTCACACTGTTACTGCCTAAATAAGACACCCAGGCAATCTGCTCCAGACGGTGTCTGCCCCGTCACTAAAGATGCCTGCCCACCCTACACACACACACACGCACACTTTCTCACACACACACGTTTTTACACACAGACACACACACACACACACAGACTTCCCAGCTCTTTTATTTAGCTCAGAGAAACGAGCTGAGTCATTGCACCAGCTCCCCCCCCCCAGCTCCGCCCCCCCCCCCCCCCCCCCGCCCCCCAGTCCCACACAGGGGACCATGCTGAGTGAGAGGGCAGAGCTTTACTCCCCACCACCTGCTCTCTCAGTCAGCTACTGTGGTGCTTCGGTTGTGCTGATCTAGCAGCAGTACCAAGATCGCAACGCTCAGCTCAGCTCAGCTCAGTTCAGCCCAGTTCAGCCCAGCTCAGCCCAGCTCAGTTCAGCCCAGCCCAGTCAAGCTCAGCCCAGTCAAGCTCAGCCCAGCCCAGCCCAGCCCAGCCCAGTCAAGCTCAGCCCAGCCCAGCCCAGTCAAGCTCAGCCCAGCCCAGCCCAGTCAAGCTCAGCCCAGCCCAGCCCAGCCCAGCCCAGTCAAGCTCAGCCCAGCCCAGCCCAGCCCAGCCCAGCCCAGCCCAGCCCAGCCCAGCCCAGTCAAGCTCAGCCCAGCCCAGCCCAGCCCAGCCCAGTCAAGCTCAGCTCAGCTCAGCCCAGCCCAGCCCAGCCCAGCCCAGTCAAGCTCAGCCCAGCCCAGCCCAGCCCAGCCCAGTCAAGCTCAGCTCAGCTCAGCCCAGCCCAGTCAAGCTCAGCTCAGCCCAGCCCAGTCAAGCTCAGCTCAGCCTAGCAGAACACTATCCTGCCTAAAACACTGGGGCTATACTGGCCAGGGACCAAATCACTCTGGGTGCCTTTGTACTGCCTGATCTCATTACAGCGCTGAAAGGGGTATTTATCTCAGTCTGTTCTCCCTTTCTGATATCTGTGGAGGAGTCCTGCAGTCCACTCCTTATCTAACGACACAGAGGGACACTGTGAAAGCCACACAGACTCCATCATGGGCAGAACAACCAACATGTTGTCAATAATTAACGAGGCCGGGAGGCCCGGGTACTGATGGGGCTGTGGGCCTTGATAGAGCTGCTCTCTTCCCGGGGGCCTGAGGGGCAGACAGACAGACAGACAGACAGACAGACAGTCAGAGAGAGAGGGAGAGAGGGAGAGACACAGACAGAGACAGAGAGACAGACAGACAGACAGACCGACAGACAGACAGACCGACAGACAGACAGACAGAGACACAGACAGACAGACAGAGACAGAGAGAGAGACATACAGACAGACAGACAGACAGACAGATGTGTGGATGATGACTCATCTTGACTGACTCACACACAGGAGGCCGATGACAGATGCACATAGTAAAACATGCTGCTGAAGCTTTTAATTAGCTTTACAGTAGCCCCCCCCCCCCCTTCCCTTCCTCCCCCCCAGGACAGATCCGACCTGACGACAGGCCCTGCGGTGGTCGTACTGTGACTCACCCAAGGAGCCTCTGGGAGACAGAGTCTCTCCTCACATCTCGTCTGAGAGCCGATGACTCATACAGTGTGCGGTGGGACTCACACATGCCAGATAGGATTCCAGGATGTCTGGTGTGTGTGTGTGTGTGTGTGTGTATATGAGGGTCTGATACTGAATGACTACATGAAATTACTTTCTCTCCTTTTTTTTTGCGCTGAGATAAGAGACAGAAACACAGATGCGACTCAGACGAAGGTAGAGAGATCAGAGAGAGGTAGCCACACACACACACACACACACACACACACACACACAAGCTGCAATTACATAAGAACTGTGATCAGAGCAGAGCACAGAGAGAGTTACAGCTGATGAAGGAGCTCTTTCACTCTCAGAGAGAGATGATCCTTACTGAGAGACAGAGACAGAGACAGAGAGAGAGAGAGAGAGAGAGAGAGAGAGAGAGAGAGACAGAGACAGAGACAGAGACAGAGAGAGAGAGAGAGAGAGAGAGATGATCCTTACTGAGAGAGAGAGACAGAGACAGAGAGAGAGAGAGAGAGAGACAGAGACAGAGACAGAGACAGAGAGAGATGATCCTACTGAGAGAGACAGAGAGAAAGACCTGGTGTGTGAGCCTGGCAGCAGCCAGTGTATGGTAGGGGCCTGCTTGTGTGTGTGTGTGTGTGTGTGTGTGTGTGTGTGTGTGTCATGACTGAGATCCTGAGCACCAAGCAGCAGAGAGAGGGGGAGAGAAGGAGACACACACACACACACACACACACACACACACACAGTGAGCAAGCTGCGTTTAAACCTTAAGAGAATCATCCATTTGTCCTTCTGGTCATTGGTCTTTAAGGAACATCCCCACCGGCCTGTCTACATTACCCAGGGATCTTTGTGGCCGACCTCCCTGGGGGTCCAGGTAAAATACTCCTGACATTTACCACAGGACACAGAAGCCTCTAACAGACTCGCCCAGCCACATCCAGGACCGCCATAGGCCAGCAGGAGAAAGCCTGGACACAGGGGACCGCTCATCACTAACACACAGTAGCAGTTCCCCGGCAGACAACACCACTTAACCTTTAGTTCCCATTTCCATATTGGGTTACAGCATCGGGATGTGCTATTGGTCCAACGCACGGCACAGAGGCCTGCTATTGGTCGTTAGGAGGATCTCACGCCATGTTGGTACGGGAAGGAGTCAGGGACAGTAATTGCCATTGTAGTGTCATTGTACGTAACAGTGTGTGTGTGTGTGTGTGTGTGTGTGTGTGTGTGTGTGTGTGTGTGTGTGTGTGTGTGTGCGTGCATGTGTGTCTATCTATGCATGTGTGTAAAGCATAAGGCAAGGAAGGCATTCCAGCATGTCTGGTGTGTTAAAGATGAGACCACAATGTGTGTGTGTGTGTGTGTGTGTGTGTGTGTGTGTGTGTGTATGTGTGTGTGCATGTCTGTGTGTGTGTGTGTGTATGTGTATGTGTGCATGTCTGTGTGTGTGTGTGTGTGTGTGTGTGTATGTGTATGTGTGCATGTCTGTGTGTGTATGTGGTGTGGTGTGGTGTGTGTGTGTGTGTGTGTGAAGCGTGAAGGGTCCTACCAGGCTGGGGTCCTTCGTCAGCCTCCTCCAGGACCAGGCTGTTCATGCACCTGATCTCCCAGTCCTCCACCTCCGTGCTCCACAGAGCCGGGACCAACACGCAGTACTGGGCTCTGGAGGAGAGACACTCATATTAGTGCACACACACACACACACACACACACACACACACACACACACACACACACACACACACACACACACACACACACACACACACACACACACACACACACACACACACGTACACACACACGTACACACACATGTACACACACACGTACACACACACGTACACACACACACACACACACACACACACACACACACACACACACACACACACACACACACACACGGCGAGAGGAGAGAGAGAGAAGAAGAAAAAAAAAAAAAAAGGACAGAAGCTCAGGAGTACCAGGGGAGGCTGGTGGAGGCTGAAATCGGAGGACGGGCTCATTGTAATGCATTAGAATGAGCACGTCCTCCGATTTCTGCCTCCACCAGTTAGAACACCGGGCTGAAAACTGGGGGGAAAGAAGGGAGGAAGAGACAGGGTCTCACAGGGAATCACATGAGTACACAAACACATAGCATACACACACAACAGGGACAAGGGGGACAGGGCATCACATTAGTAAACATACACACACTTTCATCTCGGCCTCATTCAGCTTCCATCACACCAGGCTGAAGCCATACATGGACAGTCTCAGAGGTGAGACAGGCCAGGTTGACTACACACTCAGATAAAAGCTATTCATCACATCAGAAATACAGAAAGCCTCAACGGGCATTAACCAACCCTTTGATACCAGCGTTCTGAAAGCACTCCTGCCTCTGAGCCGGGACACAGCTTGGATCACAGCTTCTCCCTGTGCGTGCGTGTGTGTGCGTGCGTGCGTGCGTGTGTGTGTTTCTGTTTGTGTGTGTCTCTGTGTGTGTGTGGGGGTGTGTGTGTGTGTGTTTCTGCGCGTGCATGTGTGTGTGGGTGTTTCTGAGCGTGTTTGTGTTTCTGTTTCTGTGTGTGTGTGTGTGTTTCTATATGTGTGTGTTTCTGTGTTTCTATGTGTGTGTGTGGGTTTCTGTGTGTGTGTGTGTGTGTGTAACGAACCCCACCACACACACTGGGGTCTTACATAAGCACCATGAAAAAGGGGCCGCATTGAAGTGGGCTTGTTGTCAGTGAAAGGTAGCAAACAAATGAGCTGTCAACTCCTCAGGCTGCCAGACGTGTCAATGGGTCTGAACGGAGAGAGGGAGTGGGTGGGGGGGCGGGGGGGGCGGGAGGGTGAGGGGGTGGGAGCTCGGCTGACAAGTCACAGACAGCCCGCTTTGGGGCAGAAACCAAGAGGTTAGACGGATGAAACATGCAGTCCTTTATCATCCATCAGGACCTGCCTTTGTATGTGGTGATGGGGAAAGATCCGTGTCGGGCGGATTAAGGTTTAGGATTAATTAGTTAATGATGGATTGAGCCAATGGTTTTCTCTATGGGAGTCATCCGTCGATGCCGAGGGTCTGTCCGTGTCTGTTTCACACATTTCGGCTTTTTTTTATTTATTTTTTTACGGTTTAAAAAAAAAGAAAAAAAAAGCTTGAACTTTCCACAGTCAGTTCCTCCGTTTAGCCAATTAGTAACGAGGCTTCGTATTCAGTTGCTAGGTTGCATTGTTCAGTTGCTAGGTTGTTTCAAATTTCCACGGATCAAATCAGGCAGTGATTTCATAGGTATACTGTACGTTTCTAGCAGCTCTCTGCTAGTCTGGTGTGGCCGGGGCCTCAAGGGTTAAACAGGGGCTGTGTTGTTTAATAAGCTTTCATGACACCTCTGGCATGAAGGAAACCGGAGCCAGATACAGTAGCTCATTGCTTTTCTCCTCTCCTTTGAAAAGCTCGCTGACCCTGTCCCTTTCCGTTTCTCTCTCACTCACTCTTTCCTTCCTATCCCTCTCTCTCTCCCTCTCTGCCTCTCCTCCTCTCTCTCTCCTTCCTACTCCCTCCCTTTCCCTCTCTCTCTCTCCCTCTCTCTCTCTAACTCGCTCTCTCTCTTATTCCCTCCCTTTCTCTCTCCCTCCCTCTTTCTCCCTCGCTCTCTCCCCCTCGCTCTCTCTAGTTTCAGTAGGCAGCTGGAGGACAGGGGAATCGCTTAGCACCATGGTGCCAGGCTAACAACAAGGCCCTCTCACTGTGTCTCTCTCTCTCTCCCCTCCCTCCCTCCCTCTCTCCTTCCCTCCCTCCCTCTCTCTGTAGTTTCAGTAGGCACCGTGATGCCAGGCTAACAACCGGGCCCTCTCACTGTCTCTCTCCCTCCCCTCCCTCCCTCCCTCCCTCTGTAGTTTCAGTAGGCACCGTGATGCCAGGCTAACAACCGGGCCCTCTCCCTGAGGCATGTGGCTCCATGCCCGAAGAGTAACCGCCACAAGGCTCAACATTCAAATGTGCACGATGTTCCACTTCAGTTTGGCGATGTGACTCAATAGGGGGAAATCCTCTAAATGAACAGATTCAGACAATAATTGATATATCTATATATGTATATATCTATATCTGTACATATATATTATATATATGGCCTTGAGTTGTAATTAGTCTAAACAGAAAGACAGGTCGGTTTAATGCTAGATTCTGGAATGGAATGAGGAATGGTATCAAACACGTGTGCTTGTTTGATACCATTCCTCATTCCGTTCCATGCATTACATTGAGCCTGTCCTCCCATTTCTACCTCCACCAGCCTCCCCTGCAGCAGGCATAAATGTTCCATAAGTGGTTCAGATACCCTCATAGGCTTCTCACAGAACAAAACCACTGAGGTCACTGTGGCATGTTGCTACTGTTCAACCAGCTCCCGCGACCGCAGAGCACCCCATTCACATCAAAGAGCTCTTTACCTGAGGTGACTTTAACTCAGCTGTCTGTCCTACATTAACAGTTCTCCCTCCAAAGTAAACTTATTGTAGAGGGTGAAACAGGACCTGAAACGCAGGCGGCCCCAGACCAGAGAACAATCAAAGGATACGGTTTAGATATTAAAGCAAATACGATAACCTTTTTGAGAACATGAACTGGGAACTGACTTGTTGTACTGTATACACAAACCCGGTGCACCCTGGCGCGTCTCCATGGTGACCGTTCAACGTCAACAAAACACGTCCAACTTCTGACGATTTAGCATTCAGGAGGGAAGGCTCCAGCCGCCAGCATTGAACACTGGGAGGGTAACTGCTATGGGAGCTCTGGCTGTCCATTAAACACCACATAGAGCTAGTGTGTATGGGGTTCATGAATCCAATCTCAAATTGACCCCTTAACCCTACCCTTTTTTTATTTTATTTTTATTTTATCCCTCCCTCTGGCATATCCCAACTTTGGACAAGTGCTTGTACATTCAGTCCCAGAACTGATCCTACAATGCCTAAATCAGAGCAGATTCCTTCTACTCATTATTCCCCTGGGGCTGATGTGTGTCTCTGTGTGAGGATGATGGTGACAGAGAGGGCTGATGTGTGTCTCTGTGTGAGGATGATGGTGACAGAGAGGGCTGACAGACACTCACACGTCCACAGGAACCCTGAGCAGCATGGGCAGCACCGCGGCCTCGTCCGTCAGGGTCAGCAGCCGGGCCTCCAGCAGCTGGACGATGGTGAGACCGGTCCGGAACACAGCAGACAGACCTGGACGGACAGACAGGGGAAACAGAGGACCGGGCCTGAAATACATGACTTCTACACAGAACACAGAACACTGCAGACAGACCTGGGCACAGAGACACAGAGGCCCAGGCCTGTTGGGTGTAGGGGGTAGGGGGTAGGACTAGGGACTAGGGTGTAGGGACTAGAGTATAGGGGGTAGGACTAGGGTCTAGGGTATAGGGTGTAGGGTGTAGAGTTTTACCATGCAGCAAGATGAGGTCCCACACCGCCAGCACAGAGTCCCAGCAGGGCAGGGAGGTGAAGAGAGTCAAGAACCAGGGCATCACAAAATGAACAGATGAAACACCTACATCCTCCTGGAGGGAGGGAGAGAGGGAGGGAGGGAGGGAGAGAGGGAGGGAGGGAGAGAGAGATAGTGAGAAAGAAAGAGAAAGACAGAGAGACAGCTGTGTCAGTTTGGCTTTGGTATTAAAAGGTTACACAGGAAAAAATAAGCTTCTTCAGCAGAACACACAACCTCAGCTGAGCAGCTCTGGAGAGTCCGGCACACACAAGCACCGGTTTTGATACTGATGATTGGGTATTAGAAACTTCCACTCAAGTGTATGGCGTGCTTTAAGCCCCTGTGATGTGAGAGCGTGCACACACACAGACACACACACACACACACACACTCTCTCTCTGAATGGCCAGCTTTTCTCTGAGACCTGCTGAGTCTACACTGCAAAAATCCCCTAAGAGACAGTCAAGCAGCAAATGACAGATGATGGCGTGTGAGTGTGTGTGTGTGTGTGTGTGTGTGTGTGTGGAGATGGCTGAACTGTATAGATGTGGGAAAGGCCCAAGATTCTGATATTTAGTGTGACATCACAGCGTTTTCTCAATCGGAGATTTGGACCCAGTAGAGACCAACCTGACTCCTCCCTCCCAGTAGAGACCAGCGTTCTGCGCTGACCAACCTGACTCCTCCCTCCCTCCCTCCCTCATCCCTCCCTCCCTCCCTCCCCTCCATCCCACCTACCATGTGCTGGAAGAGCTGGGGTTTCCTGTGTTTGAGGAACTGGTGGAACACCATGGCCTGGTGCTGGATCCTGATGGAGGAGAGGGGGGAGGGAGGAGAGGGGGGGAGGGAGGGAGAGAGGGAGGAAGGGAGGGAGGGAGCAGGGAGAGGTGAAACTATAGTAAACACAGTAGCCTACATAAGCCAACATGAACCATCATCGCTCTCTAGGAAGTATAAACATTTGCATGTAGTGAAGTAAAAGCAATGTGTTTTTCTTCATTGTTGATGCAGTGATCATCTCCATCATCATCATCATCATCATCGACAGCATTCGACGTTCATTCTTCACCAATGAGCACACACTTTATCTGAGGTGTTTCATAATTGCAAACCAATAACACAACAACAAAAAAAACGGTGACATTCTAACTTGTTCACAGAGAGGTCAAAGGTGATTCTTTCTTGTTCAGAGAGAGAGGTCAAAGGTGATTCTTTTTTGTTGAGGGAGAGGTCAAAGGTGGTTGTTACTTGTTGAGGGAGAGGTCAAATGTGATTGTTACTTGTTGAGGGAGAGGTCAAAGGTAGTTGTTACTTGTTGAGGGAGAGGTCAAAGGTGGTTGTTACTTGTTGAGGGAGAGGTCAAAGGTGGTTGTTACTTGTTGAGGGAGAGGTCAAATGTGATTGTTACTTGTTGAGGGAGAGGTCAAAGGTAGTTGTTACTTGTTGAGGGAGAGGTCAAAGGTGGTTGTTACTTGTTGAGGGAGAGGTCAAAGGTGATTGTTACTTGTTGAGGGAGAGGTTGAACAGCTCCGCCAGGTACTTGGGCTCCTCCAGCAGGGCCACCAGGGCCCAGAAGGCCTCCTCCTCGCTCAGGTTCATCAGGAGAACCGCAGCGATGTACGACATGCCTGGTCAGGAGAGAGACGCAGTCAATGAGGCGCTGCTGTGGTGAAACAGGCTCATGTAGTATTGTCACTCACTCACTCACACACACACACACGTTCACACACACACACACACACACACACAAGTTCACACACACACACACACACTTGACAATGAAGATGTTATTCCTGCCCCCCCCCCCCCCCCTGGGGGGTAGCCATAGATATAAAGATATATCTATGGGGGTAGCAGGGTGTTGGAGATGGTCAGAGATAACTTTGTCAGGAGAGGATCTTGAATGCTGGCTGAACTGACTCAGTTCTTCGTTATACTCTGCTGCCCCCATGTGGTCATAATGCGTACTGCAGTCAGAACGCATGGTGCAAAGGATTACCTCCCTTTGAGTGTCATGAAAGCACAGTAGCATAAAGACGTAGCTCATTGCAGCTCACAGTCTGAACGCAGTCAGTTATGTTAAGTGATGTTGTTAAGCGTTTTCCGGCATTTGTCTATGACTGATTGATTGATTGATTACTGTACCTTGACTATAGCCGATCTTTGGGTTGTACTTGGCGTAGGCGACGAGGACTCTGAAGAGCTTGGCTTGGCCCTCGATGGCCTCAGGGCTGTCCCCCATCAGGGTGCGGTGGGTGGGGAAGGACCTCTCTGGAGGAGGACACAGTAGAGTCAGAAACAGGTATTATTCCCCAGAGCTGTTCAAGGAGACAAACACATCACCTCAACGTACAGTGAGTGTGGTTTTTCATTTAACCTGACGAGACACAGACGTTTGGCAACGCAACACGAGTCTCACTGAGATCCAATCAATGTGACAGACAGAGCTGGTCCTGGTCCTGGCAATATCATATAACGTGGTTGACCATACCAATCAAACATTCCAAGACCGTGGTTGAAAACTAACTTGAGAAATAAGTAAAACCGGCAAAAATACATTCTTCGTCATCATCATCGCAATACAGCAGCCTTCATCCAATTTTTATTTAACCTTTATTTTGGCAGGGAGTCCCACTTAGACCAAGGAGTCCTGCATACACACAATTTACAACCATACATCGTACAAAATGACAACTTTATAAAAACACAACCAACAGTCTAACTCACGCAGATCCAGAGCGATCTGGCGGAAGATGGTGACGTCTGCGCTGGAGAAGCCTGCGGGGGCGGGGCAGAGGAGGGGGGGCTGCTGGCTGGCCGGCCCCCCCAGGTCATTCTGTGTGTCACTCAGAGTGGCGATGGCAGAGATGATGCCGTACTCACTGACCCCCAGGTCGACCAAGGGCCCGCGGATCTCGTCCAGACATCCCTGACATCCAACAGAACACACAGCTTCTGTTTTTTTATGGTTTTTTTTAAATGCTTTTAGGGTTTTTCTGCTTTAATGGGATAGAGACAGTAGAGATTGACAGGAAGGATGGGTGAGAGAGAGGAGGGATGACATGCAAGATGTGTAGAGGGTCGGAATCGAACCAGGAACCTTGCGTGGTGTTCACATTCGTGTGCTACACCACTAAGTGCCCCAACACACAGCTTTATCAGACTATCACGCTCTGGGCTAGCCAGATAGCATCCTCCTCTGTACAGTCCTATGGACAGGCAGAGTCGTCAATGGAGATCTGTCATGTATCGAAATAAATGAACCCGCCAAGACACACTTTGTAATAAAATCCTTCTTTCGCGTGACTCTGTTGGGGGGTTGTTCCATTTTGACGGGCATCAAGCTGTTCTCTTGCAAAGTCATTCAATAGCAAGTAAAGGAAGCTAGCGAGCTAACTGACAAATTCCCGTATTGGAGCTAAAGCCTTAAAGTAAATTAAATTAATTAAAATTAAAGCCTTAGCTCGCTTCTACAGTACGGCCCTCGAGGAGTTGAAAGTGTGCTTATTTATTTTTGGGAAGATACACTTGGCAAACTTTATGCCCGTTAAAGGGGACAACCACCAGAGGGACAACCACCAGAGGGACAACCAGAGGGACAACCACCAGAGGGACAACCACCAGAGGGACAACCACCAGAGGGACAACCAGAGGGACAACCACCAGAGGGACAACCACCAGAGGGACAACCACCAGAGGGACAACCACCAGAGGGACAACCACCAGAGTGACAACCAGAGGGACAACCACCAGAGTGACAACCAGAGGGACAACCACCAGAGGGACAACCAGAGGGACAACCACCAGAGGGACAACCAGAGGGACAACCACCAGAGTGACAACCAGAGGGACAACCACCAGAGTGACAACCAGAGGGACAACCACCAGAGGGACAACCACCAGAGGGACAACCACCAGAGGGACAACCACCAGAGGGACAACCAGAGTGAGTGAACCAAGGACTTTAGGGCATTTTTATTTCGACACACGACAAAGTCTCTGACTCTACCTGTCTCTGACTCTACCTGTCTCTGACTCTGTCTCTGACTCCACCTGTCTCTGACTCTACCTGTCTCTGACTCCACCTGTCTCTGACTGTCTCTGACTCTGACTGTCTCTGACTCTGACTGTCTCTGACTCTGACTGTCTCTGACTCTGACTGTCTCTGACTCTACCTGTCCATAGGACCGTATGAAGAAGGATGCTATCAGGCTAGGTTTGGTTTTCAGTTAAACCACACAACACTTAACAATGTAGCAAACGTTTAAATAAACATAAAACAATATACACATCCTTGGAACACAACACAGGCACGTGTGACCATCCCCTCCACTGCATCGTCTGGGTCATGTGACCCTCCCCTCCGTGGGACCCAGGCCACTATTACTGAGCATGGTGTCTGGTGAATGAGATGAGGGTGTCGGGTGATGATGGGACAGGACTGACCTGGTAGTTAAACACACTGGATTCCCTCAGGCTGTCAATGTTAAGGAGACACCTCCACACCCTGCCTCTCAGTGATGGAGGGATACCCATCCTCATAAAGCGTTCAATCTGAAAAGATATGGGGAAACGTTTAGAAAACAGGGCTGCGTAGCATACTCAGCCGGATCAATAGTGTTTGAATTGGCTGGTTTGAATTTAAATCCTTGACTATAATCTCACACATACACACACACTTTTGACAGGCGCATGCACTGTAAGCCACGGCTTGCACATGTCAAAAGGTAAAAAGTACAAAGTCCAACCTGGCTTCTGCAAATAAAGCTGGCTCCATTCCAGTAGCTGAGAAGCTCACACAACTCTTTCACCCGGACAGAGTTGAGGTGGGGGTAACTAAGAGACACATAATAAATACTCTGTAATCAGGCACAATCGCATTACTGCAGCACGAATCGCAATCAAACGCTATCAAAGCATCCAACGCCTGTAGTATTCGATTCCTTATGCATTCTACACCGACTGTTTGGTTGGTTAACGGATCAAGCCACATTTCGTTTCTCATATAATTAGTTCTATATGTACAGGAGATGAGGCACAGGCGAGGCTGTTGTGATGTAAATAAACGCACGTGTGCCGTACCTGTAATCGTGATTTCGGTGGTGAAGCTTCTGCTCTTTTCTTTTACTCAAGGCAAACCCGAACTCGTCAAAACCCAAACTCTCAGTCCGTCTTTTTGTCGAGCTTTTCCTGCTGCCCGAAGTGCCGCTGCTCCTTCTCCTCATTCTAAATGAAATGTTGATTACTTTGTAAATGCTGTTTTTTGTCTTAACGAAGACGGTCCATAAACGAGTCCTTTCTTTCAGTTCAGTTCGCGACTTCGTTTCTCTGCATTGTCAATGTTCAAAAACCGCGCCTGTCTCCGTTTGTGTCAACTGTCGGTTCGCTCGATTTGCACGACAGCGGGCCTGATAAAGTAAAGTAACCGGGTGAGGAGGAGTTATTGAAATGTTTTCACAATAAGACAATAGGCCATCGTGTTTGTATTATCGACCTCTGACCTGCGTGTTGACATTAGATATTATGTCTAAATAATGTGTTTACTCTAAACACGCTTCTCCACCCCCACCTTTCTTTCTCCATCTCTCTTTCTCTCTCTTCCAGTCCTCTTCCTCTGCCCCTCCCTCCCTCCCTCCCTCTCTCTCTCTCTCTCTCTCTCTCTTTCTCTCTAACTCTGTGTTCATCTCTGTGTGCGTGTGTCTTCATCACTCTTTCTCACTCTCTCTCTTTCTCTCTCTCTCTCTCTCTTTCTAACTCCTCAGAGAAGATTTTCATGTAATGTCGTGTGTCACAGTCATCATAACTAACCAATTTCGTATTGATTGATTTTCCTCAAAGAAATATTGTAATAACAATTGACTGTTTGTTTTGCCCCTTAGTCGTTTGTATTTAGTAAATACAATTTGTGTTTCTACCTGCTTTCTTTTTAAAACTGTAGAGTGTTTTGGTGCGCTGCGAAAATGCACTTTAAATAAAGTCTGACTCGACTAAACTATCTCCCCCGGGTTCTTGTGTACCCTTGGAAAAGGGCTGACATTTGATTTGTACGGCACACCTAGCACACTTGTTGATGATGTTGATGATGTTTTATCCTATGATGTGTTTATGCAACTGTACAGACACTGCATACTACGGCAAGAATGTGGTCATTCCCACACACCAACCAAGGGCATTCTTGTGTCACCCATCGCATTATGTCATTCGCGATAGGCGTCTCCGGAGGAAATGTACGCTCTCTGATAGGACGACTCGGATGTCCGTCATATTTTTCTTGCCCTCCGCGACGCTGTGATTGGCGAAGGAAACGACGTAACCTCTTCCTCACACCCTCATAGGTTCAGAAAGTAGGTTAGTGGCGCGGCACGCATGACGGAGGGGAAAGTAGGTCACAGACTGAAGACCGTTTATATCACAGTTCTGATCACTGTCCGCTGACCGCAGAGCTCCACTGAATGGGCTTGTCCTACTTCATCGCACGTAAGTATATACCGATTTGATGCCTTATGATCGGCATGCATAGTGAGGACAAAATAGCGACATTTGTCGAAGAAGAATACATGTTTTTCTTGGTCATGACAGACTGATTTGCTCTGGAGGAGGGACGTTAGCTAGCTAACTCGCTGCTAGCCATGGCAAATGTCTTGACAGCAACTGAACTGCGATAGTTAGCTAGGCTGGCTGTACAGATCCACCATCTACCTAGATATATAGTTAATAATGAGTATCCCTCCGGAGGTAATTGTATGGCTAATCTGTGTGTTTGAGAGCAGGGGTTTGTGTAGCGCAGGGGTCTCTCAAGTCAGTGTGTCTCACATACATGAGTTCTTACCTGCTTGCCTTCTTCATCTAAGCTGACGTTAAACTGACATTACAGTATTTTGTGAACTGTCAACGAGATGCTAAAGCCACACTCCGTAAGATGCGCACGGTACGAAGAGTGGGCCAGCAACGAAAACGTAGACTGGGGCAATGGGTCAAACGTACCCCATGACATTATTAGCGAGCATTATGCAACTCGACTTCTGTGTTGTAAGCGGACGATGTGGAATACTTTTCTGCAATACTTTTTATTTGATGTATTTGATGTATTTAACAAGGTATACATCATTTGCTTACCAAGTCTCCTTTGACATCAATACACACAAATAAGGTAATAATCTGCCCTTGGTGTGGTTATGATCAGATTAGACAGTAAAACTAATCACGGGGAATGTTTCCCTCTGGTTCTGTTACCATAGTGACAGCCTGTGAGCTGACTAGTCTGAAACCGTTTGAGAAAGGTGGGACATCTTAACTGCACAAGTTGATTGATTATGGTTGATTATTGCTTTGTATCAACTTATCTGTCTCCAAATGCTCTTGCGAGCTTAGCAGATAGGATATGTTCGGGGTCATGTGTTTCCCTACACTTGTGAACTACTAACCGTTAGTTCACAGATGGAGACATTGGACTCCTAGCTAGCTTATCTTATGGTGTTACCCTATGACACACACAGTATACTTGCATGAAGTACTGCAGTGGATTAGACTGTGTATTTTTCCTATTTATAGTTTCGTGCTGCATGTTAGGCTGCCTGTGTTTTTTCTGTGTCACTCTATGTTGCCCGGTCCAGTTTTCGTGGCGTAACTGTCTGTACCGGACCCAACAATGCTGCTTTGTGACGCAGGCTCGGCCCAGGCCTACTACTTTGGCAGGCAGGCTTTTGGCTCATTCAACTCGGTCCATAGACCCTGCCAGTGAGTTGCTGGCAACATTTCACAGAGTCCAGTCCAATCTTCTCCTATATCTTGATCTTTGCAACTGATGTGCTTTATTTGCATTTGTTAGGCTACATCTATTACCTAAAGCGTCACACTCCAAATGGCCTTTGTGAGTTGAATAGACCTGTTCTACAATACTGTAGAGTTCCTTTCAGATGTTCCCCTACCTAATGGGCTTGATGGAGCACTACTTTAGATTTCTGTATCTGTAAACCCCGCGGGCCATGAAATAAGCCTGCCTACTTAATG
This sequence comes from Argentina silus, assembly GCF_951799395.1. Taxonomy (NCBI): domain Eukaryota; kingdom Metazoa; phylum Chordata; class Actinopteri; order Argentiniformes; family Argentinidae; genus Argentina; species Argentina silus. The sequence continues at coordinate 1,635,268 of NC_139657.1, read as the reverse complement.
GAACTTTGTCCTCAGCTGTGCTTGGCGTGTCTGCCTTTGATCATTTCCTCCGAGGCCATGCTTTAATCAAACCGTGCCCACTGCCAGCGCTCTGAGTGGGCTGGCTGCATTCACTAGAGGAGGGGAGCCACGGCCCAGTCTGTCGACCAGAGTGGGTGACCCAGTTTCCAGTCTCAGCAGAGAGCGAGCGTTGTGATGGTGGTGGTGGTGGTGATGATGATGATGATTATGACGACGACGACACAGTGGTTTTCCCCACTGCTGTGTCCCACTCCCACAGAACAGAACGGAGACTAGGCAGAAGGAGAATTGTGCTTTGTCAACCCACAGGGGGCTAGAAGTAACTTCTACCAGACCCTGAGAGAGAGGGAGAGAGAGAGGGAGAGAGGGAGGGAGGGAAAGTGTGCCCAGGCAGCCATCGTGATGTGATGGGCCTGTTTGTCTGGTGGAATTAAATGCATGGAGCAGTGTTTTACGTGTAGCCTGTTATGCATTTCGACCCTTCTGATGCCTTACGACTACATTTTGATGACTTGATGAATTTAAATGTGGGTCATTTGTTTCATGAAATACAGGCCTAATCAAATGGAAAGTTGTTACATTTATTGTCTTTGGAATAACAGCTTGATCTTCTTGCTGAGGCTCAGCTGCCAACTGACCCAATGACCTCAGGTTGAACATGTCATAAAAAACCTCTGTTTCTCTTTCTCTTCCTCTCTTTCTCTCGCTCTCTTTCTCTACCTCTCTTTCTCTACCTCTCTTTCTCTACCTCTCTTTCTCTTGCTCTCTTTCTCTACCTCTCTTTCTCTTCCTCTCTTTCTCTACCTCTCTTTCTCTACCTCTCTTTCTCTACCTCTCTTTCTCTTGCTCTCTTTCTCTACCTCTCTATCTCTTTCTCTCTTTCTTTCTTTCTTTCTCTTTGTACAGGTAGAGAAGAGAACCCAGCCCAACCCAGTCCAGCACCTCAGAGTAGGAATACTATACTGTACCAGTCCAACCCAGGTCAGACCAGACCAGATCAGACCAGGGAGTGTGCCTACATCTCAAACCCAGGTACAGTACACCCTATGAAAGTCTGTACTTCACAAACTGCAAAATGTAAACAAAACTGGAGATATGTAATTTTTTTGGAGGCAGGAATCGTCGTTATGATGGCTAGCAACAGAGAGAGTCATTACTGTAGCAGATTTACAGTACATTCCCAGATATGACTCAACTGACTTTACCTGCAAGCCCAGACACCCTTTAGCCAAACCAGGTAAACAACCTCGCCGTTGCTTAGCAACCGCTCAGATTAACGTTTCCTCGTGACCACAGCGGTGACGTCTGTCTTGGAAATTGACGAGTTATGTTTACATTCTGCAGCTTGTGACGTACGGGTTTGTGACACAACAGCCTAGACCTGGATCTAGTTCTACCTGTAGACATCACCTTTACACAACCTCGCAGACCGGCATGGGGGCCACGCCTAATTTCAACATTTAGCCCGCACGCACACAC
>NC_139657.1:1626268-1628768 GCF_951799395.1 Argentina silus | reverse complement strand
TGCTGAGCCACGAGTCCTGGAACTTACATTTCCCAGGCATGGCTGAAGGTTCGCTTAACGTTGGCTTTCTCGCGAGAAAAGACTGGCTTGTTGACGATCCACGGGTCGTCCATGCGGCCCGATGCAGGGCCTGCAGCTAACCAATAAAAGTTGACGCCAGCCATGCGTTCCCAAAGAGGACACGTTGCAGGCTGAGACGTTGGCGTCTGAATATGATGGAGTCTCAGGACTCCTCCCACTCTAGTGAACGCACAGGTGAGTGGCATGGTTTACAAACTGTCACCTGTAACATTAAATTCTTTTTAGAAACATGTTATGTTTGTTTTCATATTTGATATTCTCTCTCTGTGACGCACACACACACACAGGCTAGAAACAGAAATAAGTGTTTGATTTCAATCTTTTTTCTTTTTCTTTTTACTCTTAGATGTGGAGTTCTCAGTGATGTTCCCAGACAGTGCAAAAGCCAAGACCTTTGCATGCGGGGCAACAACAAAGTCCAGCTCTGTCTGCTGGGGAGGAGGACTGTGTGCTTCTCTTTGATGAGAGCCGTAGCAGAAAAACACAGCCAGGGCAGTGTGACCGTCACGTCCGTTTACGGGATGGGGACAAAGTTGGGACGAGATTTTATGGTTCTAAATTCATGGGACAAGCGACTGCGTTGGACCTTAAAGCGGTCTGAGAAGAGCATCGAAGATCTACCAGAGAAAAACATGGTCTCCATGGATGGACCAAATGTAAATTGGTCATTTTACTCAAAGGTTGAGAAGTCCCTCCTAGATTTTCATGTACACCTTATAAACATTGGCAGTTGCGGTCTCCTTGTTGTACATGGAGCATTTCAAAAGGGAGTGGAAGAAACAGAATGGAAAGTCGAGTGTACCGCAGGCTATGTACCAACTTCTGAAGGATACTCCAGCCCACAGGGAGGACTACTTTAACCTCATAGGATCATCAGATCCCCCAATGCCACTTAAGTTTTGCAAGACACGCCCGTGCTGGAAAGAGCTTTAGAGGTTTTACCCCATATGGCAACATATGTGAATGTTGTAGAGGAGAAGAGATGTCCAAATCCAGGCACAAAGTCCTTTGAGGTGATTCAGGAAGCCGTTAAGGACCGTCTCATGACAGCAAAACTGAATTCCATCTTGTCAGTGGGCAGAGAAGTGACACCATTCGTCACACGCTACCAGACCGATAAGCCCATGGTGCCGTTTCTCTCTACAGACTTGTTCAAGCTGCTTAAGAGCTTGATGAGCAGATTCATTAAGCCAGACCTCATGAGAGGAGCAAAGACCCCTCAAAAACCGCTTGATGTCGAGGTGAGCCAGTCATCCAATCACATGACTCCTCACAGGTCGACTTGGGCTTTGTTACTCGAAGAATTGTGAGAGACTTGTCCGCAGGGAAGAACATTGGACAGAAAACATTGATGGACTTCAAAGTTGCTTGCAAGAAGTGTATGCTCACAACTGTTAACAAACTCATTGAGAAATCTCCCTTGAAGAACTCTCTGGTCTCACATCTTTCTTTCTTGGATCCAAAGGAAATGGCAGACACAAATGGAAAGATGCTGTGTACAGCAAAACTGAATACGGCCCTGACCTAAAGGCCCTGTTTACCTTGTAAACAGTCATCTGGTGAAGGAAGAAGATTGCGATGACATCATTTGACAATGCTCACATTTTATTGATGACATCGTCCGGGCCCAACACTCAGAGTTTGTAAACGTTGATCCTGTCCAAGACAGCGTGGACACATTTTTACATGAGTATGTCAACAGACAAAGAGCTCAGAAATCTACGGAGCCTTTGCCTCCAACTCCTTTAGCTGTCACATGGGCAAGCCTCAGGATTCTCCTCCATCGGCAGATTGAAGTGGAGAACCTGAAGGAAGATTCATACGCAGCACAGAGATGTATCGTTGACCATATATAAGAGCTGTGGGTGGCAAACATAATGTGTGCATTGACAGACCGCTGCTGATGTCGGTGGCATCTGAAAGGCAGAGGTATGTGGCACCTCAAGAGGAACAGAGACCAGAGAAGAATGGATGAGCAAAAAAACAGAAAGAGAAAAGACCTTTTATAGATGAAGGAGATTAACTTAAAGGGAAGAAAAGAAGGCTGACAGATGACAGATGCTCTCGAGACCTCGGCAGACGAATTTGCACTGAAAGCGGAGAGCTCAGGCAACCTCACTGAGAGCTCAGGCAACCTCACTGTTACTGCCAAGTCCAATAGCCTGAGAAAGGCTGCTGAAGATAAAAGAGAACAAACAGCTGAAATAGAAACTCTCCTCATGAAAAGCAAATGAAGGGGCATCGCAGCAAAAAGCAAAGGTTGGGCTGTTTAAACAGTTTGAGAAAGGGCAAAACACTACTCAATGAGGAAGTGATTTAAAAAATACATAAAAAAAAAAAAGCAAATGAACCAAAAAAGCCAACAACCCCAGAACACAATGGTTGGGGAAATGTTTTATTTATTTTGATCCAATTCATT
>NC_139657.1:1598768-1621268 GCF_951799395.1 Argentina silus | reverse complement strand
TGTATATATATATATATATGATGACAGCTCTTTGACTGGTACTGTACTGTACATTCACATTTCCATCTGCAAGGTTTTACCTCGGCTGAGTTCACCCACGACATCACTGCTCCCTTTAGCTTTGGCATGAAACAGCAGCAAGCAGCAAACGGGAAGCGGCAAACAGGAAGCAACGAATGGCCCCATCTAATTAACAAACATCAAGCTTATTGCTGCTCTTCGCACAGTGAGTCACGGGGAAGCCAGGACGCATCATGACGACGTCGTAGTAACAGCCGTTTAGCAGGCGAAGCTCGGCTGGGTCATATAGGACACCGCGTGCAATCTGCAGCCTCCGAAGCAAGCCTTGTTCAAATATTCATACACACTGAAATATTCATGGAGGAAAAGTTTGACTCCCCCCATGATTTGACCCGGATGTGTCACATGACGATGACAGATATTGCTGGCTCAGCACGAGGCGCGATCTGTGGTCCACGCTCGGCTCTTTAATGGACCACAACCCTAACCCTAGCTCGCTGATGGACCCTGTGAACATTGAAGATTACTGTTATATAACTTGCTGGATATAACCACAAGTCTGTGGTTTTCTTATCGAACTAAGAGGCAACTTGTAGATACTGTCAGTTAGCATGGATGAGATGGTTTATACACACTCACCGAGCGACACTCATAGAACACCTTTGGGATGTGGTAGAACGGGAGATTCACAGCTTGAAAGTGCACCTGAAAAATCTGCAGGAATTGCGTGATGCAATCATGTCATCATGGACCAGAATCTCAAAGGAATGTTTCCAACATCTTGTGGAATCAATGCCACGAAGAACTGAGGCTGTTTTGAGAGCAAAGGGAGGTAGAAATCGGAGGACAAGCTTTTCTGGGGGGCAGTTTTGACAACCTTCCTCATTCCATTCCATGCATTGCAACGAGCCCGTCCTCTGATTTCTACCTCCACCAGCCTCTACTGGTCGGGCTGTATCTATGCAATTATTGTTGCATGTACTGAAAATATCCTCCTAATCGCCCCTCGCCTCAGGGATTAATAAAGTTGTATTGAATGCAATTTAATGTTTCTCTCTCTCTCCCTCTCTCTCTCTCTCTCTCTACCTCTAGTTGACAGGAAGAGCTTCTGCACCATCCACAGTACCGGCTATCTGAAGAGCTGGCCGCCCACTAAGATGGGCCTTGACGACGACAACGAGCCTGACAACGAGGGCTGTAACCTCAGCTGCCTGGTCGCCATTGGCCGCCTCCACCCTCACATCGTCCCCCAGCCCTCCAATGGGGACATCCGCGTCAAACCCACCGAGTACGTCTCACGGCACGCCATCGACGGGAAGTTCGTCTTCGTCGACCAGAGGTGAGACGGGAGTTAGTTATTATTAATATGAATAATAATAGGTTGAATTTATATAGCGCTTTTTCCCAAAGATGTGGTTTTCCTGTGATGTTTGGTGCATGATGGTCAAGCTTGTCTCTGTTGTATTTCTTTATATCAAGTTGGTCAAGAGATCAAAAGTTTTATAGAAGTACAAAATAATGAAGAAACGGTTACATGAACCAAACGCTATTTAATCAGAGAACAAAAACGTCCGAGAAATGTTAAGCCTACATGTTACACAACACTTATATTAGCTATCCGAAAGAAATCCTGATCGGAAAATAATTAAATTGGCTTGAACTCGAAGTAAGTCCACAGACTACTCTCTACCCTGAACCCAAATAACCCTTCTACCCAACCGACAGTCCTCCACCGAGACTTGGCATAAGAGCTCTCCGTGTGTTGGATTAATGACTGTGCTGCTCTCAGTGTGTCACAGCAATAATGAAGGGTGATGACACGGTCTTGTAACTAGGTGGCAGTGAATTAATTCAGGTACACATCTGAATAATTACCAACCCACTGGTGCCGTTTCAAGACTCGTTTCGGTCTCGTCGGACACAGACACCGGCCCTAACCTGTGTGTGTGTTTCTCCGTTCCTCTCCTCCAGGGCCACCGCCATCTTAGCCTACCTTCCCCAGGAGCTACTGGGGACATCGTTCTATGAATACTTCCATCAAGATGATATCGGTCACCTGGCTGAATGTCACAGACAAGGTAGGCCCAACTCAGCTCCACAACCTGGCTTCACACTACGGCCTTCACACCAATTATTGTAGCAGCAGTAGGTAGTAAGTAAAGTGTAGTAAAGTGTAAGAGTGCGATGTCACTGAGCAGGGGGGGGTAAGAGCCCCTAGCCTCTACTCCCTACACCCTGGTGTAGATCGAAACGGGTTTGATGGGATAAACAACATGGTAAAAACATCATCCGACCTATCAGAGGGCAGAGTGGAGCCTCCACCATCTTGTTTTATACCTATCAAATGCTTCAGACCGACCCAGGGAGCGAGGCAGTAGAGGCAGTAGAGGCTAGACGAGGCAGTAGAGGCTAGACGAGGCAGTAGAGGCTAGACGAGGCAGTAGAGGCAGTAGAGGCAGTAGAGGCAGTAGAGGCAGTAGAGGCTAGACGAGGCAGTAGAGGCTAGACGAGGCAGTAGAGGCTAGACGAGGCAGTAGAGGCTAGACGAGGCAGTAGAGGCTAGACGAGGCAGTAGAGGCTAGACGAGGCAGTAGAGGCTAGACGAGGCAGTAGAGGCCAGGGCCTGTTTCTGCATGGGGCCAGAGATCGTAGCAGAAGTTTGTATTATAATATGTAATATGTTATTCATTCCCATCCTTCACTTAACTGTCGTACGATTCACTCCCAAAGTGCTACAGATGAGGGAGAAGATCAACACAAACTGTTACAAGTTGAAGATTAAAGACGGCTCCTTCATCACGCTGAGGAGCCGCTGGTTCAGCTTCATGAACCCCTGGACCAAAGAGGTGGAGTACATCGTCTCCACCAACACCGTGGTCTCGTAAGTCCCTACGCCACGTACATGTAGCATGACTAGCAATGTCTATGCAGTGGATGCATCTGTTATTGTCCTTGAGATGCTGGTGCTGAAGTGTGTGTGTGTGTGTGTGTGTGTGTGTGTGTCCAGGTGCAGTAGTATGATGGATGGAGCAGACCCCAGCTATCCCCAGTCTGCCGCCTCCCCTCAGAGTATGGACAGCGCTCTCACATCAGAGGGTAAGAACCTGCGTTTACTCTTCCTTTTTACATTTTTGTACGGAATTTTATTAGTATTTTTTTAAATGTTCCCTGCATTTTCTTTTGTAATCTCTTAACTCGTCCAGCAGCCATAGAGACGATCTAACAATAGCGTTTTATACCGGAGCGGTTGACAGGCGTAAGAATGAGCGAGTGTGAGATTTGGAATCGTCGTGCTTTTCACTGACGCGCGTCTTGATTGACAGGTGGCGGGAGGCGGGCTCTGCAGACGGTGCCGGGCATCCCCGGGGGCACGCGGGCGGGGGCGGGGAAGATCGGACGCATGATCGCCGAGGAGGTGATGGAGATCCAGAGGTAAGAGACAGACAGACGCCAGAACATAGAACCTAGAACATAGAACATAGAACCTAGAACATGTAGAATAGGGATTTATTGTTCCAGCTCTGTATATTACATTATATTTTCTCTTCAACGTAGTGAGTGTTCCACCTACTTACTGTGTGTGTGTGTGTGTGTGTGTGTGTGTGTGTGTGTGTGTGTGTGCGTCTGCCAGGATCCGAGGTTCATCTCCGTCCAGCTGTGGCTCCAGCCCCCTGAACATCACCACCCCTCCCCCACCTGACACCTGCTCCCCGGGGGGCAAGAAGGTGAGAACACCCTGGAACCAACGTCACATCCCAAATAAACCACCTGGCCCCTCGCCTCTATCTTCTTATGTTATAATGATATAATGATGATAATAATAATAATAATAATAATAATAATAATAATAATAATGATAATAATAATATAAGAAATATTATATTTTTTTTTAGCATTTCTCAATACTCTAAGACACTTGATCCTCTGGGGCTCGGTTGGTAGAGCATGGTGCTAACAACGCTTAGGTTGTGGGTTTGATTCCTGCTGGGACCATCTATACTGAAATGTATGCACTCACTGCAATGTAAGTCGCTTCCATGGAGTTAAATAATGAATAATGACAAATAAATAATGCAATAAAAACAAAAAGCTATAGACAGATAGCAAAACAAAAAGAAAAGGAGGTAGGTCCTGGTAGACCAGGGTACTGTCGGGGGGGAAAGGGACTGGACATTAAAAACAAGTTTAAGAAGATGGGTTTTGAGTTAACGTTACAATGAGCCCGGCCTCCGATGTCTACCGCCACCAGCCTCCCCTGGTGTGTTGGTCACCTGAGCTCTGGCCTCTGATATCTGACCCATCGTATCTGTTCCCTCTCGTCTCCACAGATCCAAAATGGCGGCACGCCGGACCTTCCGTCTGCAGGGAACATGCTGGGACCCGACTCCATAGGATACCCCTACTCCAACAACTCCATCATGAGTGAGTACAGTAACACCGCCCAACCATTTCAGCAGTTGTTTTTTTTTATAAATATGTTTTTAGGGCATTTCTGCTTTATTGGGATAGAGACAGTAGAGATTGACAGGAAGGATGGGAGAGAGAGAGGAGGGATGACATGCAAGATAGGTCGAGGGTCGGAATCGAACCAGGAACCTTGCGATTACGTATTATAGAATTAGAATAATACATAAAATGTGTATAGCGCGATAGAAAGTTTTCTCACATAGTAGTAGTAGTAGTAGTAGTAGTAGTAGTAGTAGTAGTAGTAGTAGTAGTAGTAATAATATTTATTTTGGATAGCGCATTTCTCAGTACACTACATTCTATGGAGAGAACAAGAATATGTAGACAAATAAAAAGTAAAACAAAAGCAGTCAGTAAAAAAACACTACAAACAGTTAAAGATTAAAAGCAAGTCACGAAATGTGCACTACCTGTAATCTGAATGTGACCGTCTTCAGAAAGCTGTGTGACTGATTCTGTCCCCTCTCTCTCTCTCTCTCTGTCCCCCTCTCCCTCTCCCTCTCTCCCTCCCTCTGTCCCCCTCTCCCTCTCTCCCTCCCTCTCTCCCTCTCCTCCTCCCCCTCTCCCTCTCTCCCTCCCTCTCTCCCTCTCCTCCTCCCCCTCTCCCTCTCCTCCTCCCCCTCTCCCTCTCCCTCTCTCTCTGTCCCCCTCTCCCTCTCCCTCTCCCTCTCCTCCTCTCCCTCTCCTCCTCCCCCTCTCCCTCTCCTCCTCCCCCAGGCGACAACTCTCACCTCAGCATAGACATCATGGACGAGCCGGGCTCCAGCAGCCCCAGCAACGACGAGGCCGCCATGGCCGTCATCATGAGCCTCCTGGAGGCCGACGCGGGGCTGGGGGGCCCCGTGGACTTCAGCGACCTTCCCTGGCCCTTGTGAGACCGCCACCGCCACGGGGCCGGGGCCGGGGCCGGGGGGGCGGGGCAGAGCTCCAGGGCCGGGGGGGCGGGGCAGAGCTCCAGGGCTACAGCCAATGGACCCATTCACTCTTGGTCCTACTCTCCACGGAGGAGGGGGTGAAGTGGGTGAGGAGTTAGAGGGGACAGGGGTGGGGGGGGAGACCGTGGCCTGGGACGAGGCCTACATGAACTCTGGTCTGAACCTCGAACCCTGACCCCCCCCCCCCCCCCCCCCCCGGGCGGAGCCCCAGTCATATCTACAGCAACCACGTACAACACACAGCTACAGACACTCTACAGGCCAGACAGTGGAGCACAGAGTAGCACAGAGCTGATGACCCAACAGGAAGGAACCCCTCACAGACGGACTGTTATACACACCTGTTCCTGTGGCCCTGGCTGCTGGAACACCTCCAGGTTTCCACGGTGACTGGGTTGGTCAAAGCAAGCTTTCCGCACCATTGCTTACGCCAATCCAGTCACGTCAGATCAGCGATCACTTCGAGGAGGAATGAAGGAGCCATTTTGACAGTATTGAACCAGGTGATGAAGCTCACCTGCCCGTGCCTGACTCTGCAGAGCGCGTTGGCTGGTGGACATTCTTCCATTTGTACACGGTATCACAGGATTCTTCACCTATCAGTTTTTAATACCTGTTTTCCCGCGTTAACGCCACGGACGGGAATCTTCTCAGTTTTAGTGTTTTGATTGTTTTTACAAAACGGTTTCCGTCATTGGATATCCCCCCCCATTGTATCAAATCTTTAAATATTATTATTATTATTGTTATTATTATTATTATCATGTAAGAATATTCTTTATGCAAAAATATATATATGAGTATATGAGTGTATTGTATCAGCAGTGAAATATTTTTGAATTAAAAAGTATTTGTTTCTGTTGTTTTGCGAGAGTGTGTCGGTCTTCTTGAGCTGGAGTTAGAGCTGAAATTCCCCAAAGCAGGAATTTGTAGTCCTAGTGTAGTCCTTCTGTAGTCCTAGTGTAGTCCTTCTGTAGTCCTAGTGTAGTCCTTCTGTAGTCCTAGTGTAGTCCTAGTGTAGTCCTTCTGTAGTCCTAGTGTAGTCCTTCTGTAGTCCTTCTATAGTCCTAGTGTAGTCCTGTAGAGTTAGGGTTTGTATAGCCATACAGTACCTCCTAATCACCTTGTTCTCACGCCTCCCCTGGAGAATTATAGATTAGCTGATCTGGCTTGGATTGAACTGTGCTTGCAATGTCATCGTTACATTCCAAGAACCCCCCCCAACACACACACACACACGTAGAATGGTTGCTTGTTGTTATGCGTCCTCTTTCCTGACCAGGTAGGACTGTTTTTCAGGGAGTTGTTGCCTAGTGCTAACCCTAACCCTAGTGCTAACCCTAACCCTAGTGCTAGCTTGCAACATTGAAGGAAATGGAACAAAACCTGAAGGAAGAAAAGCTGAATTAGTGTGACGAGGCGTCACTAATCCAAACGGGTTTCCTTTGTAGCTACTTTCTGCAGAGGACTTCCCCAGGCTTCCTGAACTAGGAACGCCTGGCCTCAGTGAGGGTCAGGGGTAGTGGAGAGGTTATCTGAAGTGCAGCGTGTATGTGTGTGACATTGTCAGCTCTTGAATAAAGCATTCAGCACCGTGTCCCATTCCTCCAGCCCTCTCCTGAGGTGTCCACTTCTCTACATGGGATTCCAAAGCATAGGATTGGTCAAAGGATGGGATTCTAAACACCATCGATTCCCACTCCGTGTCGGGGAGTACACAAGTGCATACTTCAGGAAAAGGGTGAAGAAATAGGACACAACGCAAGAGTTGCAAAGCTCAGTGATTTCTATTATATATTCATGATATTCATAACCCTGTGTAACTCAGTGGGTATATCATGGCAGTAATACTGGATAATAGATTGTGGGTTTGAATCCCGCTGGGACCATACATGAAGATAAACACACTCAGTACGGTACCGTAAGTAACTCTGGATAAAAGCGTCTGCCTAATGGCATACATTATGCATAACGAGCGCTGGCTAATTAGACGGTATTAATCAGAAGGTGAGTCACTGCAGGGGGTGCATGTTCGCGTACAGTATGTTACTAAAGCATGGTAGCATCTGTTCCACACAGGAGCTCTACCATAGACCCTATTGGTGCAATGCAGGGATATTTTTATATCATGTTGCCATCCTTCTAGTGGTAGAAACACAGTCAGAGAGAGAGAGAGAGAGAGAGAGAGAAACACAGTCAGAGAGAGAGAGAGAGAGAGAGAAACACAGTCAGAGAGAGAGAAAGAGGGAAAGAGAGAAAGAAACAGTCAGAGAGGGAAAGGGGTGGTGGGGTGAAGAGAGATGTGTGGAGGAGGGCTGGTGGGGTGAAGAGAGATGTGTGGAGGTGGGGTGGTGGGGTGGTGGGGTGAAGAGAGATGTGTGGAGGAGGGCTGATGGGGTGAAGAGAGATGTGTGGAGGAGGGCTGATGGGGTGGTGGGGTGAGGAGAGATGTGTGGAGGAGGGCTGATGGGGTGGTGGGGTGAAGAGAGATGTGTGGAGGAGGGGTGGTGGGGTGGTGGGGTGAAGAGAGATGTGTGGGATTGATGGAGGCTAATTAACTAGAGAAGGAGCGCAAATGGAAGATCGTAAAAATACACCCAAGTTGTTTAACGACATTTAGAAGCGGGCGTATCAAATTCCCTAGTTTTCATCATTCACAGAGGAAGATTGGGAAGAACTTTCAACGGATGTTTCTCCGCCGCGGTCTCCAGACAGAGGTGCTGGGAGAGCAGGGCAGATGGGCGCCCTGAGGAGATCCTGCTTGGCTCAGAGTTTCTAACGCAGAGGCCCCTTAACATGTCCTTCCAGGAGCCTTGTATACATTTACAATGACAACGAACGCTGGGGACTTCATCATCATGGCAATCGAGCATAATTACTTTACTACTTTACTAATTTGTGTATACTGGGAGTATCATCATGTGAAGACATTTTATCCTCATTCCTCAGTCTGATTCAATATTGTATGTTTTGCTATTTCCAGTATCAGCATACTGAGTGCTGACTCACAAGGCAGAGGCTGAGGGGAGAAGAGGGCACCTGTTGTTCTGTTCCTTTAATACTGCCAAGAGGAAAAGGTTCACACAGAAAAGCTCTAATTAACCATCTCTCTCTCTCTCTGTTCTCACTCACTCACACACTCACACACACTCACACTCACACTCACACTCACGTCAACAAACTTAATGAATCAATAAATGTAAAATAGCACGCCTGAGAATATGTTAAAATCCACATCAAATCAGCTCTGTGTCCATTTAAATGCTGTAGTCACAAATCCCCAGATCGTCTGTCTCTCTCTACAGATGTGATGTCTCCAAGGTTAAACGTGTCTCTGAGCCGATACTGTCCCTGTTCATCCTGCTGAGGAGGCTCTTCAGGCCTCCTCCTCTGGCTCCCTGAGGCCCTGGCTGTGGAGGGTCTTCAGGCCTCCTCCTCTGGCTCCCCGAGGCCCTGGCTGTGGAGGGTCTTCAGGCCTCCTCCTCTGGCTCCCTGAGGCCCTGGCTGTGGAGGGTCTTGCCTGAGATCTCCATCATAGCCTGGACCTCCGGGTCTGCATCCAGAATACTCCTCTTCTTACCGCCGTCCTGCAATACAACAACACAACAATACAACAACTCAACATCACATCAAGCATGAGTGTGTGTGTGTGTGTGTGTGTGTGTGTGACTGTGCAAGTGTAAGTGTGTGTGTGTGTGTGTGTGTGTGTGTGTTACTGACCTCCTGCTCCTCCTCGGGAGGGGGCTTGCCGACCGCCCACACCTCCATGGAGTCCAGGGTGAACTCCTCGTCCCCAGAGAGCTGGGGGCTGCCGTAGGTGGTACAGCGAGGCCGCGCCCGGCTGTGCCCACGCCCAAAATCACTGTCCAGCCACAGGCCGAAGTAGCCGTGCTGACCACCCATACCCTGAGAGAGAGACAGACACCATAGACAGACCCAGACAGACAGACAGACAGACAGACAGACAGACAGAGACACACACACACACACACACACACACACACACACAGAAACAGACACACACAGAGACAGACACACGTTACAGGCAAATAACACCTAATTTAATCACAATTGTGACAGCGTACTATTGCAGAATGTACAGTAGCAGAGAGTGAAATAAAGCGTGTCTGGAGCAGAATGCTGGTTTTTATGTCCAGCAGGGGGACAGGTGAGCCTCAGGGGGACAGGTGAGTCTCAGGGGACAGGTGAGCCTCAGGGGACAGGTGAGCCTCAGGGGGACAGGTGTCTCAGGGGGACAGGTGAGCCTCAGTGGGACAGGTGAGTCTCAGGGGACAGGTGAGCCTCAGGGGGACAGGTGAGTCTCAGAGGGGCAGGTGAGTCTCAGGGGACAGGTGAGCCTCAGGGGGACAGGTGAGTCTCAGAGGGGCAGGTGAGTCTCAGGGGGGACAGGTGAGTCTCAGGGGGACAGGTGAGTCTCAGGGGGACAGGTGAGTCTCAGGGGACAGGTGAGCATCAGGGGGGTCTCACCAGGCCGTTGGGCATGGTCTGCTGGCCCTGGTTCAGGTACATGTAGTGTTGGTTGTATCCTGTACAGGTGTACACTCGTAGACTGGGGAACACTGAGAACAGGAAACACCTGGAGTCTCCTACACACACACACACACACACACACACGGGCATGCATGCACGCACGCACACGCACACACACAGAGAAAGATCCAGAAGTTAACAGTGACTATAGATAGACTGAATACAGACCGAGTACTGAAATATCTCTGCTGTGTCTCCTTTCTCAAAGCCAACCAAAGAGCTGCTTGTTTAAAGTTGAACCCTGTTGAGATTCAAGACAACCCCTGGCCCTTATTCCCTCCACACTCATCTACATCTAAAAGGATTAGACAGATATAAGGAACATATCATTCTTTCAGATCTACGTAAAATATATCACTCTATCGGGTGTATTGTGTTTATCTATCTATTCTGTGAAGCGCATTGTATTGCATCTGTGTCTGAAATGTGCTGTATCAATAAAGCTTGATTTGATTTGATTTGATTTAGAGGGCTTGTTTCTGGACAAGGTCTACTGTACTACAGTATGTTTCCTCACCACCATCTCCCTCTCTCTCTCTCTCTCTCTCTCTCTCTCCCTCCCTCCCTCTCTCTCTCTCTCTCTCCCTCCCTTTTTCCCTCCCTCCCTCCCTCTCTCTCTCCCTCTCTCTCTCTCCCTCTCTCCCTCTCTCTCTCTCTCTCCCTCCCTCCCTCCCTCCCTCTCTCTCTCTCTCCCTCCCTCCCTCCCTCTCTCTCACCCTGGAACTGAGGTTTGAGCTCCCAGGGGTGAGAGGCGAAGCCCCCGAAGACGTGTCCCCGCATGTCCCTGAGCAGCAGCAGGGTGGGGCCTCGGCTCTTACAGCCCCCCACCATCCTGGAGAAGCTCTCCCCGTGCAGCCGCGTGGAGAACAGCAGCCGCCAGGGGGCGCCATATCCATCTGGCAGCTGTGGAGAGAGGAGGAGATGGGAGAATGAAGAAAGAATGAGGAATGGTATCAGACACGTGTGAGCCGGTCCTCCGATCTCACACAGCCATCGCTTTATTCAACATCGCACTTCAAAGAACACGACATCTGTGAGGTGAATCTGTGAGGTGAATCTGTGAAGGCCACTGAAGCAGCCTGAGCTTTTCTGTTTTGTTTTTGTCGGTGTGAACCTTTTCTGTGGCTATCACACAGGGGGAGGCTGGTGGAGGTAGAAATCTGAGGACGGGCTCATTGTAATGCGTGGAACGGATCACGTGTGTTTGATACCACAAACACCAGCCTCCAACATGTTTGATACCATTCCTCATTCCGTTCCATGCATTACAATGGGCCCATCCTCCGATTTCTACCTCCACCAGCCTCCCCTGCTATGACATAGTTCTGAGGCTTTATAAGGCTATAATGTACCTGTGGTGTGAGGAACATGAGGGTGGGCAGGTCCAGCAGGCAGCGTAGCTCCGCCTTGTCCCACGGGGTTTCCCTGCAGGGGGGAAGGAGGGTCGGCAGGGGGCGGGACGTCAGGCCCACTTTCAGGCCTTCACCAATCAGGAGCTCCATGTACACGGCAACACTGGACACTCTGAACAGCCAGTCCTCCAGACAGGCCACGTCACAGCTGCCCTGGTCTGATGGGGGGGGGGGGCAGTAAGGAGGGGGCAATTCTAATCAATATGACTGGGCCATCGCCCAGTCATATTGAATGACCAAGTAGTAGAGTACCATCTGCTCAATCCATCACCCTCAGAACTTTAAAAAGAAGAAGTGATGCAGTACTTGTTAGAGGGTCCCTGTGGTACAGAGATTTCTCTACCTCCGCCCTCCCCGCCCTCCACCTCCGCCCATCTTGGCCACCCGCCCCTCCCCATCCCAGTACCTGAGGGTTTGAGCTCGGAGCTCATCTGTTCAGCCAGTAGTTTAACACCAAGGGCCCCGTCCCCCATTCGCTCTGGCTTCCAGCCCTGCAGGCGCCCCCTGTGGACCAGAATCTGCACTACAGCCGAGACCAGGTCCTGCAAGAACTAAAACCAAGAGGACAAGAGGAAGAGGATGCTAAGCTCCCCTGCAAGAAACAGAAAGCTCATGAAGAAATGGCTAAATCTGTGACTGACACGGGTATTATATCTGGTATTGGGACTGACTTTTCAAACAAGCACAGAAACTGCAATGATGATAATCACATAAATTATAACCTTTGATTGACATACTTGTATTATACTGTATCCTACAATGGTACCGTCTTTTCACTATTCCAGGGAGTGTCATATCTTCCAATCAAACATAATAATAGGCGGGGCCTACAGTGCACACATATGCCCATGCCGGCATGGGTTCGAATCTTGCCCATGCCCTGCTGACATACCCTCCCTTCCTTACTTTCTTGTCTCTATCCAATAAAGAAACAAAATAGTGGGACTGCCCCACTCCAAAAACATAATAATAGGCCATAAATAAAAAGATGAATGGAGATGATCTGTGAGCTCTCTCTCTCTCTCTCTCCCTCTCTCACCTCTGTTACTTGGTCACACGTAACATCACTCGCCCTGGGCGTTGCCCCCCGAGACATCGCCATGACGAGAGGTGCCCGCTCCTCTGCTGTGCCCCGTAGGATGTCCGCCAGGAAGACCACCAGCTGTTCCCTGCTCACGCCCGCCCCCGCCCCCGCCCCCGCCCCGCCCCCGGAGGGAGGTGTGGCCTCTGGGTCCACGCTACACATGCCCTCATAGACGCGCCTCATCAAAGAGTCAGAGGCGATGTTTTCCATAGACAACTACGGGAGAAACACATGATGTCATAATGGGACAGTTCACTCCAAAAATCAAAGATTTGTCAGGTGCTTCAGACCTGAAAGGTGTTCGTTATCATCATACCTTCAACATGTCCAGCGTTAAAACCTTGCCAGCTTTCCCCGGTGCGCCGGCAGAGCTAGCGCCCTGAAGCCGATCGAACACCCCCTCCACCACGGGCCTCTCCTCCGGGCGGAACCGGGCTAACCGTTTCTGTACCACCACGCTCTCGGTGTTCCCCATAGCGCTGTGAAAACACACACACACACACACAAACACACACACACACACGTGTCAGCTCGATGACCCTAAAAGAAACTGGCACATGACTAGGGACACTGTCGAGAGTAATCTTTGACTACATCGACAGTATGTCCATTAGGTTTCTTCTATTATGGGATTTGATTCACTATTAATAAGCTATTTCGGTATGAACTTAACAAGCAAACCTAACTTTGCTATAAATGATAATCCATTTAAGTTGAGCTGAACTCTCATTCGCTAGCAAGAGATGACCGAATGTCAAGTAGTCAAACACGGATTAAATAGAAGATGGCATTTTGACACAACTATTATGAAAACGTGGCATTTAAGTAATTCTAAAAGCACAGCTAACTACACTACATGACAATCAGAACATACCAACGCTAACCTTATTGAAGGAAACGAGTTCTGTCATTCCATAAGCACAAGCAGCGGACACTTCCTGGAGTGACTGACGGATGGCAGAGTCGACCAATGGGATTATCCGACGGTCTACAGACCCGCCTGCGTCAAGCCAGTGATGGATTTGTATTGGCTGATACACGTGTTGTTGTTTTTAGTTGCCAGTTCAGGTGCAGGTGGCCTTCCCAGCCGGGTGAGAGTCGTTTCAGCACCACGGCGCTGTCCGCTGTCCGTATCCAAACTACGTCCTGCCATGCCCACCCATCTATAGCACTAGAATAGTAGGTTAACCTTTGCATTTATATAATAATATCTGCCATTTAGCTGACGCTTTTGTCCAAAGCGACTTACATTGCAGTGAATGCATACATGTCAGTATAGATGGTCCCAGCAGGAATCAAACCCACAACCTAAGCGTTGTTAGCGTCATGCTCTACCAGCTGAGCCACAGAGGACCATTTCAAATGTGTTATATACATGTTATCAGTACAATGCTGACATCTCGTGGTAAATGTGCAAGAGTTTGAAATTGTACTTTATGTATCTCATATAAGTCATCCATAACTATTTCAGATCATAATGTGAATTTTTAAATGTTCAACAATTTGGTACAGGAGAAAGGGGAACAGTTTTGTCGGACACTAGATGTTAGCCGGGGCTATTTTTATGTTGCACTCACACACGTGTGTTCTTCCTGTTCCAACCTTTAGCTGGACAACTGGAGCCAGTTCTGTTTAGGCCGGCGATTTCGGTCATGTTTCAGGATGCTTTAAGAAGATTAGTTAACGAAAGTCGGTGCATTGAAAAGTGTGTCAAATATGTGCATTTCTTGCGAAGCGGAGGAGCTCTGCCTGTATCCGTCAGGCATTTGACAGGTGATGTCAAAGACGACGTGAAACGGTTTGACACTTCTCTGCTCGAATTCCTCGTTTGTCCACCATTGAAAAAGCAATTAAGATGAGACAGGAGAGACTGCTTCAACATACGACTGAAACTTCGACTTGTGTTTTGCTATGAACTGTTACATGAACTGAAACTTCGGCTCAGCCAGCGAGGTTCATGCTTTAGCGAGCTGCTGTTGTGTATGTTCTGATTCTGAAAGCCCAAACTTCAAACTGCTTTGTTTACTTGTGTCTGCTCAGGTACGAGGAAAAGACGAACGACCTCATCAACGAGGCGCTCGGCATCGCGTCCCCTGTCACTGATGGGATCCCCAACATGACCCCCAAGAGGCAGGACTGATTCAAAAAACAACCTGAAACACCAACGGAACCAACCCAGGCTTAAAAACACCATCGCCATTAACCCACTTCGGGCTCTGACTGTGACCCTGTGAACTGTGTATAAGACGAATACTGATGACGAGATGTTTTCACTGTCAACATTAACGGTACTGGTTCCCATGGCGTCCCTGTTTGGACTGTTTTACTCTGCGGCTGTGGATGAGAATTTCCCCGAGGGATGTTCAAGCGTCAGCAGTGTGTGTTTCTACAGTCTGTTGTTACCTGTCACCATCCCTGTCTATGTGTTTATCCACCTATGGAAATGGATGGGCTTCAAACTGTTCAGGAACAACTAGTGCAAACGTTTAACATTGTGACATTAGAGCTTGATGATGATGTGGGAATTATATCAGGAGAGGCTGGTGGAGGTAGAAATCGGAGGATGGGCTCATTGAAATGCATGGAACGGAATGAGGAACGGTGTCAAACACATTTCATGCAGTTCCTTATTCCATTTCATGCATTACAATGAGCCTGTCCTCCTTCTACCTCCACCAGCCTCAAGTGAATTGTATAGATTTTTAAAATATTTTGTCCATTTATGGCACTTGAATGATGATCGTGTGGTTCTGAAAAGTTGTGCCAACAATCAATAAACCAATAAAGTCATACATTCATCCAATGACGATAGATGTTTGTTTTTTTATTTGAGTGGCCTTAAACGCCACGAAAGGCAGTTGATGTCTTTTAAATGGAACTATTGCAGTAAACATAACATCTTAACAGAGCGAAATAGAATTTTTAGAGTGAAACAGTTCTCTTTATGAAATAACACTGAACAACCAATACTTGCATGTTAACAGAAAGGATTAAACTAGAGCAATGAGGTAACATCAATAACCCAGAAGAAGAACAACAAACAAACGTATTCTTGTGAATTACTCCCACTAATAAAATCTGACGCTTTGTTCAACCTCAGTGTCTCCTACATCCTGAGGGAAATATATGGTTTGAAGACAGGGAGGCTGTGGGAGGTAGAAATCGGACGACAGGCTCATTGTAATGCATGGCTATGTAATGAATGTTTGACGCCATTCCTCATTCCGTTCCGTGCATTACAATGAGCCTGTCCTCCCATTTCTACCTGAGCAGATCTCACTTCTTCTTCCTTGTCTTCGTCTTCCCGCTAGACTGGTTGAACTTCATCAGAGGAGACTCTGGTCTGGGCGACTGGTCCCCGCCCTTCACCTTAAAGAAGAAACACTCGTTCAGTCTCATCTGGACGGCATTGACCTGCGTCTTGTCCGCCTTGCTCCGCCCGTGCGCGTCGCCGTCCTCGCTGGAAGTTGTGTCTGTGGACCTCAGCAGGGGCCCGTTTGGAGGGGTGACTTCCTCTTCTTTGACCTGTGACCTGGAGGGTGGGGATGGCAGGTCCGGCTTGGCCCTCATCCTGTCAGGGAGACTCAGGTCCACGGGCTTCTCCGAACACTGGCTCTGTCCCGCTCTGCACGTCTGGAGGAACTTGAGGGACGTGGAGAACTCGTCTGTGGGGGGACGGACGTTATCTGTCTGGGTGGCTGCCTCAGATGTGGTGGACGAGCCCCAGAGCAGTGGATGAGGCTCCCCTGTCGTCGGCTGCTGCTGCTGATGTTGCTGCTGCTGTTTGTGTTTCCTGGGCTGTTTTGTGTGTTTAGGCGCTGGTGTGGCACTGACGTGGAAGTCACCGCTGGAGGTTTCTGTGGAGGAGACGAGGAATGTTTTCTGAGTGATGAACAGGTCCTCACTGTTGGCGTCTTCAGTGCCTTGAGAGTCGTCCACCTGTCTCTGGCCCCCCTGGCCCTCCTCTGTCCCGTCACGACAGGGCATCGCAGTGGGACGACTCTCCAGGTGTAAAGTCTCTCTGCCATTGGCTGCTGAGGTGCTGCGCTCGTCAGCTTTCCGCTGTTTTGCTGGCCTGTGATTGGGGGATTTCCTCAAGGACTTCTTCTTCTTTGGTGCCTTTACTGTGTCACTGATCACAGACACAGGCTCCTGTTGCTGGAGGAAATGTTCAAACGATCCTGACAGTGGGATAGTGGGATCCTCCTCCGGGGTTATCTGACGTATCAGAGAGTCCAATGCACTGTTGCCCTCTGGGGAAACAGCTCTGTCTCCCTTCTTCTTTTTCTTCACCCTTTTGGACTTTCTCTTCTTCTTTCTCTCATCTGTGCCGCCTTGTGTCAGACCTGTGAGTGTCGTGTCCTTTCGAAGATTTTTCCCTTTCTTGGATTTCTTTTTTCTTTTTCCACTCACTGGTGGATCCAAAGACGGGTCCAATTCATAGATGTCTGCCGCTGCTCTTTCTGCCATCGTTCTCTGGAACAGATACGCGAGTGAGCAGAAAGTTAACAATGATGCTGCTTTTCACCAGACTCCTTTCATAACTTTAAATGACATGATTCATACGCTGAGAATCGTACGATGAAAACTGACAGAGTAAACTAACTGCGAGAAATATTGAATTAATAATATTAAATCAAATAAACATAATGTATCGGGTGTTCATGTGTTTCGCCGGTGTTAACGAACTCCGTGTCTTATCCTCCACCACCTGGATCGAACACACGACGACACATTTCTGATGCTGCAACAGTGTATCACGTTAACGAACACTGCGCACACTGTCGATACACGTCTGACGAATGACACGTTAGATTTCACCACAGAGTGACTGAATTTACAACTGGCAATACGAATGCAAACTTTGACAACTGCAGGCTATTGTTTTCAAGAGGAAAATATAGAGGAGGGAGATCTCTTATGACAATAGCACGAAATGTGGCTAGCTGGTCTGGCCTGGCCTGGTCTGGTCTGGCCTGGTCTGCCTGGCCTGGTCTGGTCTGGTCTGGCCTGGTCTGGCCTGGCCTGGTCTGGCCTGGTCTGGTCTGGTCTGGTCTGGTCGGGATGTGCTGATGAGCGACGGAGACTTGACCTTTCACCAGTCAGCACACCAGACATGACGAGGAGTTGTTACTGTATGCTACAGGTGTCAAATAAAGTCCTCTGACACGATATTAATATAAATATAGGTCAATTACCTCGACACCTCCCCTGTTCCTGGCCAACACCGGTCCGTAGCCTCCGGTCCGTACCCACCGGTCCGTAGCCTCCGGTCCGTAGCCTCCGGTCCGTACCCTCCGGTCCGTAGCCTCCGGTCCGTACCCTCCGGTCCGGTAGCCTCCGGTCCGTAGCCTCCGGTCCGTACCCACCGGTCCGTAGCCTCCGGTCCGTAGCCTCCGGTCCGTAGCCTCCGGTCCGTAGCCTCCGGTCCGTAGCCTCCACGGCACTTCAAACAGGCGCCCTGTCAGCGCGAGGAGCCACCTGCACGCGAGGAGCCACCGCACCTCGTGACACACCCAGATGTCGCCTCTGATGATGTTTAATGAAATTTAATAAAAAAGCACATTAAATGAAAAAGATCTAGAGATGATGCAAACAACCCTATCAACATTTCACAACTTTTAAAATGATAGTACAAGCTGATCTAGCAAAAAAAAAAAAAATACAATACAAAAAAAAGTACTTGCATGCCACAAAGTTACCGGTACACTTTATTTTCCCACTGTAAAGTAGGCCTATGTTTGCTTTAAGTAGACTACCGTATGGGAGCTACTTAGTTACTAAGTAGTTACTACTGTCTGCAAAATGTAGCAGTAGGCTACATAGAACCAAATCACTATGTCTGGTATCTGAGCTATAGTATTCATAATACGGTCGTAGACAAGCTGTCACAGCAGACTTTGAAGGTCCACCGAAGGTCATCCAGAGTGGATGAACGGTCCAGGGACACTGGTGGAGAGTGACCCCTGTACAGACTGGTGGAGACTGACCCCTGTACAAGTTCTCTTATAATAGCCTACTGGCATTACGACTGCCAATGGCCCCTGGTGTGAGCATTGATTACTTTGTCTTATGATGACTGTTGGATCGATGATTCACTTACTTAAACAAACGTATTTGTTGTAAGTCGCTTTGGATAAAGGCGTCTGCTAAACGCCATAAACGTAAATGTAAATGTAGAAATCAGAGGACGGGCTCGTTGTAAGGGACTCTTCTCTCATTCCATTCCATGCATTACAACAAGCCCCTCCTCCGATGTCTGCCTCCACCAGCCTCCCCCAGCCTCCCCCAGCCTCCACTGATGTACAGTAGATGTAACCTTCTTTCTCCCATTCAGCCCTTTGTGAGTCACCCGTCTCGCCTGCTGCACGTCTGGGAACCTCACGTCAGTCACCTTCTGCTTGCTCTGTGTCTGTTGTCGTCACAGCCAGACAGGGGAATGCCTCAGCCGCCGTCATGGAGGGACTCCTTTCTCCTTTCATTGTGTGAAAACGAACGTTCATCTGGCCGTCGTCTGGGCCGGGGGGGCCAGCCGGGCCTAGTGAAAGCCCAGAAAGTTTTATGTCGTGGATGATTTAGAGTATTTTCTGTGAAAATAGACGGTGCCCTTTGTAGTGTATGCGGTCCAGGTTTGTACTGGAATGGGGTGTGTTGCTGCTGCTGTTGCTGCTAATCAGTTAGTCATTGAAGGAAGGAGGAGAAATGCTTTTGAAAACTGTTCTTGGTTGTTTTTCAGGAATTTCCTCTTTCCACTGTGACGGTGACACCATGTTGTGCCTGTGACGTTGTGGGCTCTTGGCGGAGGGGGAAACCGAAGCAGGTGGAATAACACTACGAACCAATGACTGCACTATTTTGGTTTCTGTCGTTAATCATATGATCTAATTGCAGCATAAGCAAACATTGAACATGCTTTTTATTGTAGAATTAGGCTTTGCCTTGGTTCCAGGACACCGGCCCACTGAGTACCTTCTGTTGAATGATCAGATCATGCCGCATCCATGTCGGCATGGATTTGAACCCGCCCGTTCCCTGCTGACATACCCTCTTCTACTGTCTCTATCCAATAACAAATATACAGGTGGGACTGCCCCTACCCCAAGAAATAACCTTGAATAATAAGATCAAGACAATTTCAGTAAAACTGATGTTATGAAATATTTTAACAACCTGAGACTTGTTGCCCTCGGACCACGAGGATGTCCACTTGGTATAATGGTGCATGCCTGGGCCTGCCGTTCTAGAAGCCCTGAGTTCAATCTCAGCCAGGGGTTATAGGCTAATACCACCAATGTAGCAGGGGAGGCTGGTGGCGGTAGGAATCGGAGGACGGGCTCGTTGTTATGCAACGCATGAACAGAATAAGGATATCATTCCATTCCATGCATTATAATGAGCCAGTCCTCCGATTTCTACCTCCACCAGCCTCCCCTGGCTAATACCACCAATGTAGTCATTTAGGACACAGGACCATACTCCACACCCACGCTGTGGTCTACGAGCTGTGGTCACACACCTAGGATCATCCCCCTGTCCCATAGAAGAGATGGAAGGAGGGTATTTATATCTGGAACAGATGGAGTTGTTGAGGTGTTTATTAGGCTGCAGAGATTAGGTAATAGGCAGTGATGGATCCAGGTTTACACCAGCGTGGGCGGACATGCAGCGCTGTATGTGGTGTGACATCCTCTTGGCTGACCCACGAGTGAGAAGTTGTCTGTGGTGTGAAGGTGATTTAAAGGCCCGGGGTCTGTCAGCACAGCATGTACAGCGTCTGGCCATTGCCTATGGACACTGTCAAGCGTATACTGTACATCCAAGGGAATGTATGTACTGTAATTAGGTGGTCATTGTTATCCATAGAGTCCAGTTTGATATTCTGTAGGGATTACAGTGCAAAGTCGATATTGTTGTTGTCATAAACCAGTCATGTCAGTTTCATTCTAGAGTTCCATTTTCTTTTCTAAATGTTTGTATTACGGTATGATCTGCTGAATAGAGATGGGGCACATTTCCGGTCACCATTGTTTGCTTGGCAATAAAGTTTTCAGATTTTGATTCTGATGTTGTTTGTTTTTGACTGTTGATTGGCTTGTCAGAATGCGATGTGCTCAATGATGCACAAGAATGCTGAAAATGTTAATTTAGAATAGATTGTTAACAACCTGGCGTTAAATATCCAGACCCTCAAGTCCCTTTCCAACCTTTCAGCATTTACGTCTACCCAGTGGTTGTTTGGGGGGATGAGACCAAAGGGACCTTCCTGAACAGCATCCCATTGACAGCCTGACAAAACTGACCCTAACCGTAACGTTAACCAAACCCTTAACCCTAACCCTAACCCTAACCCGAACTCGAACCCGAACCCGAACCCTAAACCCTCACCCTAAACCCTAACCCTCACCCTCACCCTCACCCTCACCCTAAACCCTCACCCTCACCCTAACCCCTAACCCTCACCCTCACCCTAAACCCTCACCCTGACCCTCACCCTAAACCCTCACCCTCACCCTAACCCCTAACCCCTCACCCTCACCCTCACCCTCACCCTAACCCCTAACCCTCACCCTCACCCTCACCCTAAACCCTCACCCTAACCAAATTGTAACCGATTCAGCCATCCAACCTCGGTTTGCTGGTCAGTCCCCTTAGTGTTGGGATGTACAGTATGGACATATGCAGTCGTAGTCCCTGGGCCAACCAGCCCATGTGATTGGCCGGTGACTAGTACTGTAGGTGAATGACTTCCAGATCGAGACCCTCCTCATCTGTTTTCCTGCTCTTGATGGTCCGTTCGTCTGAGCGCTACATTACTCCTGCCTGCAAATGTTCAACGCACCCCCGGGGATCCGCTTTATCTGCAGAGGAAGGACAGCCACAATGAAGGATGTGTCAAAACCGTCAAACCGTGGGGCTTGGCTTATTTTTGGAAGCAAACATCACCCCTTAAGTGTTAAAACACTTGTACATACGCTACAGCCTTTTCACTACCCTCAGCACAGGCTCCGGACGTGGAAAGACATAATTCATTTTTATCAGAAGCCTCCATCGAAACGCCCTGAGGCCTCTCTGCTATTTACAGACGGTGCTAATCTGCTAGCTTGTTAATGCCGTAGCACATGATAATGCGAGCATAGCTGTTTGTCTTATTGTCTTGTTGTTACCGGGCTAGTTATCGCGGCGCTCATAGGCCACTTCACGAGGTGGCGTATGCCACGTAGCGGATGCTACGGCTTTAGCGCAGAGCCCTGAATTAGAGGGAAGGTCAGAGGGGCATTACTGTCAGATGCCTTCCATCGAGTGTCGTTCCACCATCCGCCCACTCGCCCACGGTGTCTGGATCCTGGTTGATGGATGGTGTGTCTCTCTCTCTCTCTCTCTCTTTGTCTCTCTCTCTCTCTCTCTCTCTTTGTCTCTCTCTCTCTCTCTCTCTTTCCCTCATTCTCTTTCTGTCGTTTGGCTTTCTGTTTATCACAAGCGTAGGGGTAGGTGTAAGTATACAGTAGCTTTCCAGTACCTATCTCTCTCTAGGAAGGACTCAATCAAGCCCGCACTGTTTGATGGATGTTCTCTCTCTCTCTCTCTCTCTCTCTCTCTCTCTCTCTCTGTCAGTGGGCTTTCTGTTGATCACCAGAGTAGGGGCCTGTGACATAAGCATACAGTAGCTATACAATACCTACCTCTCTCTAGGAAGGACTCAGTGAGGATCAAACTGCTACAAGCCCACACTGATTGACGCCTGCGTTCGAGGCCTCCGCAGGCGTCATGCATGCTCATGTTGACCACCAGGTCGGTCTCCAGGTGGGACACACGGGGCTGGGCACTGTGGGAGGGGAGAAGATGAGATACATGCACAACACATATATCTCTCTCTGTCTCTGTCTGTCTGTCTGTCTGTCTGTCTGTCTCCCTCTCTCTCCCTGTCTCTGTGTCTCCCTGTCTCTGTGTCTGTCTGTCTGTCTGTGTCTCTCTCTCTCTCTGTCTGTCTCTCCCCCTTCTCTCTCTCTCTGTCTGTCTGTCTGTCTCTCTC
>NC_139657.1:1571268-1596268 GCF_951799395.1 Argentina silus | reverse complement strand
GGGATAGATGAGTTAGACCGAGGATAGATGAGTTAGACCAGGGATAGATGAGTTAGACCGGGGATAGATGAGTTAGAGTGAGGATAGATGAGTTAGACCGGGGATAGATGAGTTAGACCAGGGATAGATGAGTTAGAGTGAGGATAGATGAGTTAGACCGGGGATAGATGAGTTAGACCGAGGATAGATGAGTTAGACCAGGGATAGATGAGTTAGACCGGGGATAGATGAGTTAGAGTGAGGATAGATGAGTTAGACCAGGGATAGATGAGTTAGACCGGGGATAGATGAGTTAGACCGGGGATAGATGAGTTAGACCAGGGATAGATGAGTTAGACCAGGGATAGATGAGTTAGACCGGGGATAGATGAGTTAGACCGGGGATAGATGAGTTAGACCAGGGATAGATGAGTTAGACCGGGGATAGATGAGTTAGAGTGAGGATAGATGAGTTAGACCAGGGATAGATGAGTTCGAATGTGAGTGTGAGGAGAAAGTGGAATGATTGTCAGTCAGATGTGTGACAGTAAGTCAGGCTACAATGTAAAGAGATGTACAGTCAGAAGTTTGGACACACCTTCTCATTCAATGGTTTTTCTTTATTTTTATCATTTTCTACATTGTAGATTAATATTGAAGACATCAAAACTATGAAGGAACACATATGGAATTATGTAGTAAACAAAAAAGTGTTAAACAAACCAGAATATGTTTTATATTTTAGATTCTTCAAAGTAGCCACCTTTTGCTTTGATGACAGCTTTGCACACTCTTGGCAAGTTTGTGTCCAGACTTTTGACCGGTACTATATATTATATGTAATCGAAAATGTTTTACTTAAAAGACAATTGTTTACAGTTATATAGCTGGGCGAGAGCCACACTGTTTAAAAATCTATAATTCACTTTTGGATATTGATAGGCAGCAGTGGAGGCTAGTCGAGGTAGAAATCGGAGGACGGGCTCATTGTAATGCACGGAATAGAATGAGGAATGGTATCGAACAGGTATCATTCTATTCCATGCATTACAAGGAGCCCGTCCTCTGGTTTCTCCCTCCACCGGCTTCCCCTGATAGTTACTGAAGGCCCGTAGGTCCTCCATCAATTCTTCATGTGTCTGAAGTACAGTACAGTCTGCTGTGAAACACAAGCTCTCCAGGCATGAGGCAAAGAGTTCATGCCATGAAGGTGATATACCTCCGGCGCCCTCCGATGTGTAAGGTTATCTGTACGCTACTGTACACAAGAACCTGTCCACGCCTGCTGCTTAACATTCAGAGAGTCATTTGCACGGTCCGTACGAGAGGCCGCTGCATCCGAGCAGGTGAGACAACACAGAACATCAACATAAGTGGGATTCTGGTGTAGCGGAGGTGATTTGGAAACACAGGCTTCGTTTACATTTCGTTTACATTCATGGCATTTAGCAGACGCCTTTATCCAAAGCGACTTACAACAAATACATTTGACTAAGTAAGTGAATCATCTATCCATCAGTCATCATAAGACATTTTAATTTATGCTAGGACCAGGGGCCTTTGGCAGTCACAATGCTAGAAAAAAAAAAAGAAAAGTATTTACAGGAGAGAAACTTGTACAGGAGGGTAGTGGGGATGAAGAGGTCTTTAGGAGGGACAGTGAAGATGTAGCCTGAAGAGACGGGTCTTCAATCTACAGCGGAAGACAAGTCGTGATGAGGTAGCCCTGTCTAAGACACGCCAACACGTGAACTCAGACCTGGAGGATGTTCTTTTGGTCTAATGGCATTGTCATGATGTACAGTGAGAAACATCCCAGAGTGTCGCTTCAGGACAACTGAGAAGCACTTCTGGGAAAAGAAGGTCAGCCTTAACTAGAGCAAGAGTAATGTGATGTCTGTACTGTCAGGGTGAAGTGACTACCGTGCTCGCTTTGAGAGCCTCTCCTGGCTAGAGACACATATGTGACGTAGTTGTTGAATCTTAATCAATCATACTGATAGTTGTTGAATCTTAATCAATCATACTGATAGTTGTTTAGCAAGAGCCGAATTTTTGAAAAGTGCACTTTTTGTTCTGTCACACAGATCCTGTCACGGCTATGTTTGATTATGTAGTCTGGCATCTACTGTCGACACCTGTCTCAAACCAGCTGATTTTTCCAGATGGTTTTAAGGTACGATTTGGTTCCAACACCCATTTTGGGGGGAGGGGTCTATCCCTACAATACGTCACAACAGACACTTTTAACACCCTGACATGAAGCAGATTCTTCACAACAAAACATCTGCAGTAAAGTGTATTTTAAAACTGCTCCATAATCTATTTCCATGACTTATGAAGAGCATCTCTGCTATGTTGCGCATCAAGTCTGATGTATATTTTCACCGTCTGTAAAACCCCACAGAAAAACCCTGAAATAGCATTGCTACAGTGTGCTGCTTGACGAATTGGGTCTGACTGTCTTTCGAAGTAAGGACCTGTTTGATTTCGGCGCATTCCGAACGTCCAACGCTCTTCATTGTTGTTGTTATTCACCTGCAGTGAATGATCTGCCAGCTGTCCGTCTCTTTAACCCCTGTGTGTGCTTCCCATGCACCCCGGCGCTGTCACACGCCACCTGTGACACGGCCTGCATAGATCCAGCATGAGGTAATGAGAAGGTTTAGGATCTCATGCTAAGGTTAAAGGTCATTGGGTTTGGCGGGTGTCATCTAAACAGGCCAGCGTGCCCACTGAGGTCCGTAATAGTATCAGGAGAAACCGAGGGGAGGTCACCGTCTTTAACGCGCGGGGCCACCTCCGCCGTAAATCTTGTAAACCCCGGTATGTAAACAACTTTAATTGCTGCACCAGGGGAGGCTGGTGGAGGTAGAAATCGGAGGACGGGCTCATTTTAATGAGTGGAACGGAACGAGGATCGGTGTCCGACAACGGGGGTTTGATACCATTCCGTTCCACGCATTACAATGAGCCCGTCCTCCGATTTATACCCCCGCCAGCCTCCCCTGTTGCTCGTGAATTTGGTTTTACAGGGCGGTAGTGAATCATATTGGGAGCTCATCAACAGGTGCAATGTGCACATTCAGTGTCCGACACAGAGTTGGAGCATTAACAATGTACTGTTAGCAGTGGTGGACATGGTTTCATCAAAGTGTATGTAGAGTACATTTTATCACGGTGACGAGAGGTGCCATTGCCTTTAAACTTCACCCCTGTGGATCTGTTGGCATTTTGATAATTCACTCAGAATTCTCAAAATTCCTACTCCTAATCTAAAACTTGGAATTTATTAAAAGACAAATAAGGATTCCTTTGCTGTACCCCTCCAAAGAGCCCCTTGAAAACATCCAGTATCCCAATGCTTTCCAACGCCCAATCAGCTCTCTATCCTACCTTTTGTCGATTCCCATAGTAAATATCAAGGGTCAGTATTCATTATGTACATGTGCCCAGAAAAAGATGAAAGTTGCTTCTGTCCTCACATAACGTCATGGCCTGTCTGCCTGCCTGCCTGCCTGCCTGCCTGTCTGCCTGCCTGCCTGCCTGTCTGCCTGCCTACCCGCCTGCCCGCCCGCCCGCCCGCCTGTCTGCCTGCCCGCCTGTCTGCCTGCCCGCCTGTCTCCCTGCCTGCCTGTCTGTCTGCCTGCCTGCCTGCCTGCCTGCCCGCCCGCCCTCCCTGCCCGCCTGTCTGCCTGCCCGCCTGTCTGCCTGCCCGCCCGTCTCCCTGCCTGCCTGTCTGCCCGCCTACCCGCCCGCCCGCCGCCCGCCTGTCTGCCTGCCCGCCTGTCTGCCTGCCCGCCTGTCTCCCTGCCTGCCTGTCTGCCTGCCTGCCTGCCTGCCCGCCCGCCCTCCCTGCCCGCCTGTCTGCCTGCCCGCCTGTCTGCCTGCCCGCCCGTCTCCCTGCCTGCCTCTCTGCCTGCCTGCCCGCCCGCCCGCCCGCCCTCCCTGCCCGCCTGTCTGCCTGCCCGCCTGTCTGCCTGCCCGCCTGTCTGCCTGCCCGCCTGTCTCCCTGCCTGCCTGTCTGCCTGCCTGCCCGCCCGCCCGCCCGCCCTCCCTGCCTGCCTATCTCCCTGCCTGCCTGTCTCCCTGCCTGCCTGTCTCCCTGCCTGCCTGTCTGCCTTCTGGCGGCCATCATGATCTTTTCCCTCATGTGAGTGGCAGGAGGCATGCTGTCAGGCCTGCAAGAAACCTTAACCCCAACCAGCCTGCAAGAAACCCTAACCCCAACCAGCCTGCAAGGCCCAGGCAACCATCTAGAGATCTATCGGGTGGTCAGACCTGTTTGGTTCCTCTCCGGGATGTATTCTCTGTGTCATGACATAGCCATTCCTCTCATCTACATTTAGAAAGATTCCCTCATGGTTACCTAATGTGTCAGTGCGCTGTGCGCCCATAAAAGTAGGACAGGGCTGACCGCCGGCCGTGTGTGTGTGTGTGTGTGTGTGTGTGTGTGTGTGTGTTTGTGTGTGTGTGTCCGTCCAACCATGGATCACCCCGGAGCACCTGTGTGTGTGTGTGTGTGTGTATGTGTGTGTGTGTGTGTGTGTGTGTGTGTGTGTTTGTGTGTGTGTGTGTGTGTGTGTTTGTGTGTGTGTGTGTGTGTGTGTGTGTGTTCCCCAATGGATCATCACCTCGGAGCACCTGTGTGTGGGTGGCCGGCCTCCGCAGGAGAGCAGAGCAGAACTCGACCCACTCAGGGCACCAGGAAGCACAGAGATATTACGTATGGTTGTTGTATGGTATTAAATCAGTCAGTAGTGTATAACATGTGACAGCAGTGCTGATTTGTGGCTTAGGAGAGAAAAATGACCCATATGTGTCGTGTTGATGTTGGCTGCAGTAGGCCTAGTGTGTAGTGTGCTCTTCTAATCAGGGATTAATAAAGTTGTACTGAATTGAATTGGATGTAATGTTGTTGTTGTTGTTTGTTTGCTGTCTTTCCACTTGGAGGCAGGAAGCTGGTCCTGCAGTTGACAGTTGGGGTTAGATTCTGGACAGAGAGAGTGGGGGCTGGAGGTCTTCTTAAAATGTTCCTGTGGGTGTGTAGTGCTTATGATAGACTCAGCCTTTGAAGGTTATTTTTCAACCACTTTATGGATTGCTGCAATTTTCCCATCGTACAGAAATACTGACAAATAAGGCAATGCTGTGGAAATCAATGTATACATTTTTTTTTTTAACAAGAAGTTCAAAGAGTAATATCATGATAGTATCATTTCATTAGGCTCTACATCGTACCAAAATCCACTGCTTTCTGAATTTTGTCCTTCATCTGAGATAAATATTTGAATCCAAAACACTGCCCGAATGTGTTTGAATTAGTCACGAATCACCAGATGTGGCACTTGTGAACATAAGCTGCGCATATAGCCCCCGACTGAGACAAAAAACCCGTTCTAAAACATTGCGCTGTGAATAACCGAGGAAGTGTGACGACACCGCCTTAACGCGCCGCCTTCATTACCGCGAACGCTTAATTTACGCCGCAACTCTGACGTCACTGTCGGGATGAAACTTTTTTCAGATCTCTTTCAACCCGCGTGGTTTGTCATTGATTGGGGTGGAGAGTTGTTGGTAACCAAGGAAACGTGATAATAAATCAAGTCGTAAATGTGTCGAAAGCGTTGTATTTTTTTCCTCATTTGATCAGAGCGGACCATGCAGAACAAAACGCCCCAACACGCCAAAAATCATCCATCATAGGCTGAAATTAAAGTTTTGTATAGCCTGAAATGGGATATAAAACTTAACAGACAGCTAGAACTATGCTAGAACTATCTTTGCATTTTCATTTTGAAAATTAAAAAAGGAGGCCAATGTTAATATGAATATACGAAAAGTAATTAAATGATTGTGAAATGGATGGAACATTCTGAAATTCTGAAATGGATGAACAGATATAGTATGACAAAAGACATATTGAAATAAATAACATATCCCATATATATACAATATATTTGATAAGCATAACACGAATGAATATATGTTCAATATATATGATCTTGACCAGCAGTGTAGCACTAAGGTTCAAATGCAGGGCAATTACCATTAGTCCTATTCAAAGGTGCTGAAAGCTGGAAGCGAGCGGAGGTGCTGTCATGAGCATGCCTATGCCCATCAAGGCGGGGGGGGGGGGGGGGGGGGTGACATCAACACCAATAATGAAGGCGGCTCATCAATGGGCAGGCGAGGGGCTATAAAAGGAACTTTGGGGGACATACACTAAATCTTAACCGATAGGCTGATCCACAAACCGGGTTTACACCCCTGGCCTGTACAGCTCCACATCACAGAACATCACTACACTCTCGCTGGTCCAACTGCAGAGGTAAGGAACTTTCTTATCTCTATTTTGTCTGTATATACATTTCTAACATGAGTGTAATTTGAACTATGTATGTTTACCAAATGTAAATCAATTGTATTAGGCTACAGATTTTTTTTTTCTTCTTTCTTTTGACAGGTCGTCAAAATGTTCTCCACCAGAGCTTTGGACATAAAAGTTGTTTTCATATCTCTCTGCATTTTATACTATTCAACGCACTGCGATGGACGACCTCTGAGGTACTTTTCTCCCCAATACGATGTTTGTAAATAACTTCATAACTTTAATAACTTTAAATGACTTCAGGAATTTCATTATGTCCACCCATACTGTATTGTAGCATTAACATAATTGGATATGGATTATAAATGCACTAGGGTTAGGGTTTGATCACTTTCATATGCCGGCAAAATAGGTTATAATGACAATATATCTCCTGTGAACTAACAGTTGTATGATCTATTCTGTACTCTAAAGGAAGAGATCGGTGGGTGAAGTACAATTTATGCACAACCTAGGAGAACACAAGCACGTGCAGGAGAGGCAGGACTGGCTTCAGATGAAGCTGCGGGACATCCACACAGCCTCGCTGAGGAACGGCCTCGCTCAGGGGGACAAGAGCAGGACCAGGAGGCTTCTTCCCGAGGATCTGCCGGGGCTGGAAGAGTTAACTCCCCAAGAGGTTGAATACCTCTTGAACCTTTTGGAAAAGCTCCTCGCCTCCCGGTGAATTATAGATTGTGAGGTTTTGCCGGTTTTGCCGTTTGTGCGACACCACGTTTGATATTACTTTTTTTTTTTTCTTCTTCTTCTTATTTAAACATATCTTATTTATTTATTGGGCATATGGTTATGAACATGTATTGGAGAAATAATGTGTCAGGAGGCAAGGCGTCCATAATATTATGCTTAAAGCACTTTTATTTATTATTCAGTAGCCTAGTGTTCATCATTAAGATAGGCTATTTACAGTATCTAGCCAAATCAAATGAATGGCAAAAACAGTTTAGGACCAAAATATTGTTTTTATTGTTTGGAAAATCCAGTGTTATTGTTTATTAATTTGATTGACTACATTGTAAGTCCACAAAGAGAAAGCGAATGTCTGTATTTTCGTGTACTATAATGTGCCATAGTAATTGTTATGCAGTATATGATATAGAACCTGTCTCCCTGCGTAGCTGCACTAGTGGACTCAACAGTGTAATTTCTGCATGTATTATGCTTCGTATATTCATGGCTATAGGGATCATTGCAGTGAGGCTAATGTCAACCACAGCTTTACCTGAGGAGGTATTGTGCACTTTAACGGTAGGCTAGAATGTAACTTTAGCCACATATATTTTTGATATCAAGTAAATAAAATCGATTTTAGAAATGCCGAAAAAGTATTGTTTTGTTGTGAACAAAGTGATCAACAAATATATTTTAACATTGAACAAGTAAAATATTTGAAAGTCTACATGATTATTTTTGCAGTAAATGTTAAACGGTTGGCCATGAAACGTGCATTATTATGATCAAGTGAAGATACAATGTATCTTTTCCTTCTTTCGACAATGTTTATTTGTATCCTTTGCTGTCTGACGCAATGTGTCAATCATGTTGAAAGTTCCAAGTATAGTTTCCATCTGAGAAGCGACGTGATTGGTTACTGTCGCACCCCTTCGGTGGTTTCCATGGTAGCGTGGTTGGGCTGGCTACGCTCTCGCGATGTGGCCAGTACGTTGAATATTAAAACAATTACAAAACCCTTAAAAACACAAATAATACATTGAGAGGATTACATGTTTATTCCCAGATATAGTTACAGATAATTTATGGTTCCTTTATCGTTTTTGGATGCATTTCCATTGGCCGGAAGTGTGCGAGCGGAGCGCCGCTATTGGAGCTCAGAGAAGTCAGACGTCCGTCGTCGCGTCAGTCACAACAAGGATCGCGTTGCTAGCTAGCCAGCTAGCTGTCTGTCTGGGCTAACAATGACTCCCGCATATTGACAATCGGCCCGTCAGCGATCTAGATATTTCACTTAGATATTTGTTCAATTTAACTACTGGATACAACTCCGATAAGGAATGTAACTTTAACCCAAGGAGGTAAGTAAGCAAGTTCAACGTCGTCGTTGCTGCTAGCGGTCAGCCCGCTAGCTCGCTTATATCATTAGCTCGCGTGAGTTGCATAGGTATCTGTCTTTACAAGTAATTAACAATCAAGCGAATGTGTCAAATTAAGTTAATGTTATAATAGCTTGACGGCTAGATGTCTAACGTTAGTACCGCCGCAAGCTACCGTTTAAAATCGCAAACTAGGCCTAATTGTTTCTTTGTTTTGGTGGATATATCTGCCGACACTTGGTGTAGCTGCACTTCGTTTATGTAATTGCTATTAAAGTAAGTTATTAAACTTGCACACAACTGTTTCGTCTAGCAAAGTAATTGGCCTTTTTTCAAACGACACCTTTCTTTTACATTCTTGAACGATGTGACTATAGAAGGAAGGTGAAGCTAGCCTGCGTGTTTTTATATTTGCAGGGCATGAATGCACCAATGAACGTTGAGGACATATCGACTGTTGCTACCTCTGCTTGTCTGAGTCTGACCTGTGATGGCTGAAAGTCCACATTTAGATGACCACTCCAGCGACACTGACAACTGCGATCGTAAACCTCAGAGATACTCAAGGTGATCAAATTAAGACAACCCCCCCCCCCCCACCTGTGTAGAGTAGCTTAGTTAACAATACATGATTGTTGAATATCTTAGCTATGCAGAAGGATAGTTAATGAGGATACAGATGTAGCCATACGTGTATGATTTAGAAGAGAAAGCGTTCTCAATCTGACTTCATTTGACTTCTTTGCATAATTAAGTCAGATTAAGAACGCCTTCTCTTCTCTTGAAGTCAGATTGAGAACGCCTTCTCTGATCTTGGAGTCAGATTGAGAACGCCTTCTCTGATCTTGAAGTCAGATTGAGAACGCCTTCTCTGATCTTGGAGTCAGATTGAGAACGCCTTCTCTTCTCTTGAAGTCAGATTCAGAAAGCCTTCTCTTCTCTTGAAGTCAGATTCAGAACGCCTTCTCTAATCTTGAAGTCAGATTCAGAACGCCTTCTCTTCTCAGTTGTACACGTATATCCAATTCAGATGGTCTGCTGGATCCAAGCAAACGTTGAGGCCATTCCATGTAATTGCATAGCCTAATGCTAAAGTTGTTGATCATTGCTTGCGGCATCAATTTTAAAGGTGTTTTTCTTCTTTACTCCTCTGTGTCTACTGAAGGCTTATTTTACCCCATAAACTGGGCAGGGAGGGTGGAGGTATGTGCAGGTTTGACATTTGAACCATTCAACTGAAGCAAAGGCAGGGTGCCCTTGCAGTGGTTGGGCAGCCTAGACAATTTCAATACAATTTCAATACTATGGCAATCACTAGTAAATGTTTTTGGGAAGTAGTGTTTTGGTGATTTTATTGAGCGTCATCAGTGGATTACCTTACACCGGCTAGGCCAGTCTCTAAATGGGTCTGGCTTATCCTGTTTGAGGGTGTGGAGGTAAGGGTGTGTCAGTGGGCGGTTGGCAACTAACTGAATTACTGAATTACAAGTGTGATTGTGTAAATTGAATTGCTGTCTAAGTGCGGTAATGATATAACATTACTAAAGGTAATGATCCCCATGAAAGCCACCATCATTGTTAATTCATGGGGGGGGGGGTTGTGTAACACAGGTATATTATGGTGTAACACCTCATCTGTACAATACAGTGTATGTATGGCGGTATTCCCCGACAAGAGACGCGCCCTAAAACCATTTCACAGTGACTTCAAACATTGTAATCGTCTTTCCTAAAGAAATGTAAAAAAAAAAAAATCACACTCTAGATTGCATTGTAAGCATATTTTATTCTTAATCACAAATAGATTTGAATGTTAGCCATGTGTTTCATAACACAGAATGTCTCAAAGTCAAGATAAGAGGTGCTTTTACGTTATGACGTCCTTCATCCGCCACCTATTTCATCAGCCGAGCCGGGCGTGCTGATACCGGGAC
Source organism: Argentina silus (assembly GCF_951799395.1). Classification (NCBI taxonomy): domain Eukaryota; kingdom Metazoa; phylum Chordata; class Actinopteri; order Argentiniformes; family Argentinidae; genus Argentina; species Argentina silus. Next base: position 1,585,913 of record NC_139657.1, on the reverse strand, counting down.
CCTCGAGTCGGGACCGTCGACCGGGAGGTCGGCCTACGTCAGATGGGCTGCTCCGTGCGTGTCTGACTCAGTGTGGAGGAGAAAAAAAAGAAAAAAAAGCCCAGCCATTCATATCTACGGGTCTCTCTGTCTGAACCGAATGACTGGTCCCTGCGCCTCCCGTCCCGTTTCGTCTCGCCTTTGTTTCCCCCCCGAATCGGTGCGAATGCGATCGCGTCCATTGAAATAGGATTTATTTCTTTTTGGAGCTGGAAGTTTTGGAGCTAGCAAGTTGAACAGGAGTCTTGGCGAAATAATGCTGAAGTTCGAAAGTAATGCCCAAGGATGCTAAACCGGCTGGCAAGCCTGCATTGCTCGGAGGAGTGCACGTCTTTTGTGCTCTCATCCCGCAGCTCATCCCCTGCTGCTTTGTCTTTCATTTGCCGTGCGATAGAGACGGGTAGGTGTGCGCTGCATCCCACATACCTCCCTTTCTATCCCCGTTATGGAATGTCTCGATTCCCGACCGTTACATTTTGAAAATATTTGTCCAACGGTCTTTTTTAACGGTCTTTTTAATTATTAATTAAAAAAAAAAAAATCAAACAATGAAATGATTATTCTTGATACGGAGAGATTGCGACGAGAGTCTGTGTTGAAGGAGGTGTCTGGTTTGGTTTTCGGGGGGGGGGGTCTTATCTAACACGCAGGCTGATGGTGTACCTTTATAGAGGATAAAAGCTCACATTGTCGCTGTTTAACATCCGAGGAGCGGTGTCGGCCGTGCTCTAAATTATGGATGTGCTGGGACCCCCTTTCTTTAAGTAACGGAACTCATGCTGCTGCGTTTATCAGACACGGTGTATTTTTAACACCGGTGCATTCTGTCTGTGCGTTTTGTTGCCTTTGTCACTAGTCCCAGACCGTGTGATATTATTAAGCTAAATTGAATATTTGACACCTTGCAGCTTGCTTCCAAGTAGCCATCGTTTCAGGGAGGTGACTTGGGGATACACATTTTTGTAAGGGTATGGAAAGTGTAGGGGCTATGGTACACATTTTTGTCTTAATTCTTTGACGAGATTAGCGTTGCAGCATGAAAGAGGAGAGGTGCTCTATTTGCTTCCACTGATCATTTGTTAGCTGGCACCCTGCCTGGTTTGTGCATTGGCTGGAAGATTGGTTTTGTGTCTGTAAATGTAGAAAAACCCGGACACCAAAATCATAGGTTACATGTTTGATGTTCTACTGTTCACAGTAGCAAGGGTTCCAACAGAGCCAGTTGTCGGCCTGGATGAGAGGTTAAAGGAGGGGTATTGACAAGCGTCGTGTGTCAGCTCACCTGAATGTCAGCTTACTTCTGAATGCAATGAGGGGAGACGAGGTTACCCCACACCCGCTGCTGCTGCTGCTGCTGCTGCTGCTGCTGCTGCTGCACCTGCTGACCCCACCTTCAAGGACATCCATCCTGCTGTCCAGTGTCTCAACCCCACAGGAGGCTGGTGGAGGTAGAAATCAGAGGACGGGCTCATTGCAGTGCCTACACATGGAATGAGGAATGGTATCAAACACGTGTTTGATACCATTCCTCATTCCATTCCCAGATGCTCGACACTCATTTACCAACCTGAGGAGAAGTCAAATCAGTCCTCTCCAAATCAGTCCTCTCATATCCGCTCCTATAGGCTAGTGGCTCACGGAACAGATCCATTAAGAGCTGTGATTGGCTCTCAAGAGCCGTAGTCCCACAGTGTATTTTATTCCATATCTACTGGTCCTCTGCGGCTCAGTTGATGCAGCATGATGCTCCACCGTCAAGGTTGTTGGTTCGATTCTCGTAGGGACCAACCATACAGAAAGTGTAGGCTACGCGCTCACGCAGCACTGCAACTCCCTCTGGATCGCAGCGTCTGGTAAATGGCTGAATTATCTACTTGACATGAGGGATTTGAATGAATGTACTTGTTGTTTGTTGTTTACATGCCTGGATGCAGGTCTTCCATGCTGGTGCAGTAATGAGGGCAAGCACAAAGAGCAGGGAACCCACAGAGCAAGGAGGGAGGGAGGGAGGGAGGGAGGGAGAGAGGGAGGGAGGGAGGGAGAGAGGGAGGGAGGGAGAGCCCTCAGCCTGAGCCCTGGACAGGCCTGCCTCTGACATGACCTGCATAGGTCAATCACAGCCTGCCCCCCCCCCCCCCCCCCACCACCACCCCCCCCACCACCACCACCACCACCACCACTACTACTCATTAGCATCCATTCAGCCTCTGCCAACATGTACACAACTCACTCACAGCAGTGAGGCTGCAGGCTCTGTGGACACGCACAAAGGCTGTGTAGGCCTTTCGGTTTGTGATGTAACACGGGTTTAGAAGAACACGTTTTAGCTTTGAAAATGGACTGTAAAGAATAATGTCATGTATAGGCTGAAACCCAGATGAAGGTCTAGGACTATCGACCGGAATGTACTTCTTTTTTTGCGATCCATTAAATCATGGTGTCATTGCGCCAGAACGCAGAGTATCATTTCGTCATGTACTGGATATGATCAATATGTTTTGTCTCTGTTTTCAAGGGCAATGGGATCATGTGTGTCTACCCTGAGTCACCATCCGGTAGGGTGGGGGCAGGCAGGTGGTTGGGTGGGGGCAGGCAGGTAGGCAGGCAGGCGGTAGGGTGGGGGCAGGCAGGCAGGCGCTAGGGTGGGCAGGCAGGCGCAGGCGGTAGGGTGGGGGCGGGCGGGCGGGCGGGCAGGTGGTAGGGTGGGGGCAGGCAGGCAGGCGGGCGGGCAGGCGGTAGGGTGGGGGCAGGCAGGCAGGCAGGCGGGCGGGCAGGCGGTAGGGTGGGGGCAGGCAGGCAGTAGGCGCCGGGCGGGTAGTCCAGGGCAGGCAGGCAGGCAGGCAGTCAGTCGCTAGGCAATAGGCTAAGCTAGGTCAGTGGGTTCTCTCTGACTCTTATCAGTGACGGTGGTGGTAGAGGAGGAGGAGGCGGCGGCGGAGGAGGAGGAGGAGGAGGAGGAGGAGGAGGCGGCGGCGGCGGCGGCGGGCGGGCCCTGTTAACGGTTGAATGGGTCCAGTTTTGAATGGGGGAAGCATTAATGAGGCGCACGTCCTCCTCTGGAAGAACAATGAAGGCGGTCGGTTGTGTTTACCTCCTCTCCCTCAGCCTTTACCTCTCTTTCTCTCCCCTCCTCTCTTTCTCTCCCCTCCTCTCTTTCTCTCCCCTCCTCTCCCTCAGTCTTTACTTCTCTTTCTCTCCCCTCCTCTCTTTCTCTCCCCTCCTCTCTTTCTCTCCCCTCCTCTCCCTCAGTCTTTACCTCTCTTTCTCTCCCCTCCTCTCTTTCTCTCCCCTCCTCTCCCTCAGTCTTTACCTCTCTTTCTCTCCCCTCCTCTCTTTCTCTCCCCTCCTCTCTTTCTCTACCCCTCCTTCCCAGCCTACCTCTCTCTCTCTCCCCCTCCCCTCTCTGTCTCTCCCCCTCTCCTCTCTGGCTCTCCCCCTCCTCCTCTCTGTCTCTCCCCCTCTCCTCTCTGGCTCTCCCCCTCCTCCTCTCTGTCTCTCCCTCCCCTCCTCTCTGTCTCTCCCTCCCCTCCTCTCTGTCTCTCCCTCTCCTCCTCTCTGTCTCCCCCTCCTCCTCTCTGTCTCTCACCCTCCTCTCTCTCTCTCCCTTCCCCCTCTGTCTCTCCCTTCCTCCTCTGTCTCACCCTCCTCTCTCTCTCACCCTCCTCTCTGTCTCCTCCCCCTCCTCTCTGTCTCCCCCTCATCTCTGTCTCTCCCCTCCCCTCCCCTCCTCTCTGTCTCTCCCCTCCTCCTCTGTCTCTCCCCCTCCTCTCTGTCTCTGTCTCTCCCCCATGTCTTCAGACTAGCCTCCCCCTCTCTTTGTGCTCCAGCCCATGATTCCCTCCAAGGGCACCCACTTCATCGTCATCATGTTTCATAATCCATAGTCTTGATTACACAGACCGGCTCACTCAGCAGGCCGGCCAGACAAAGCAAGACAGCAGGACAGCTTTCAGAGGCTGCAGCTGAGCTGATAACGGATCTGCTCTCACGCGGATGGGTTAGTTTAGAACGGGGGTGGTTCATCCTCTCCCTGACTGGCAGAGCTCTCACGGGTGAAGAGGCCACAGCAGATAACAGATCTGCTCTCATGTGGATGGGCTCATCTGGGCGTACTGACACAGACCCGCCGCGCGCCAACCGGAGGGAGACCGTGGGGAAGGGCGGCATTCAGAGGTAGGCCTACCGAGGCTGCAGCTGGTAGCAGATCTGCCATCATGTGGGTGGGTTCACCTAGGACTGTGGTTCATTCTCATTAAGATGGAGCACCCAGGCCTAGGCCAACTCGCTAGACGCAAGCTGACCAGACAGAGAGCAGGGAGAGCTCTCAGAGGGAAAGAGGCTGCAGGTGATGACAGATCTCCCCTCATGCAGACAGGTTCAGATCTCCTCTCACGCGGACGGGTTCAGATCTCCCGGGTTCAGACAGGTTCAGATCTCCTCTCACGCGGACGGGTTCAGATCTCCCGGGTTCAGACAGGTTCAGATCTCCTCTCACGCGGACGGGTTCAGATCTCCTCTCATGCGGACAGGTTCAGATCTCCTCTCGTGCGGACAGGTTCAGATCTCCTGGGTTCAGACAGGTTCAGATCTCCCGGGTGCAGACAGGTTCAGATCTCCCCTCGTGCAGACAGGTTCAGATCTCCCGGGTTCAGACAGGTTCAGATCTCCCGGGTTCAGACAGGTTCAGATCTCCCGGGTTCAGACAGGTTCAGATCTCCCGGGTTCAGACAGGTTCAGATCTCCCCTCATGCGGACAGGTTCAGATCTCCTCTCGTGCAGACAGGTTCAGATCTCCTCTTGTGCAGACAGGTTCAGATCTCCTCTCGTGCAGACGGGTTCAGATCTCCCGGGTTCAGACAGGTTCAGATCTCCTCTCACGCGGACGGGTTCAGATCTCCCTCGTGCAGACGGGTTCAGATCTCCCCTCGTGCGGACAGGTTCATTTAGAACGGGCGGTTTACTCCCTCTCCGACTCTGCGTCGCTTTCAGAGGTAGCTTTCATGACACTGCAGATAAAAGAATGGCTCTCATGTGGATTGTTGATCTCCTCCTCCTCCTCCTCCTCCTCCTCCTCCTCTTCTCCCCCTCTCTAAATGTCTCCCCCCGCTGCCGACGTTCCTCCCGTGAAGTGGGAAATAGAGTGGTTGGGATGGTGCTCACTGAGTTTACGTAACCGCAACTTTTTTTTTTGGGGGGGGGGGGGGGGGGGGAGGATTTAAAGAGACGGCGATAGTGGTACTTTAGGTTGCTATTTCGGAGAGCCAGTTCCATCAGAAGTGCATTTGGCGTGCATTCTGTCGATGGGGTTCTATATTTCCGTTGTAATGCTCCAAGGACACTCCGAAAGGAGGGATAGGTCTTGGAGACGATTTATTTGTTGTCCAGTAGTTAAGTGGGGTGTCTTTGGATTGTTTCACGTGGATTCACTCCCTAATGGGTTTCCAGGGTAGGGCTGTAGCCGGGGTAGGGCTGTAGCCGGGGTAGGGCTGTAGCCGGGGTAGGGCTATAGCCAGGCCTAGGCAGCAGCAGCAGTGTTGCCTTGGCCGTCTTTCTGCTGATGGAGATTCAGATGGGTATACTGCAGGCTTTTACTGATGGAGATTCAGATGGGTATACTGCAGGCTTTTACTGATGGAGATTCAGATGGGTATACTGCAGGCTTTTTACTGACTTCTCTGCAGAGATTCAGATGGGTATACTGCAGGCTTTTTACTGACTTCTCTGCAGAGAGAGAGAGAGAGTGTGTGTGTGAGAGAGAGTGAAGAATGCAAAATGTTAGAGACAGAGAGAGCGAGAGAGAGAGAGACAGAGAGGGGGGAGAGACAGACAGACAGAGAGCGAGAGAGAGAGAGACAGAGAGAGGGGGGAGAGACAGACAGACAGAGAGAGAGAGAGAGAGAGAGACAGACAGAGAGAGAGAGAGAGAGAGACAGAGAGAGAGAGAGAGAGAGAGAGAGAGAGAGAGAGAGAGAGAGAGAGAGAGAGAGAGAGAGAGAGAGAGACAGAGAGACAGAGAGACAGAGAGAGAGAGAGAGAGAGAGAGAGAGACAGAGAGACAGAGAGAGAGAGACAGACAGAGAGAGAGAGAGAGAGAGAGACAGACAGAGAGAGAGAGGGGGGAGAGACAGACAGAGAGACAGACAGACAGACAGACAGACACAGAGACAGGGAGAGAGAGAGAGGGAGAGGGAGAGAGAGAGAGAGAGAGAGAGAGAGATATATATGTGTTGTGCATGTATCTCATCTTCTCCCCTCCCACAGTGCCCAGCCCCGTGTGTCCCACCTGGAGACCGACCTGGTGGTCAACATGAGCATGCATGGCGCCTGCGGAGGCCTCGAACGCTCCCGGGACCGCCGACGCTCCAGCGACCGCTCACGAGACTCCTCCCACGACAGGGGTGAAGGTCAGCTGACCCCCTGCATTAGGAACGTGACCTCGCCCACCAGACAGCACACTGGTGAGTATTGTTTCAGCATAGATATAAAATGAATAGAACAGACACTCCCATTCAAATCCACCTTCCATGGTGGGTGTACAAGGCAGTCGGCCATCTTTGATGATTTGCTAGTGAATCGAGTGAATTCTACTTCTATAGTTGTACCTAGCATTACCTTTAATGCTCTCATGTGGCTTCAATCCCTTGAAGACATTTCTGTGCCTGTTTAGTTACTGTGCCCCATAAGGCCTGATACATGATATTATCTGACTGGGTGACTATGATACATGCTATGATACAGGGGAGTCCGGTGGAGGTAGAAATCGGAGGACGGGCTCATTGTAATGCATGGAATGCAATGAGGAATGGCATCAAACACGTGTGAAACCTCCGGTTTCTGTCTCCACCAGCCTCCCCTGAATTATAACACATTCCGTTCCATGCGTTACAATGAGCCCGTCCTCCGATTTCTACCTCCACCAGCCTCCCTTGCTATGATATATTACTGGCATAACTAGGCCTGGTTGCTCCTCCTCTGAGGCTCCCATGTCCAAGCACGGCCGTCAGGTTCAGCACCCTGGCAGCCCCGTGGGTTCAGAGACCCAACCAGAGCTCTCCGAAAACATTCATCCAAACGTCTAAATGATCTGAAAGCCTCTACCTCTAACCGCTTTGAGTGTCGGGGGGGGCGCGGGGGGGGGGAACGCTACACAAATCCAAACGATCAATCAGTCAATCAATCGGTTAAATGATCAATCAACCGTTCAACGAGAGACACCCACTATAGTCATACACACTGACCCTCGGTCGCCCACTCGCTCTCTCTCTCTCCCTCTCTCTGTCTCTCTCTCTCTCTCTCTCTCTCTCTCTCTGTCTCTCTCTCTCTCTCTCTCTCTCTGTCTCTGTCTCTGTGTCTCTGTCTCTCTCTCTGTCTCTCTCTGTCTCTGTCTCTGTCTCTCTCTCTCTCTCTCTCTCTCTCTCTCTCTCTCCCGGGGAATCCAGCCAATGGCTGAACGACTTTTAAGTATCTACGGTGGAGAGGTTGAGTAATGGCTCTTGAAGGGAGAGGATTCATGCTCTTATGAACGCTTTCAATTACCGAAGCGTAGTCAATGAGTCCTGTCTCCATCTCTCCATCCCTCCACCCCACCGGCGTTGCGCTGCGGGGAGAAGAGACAGCCGTGTCAGCGGATCGGCGGCAGAGGCACAAATCGTAGGACGGGTTCATTGTAAATGCATGGAATTCCGTGTTTGATACCATTCCAAATCCATTGAGCCCGGCCTCCGTTTTCTACCTCCACCAGGCCTCCCCCGGCACCTGCCACAGGCTCTTGAGTGTGTACTTGAAATGTGCACTCCACCCTCCCACCCAGATTAATAAAGGATTGACTGATTGACTGGTGTAGGAGATTCTGTGGACGCTAATCCTCTGCTTTTCAACCCATGTAGGGAAACGAGGGAAAAGTAAAGTACAAGTGTTCACTTAAGGAAATAAAGTGTGGAGCCTCTGTTTCTCTGCCCTCCTCCCCGTCCTCCTCCTCCTCCCTCTCTCCCCCCTGCAGATCGTGAACGGGAGGCGGCCTCCTCTTCCTCGCGGCCGTCCAGCCCCCGACCCCCCAGGGCCATGCTGACCAACAGCGCCCCCGGTGGCCTAGCCCTGAGCTGCAGCAGCGGTAGCAGGACCAGTGGCCTGGGCTTGTTCAGCTCTGAGGCCCACTGTAAGGCCCTCGGGGTGGGGGTGGGGGTGGGGGTGGGACTGGCCCACGGACCCGGCGACATGATCTACGTCTACGAGAACGCCAAGGAAGGGGGGCTGCGCAGCATCAGGACGGCCGAGAGGGTCACCCTCATCGTGGACAACACCCGCTTCATAGTGGACCCTGCCATCTTCACGGCCCAGCCCAACACCATGCTGGGCAGGTAGGACTGCACGCCTTAGCATTTGTGACTCACCTGGCTGAATAAAACTGAAATAACTGAATGAATAACAAATGTGTTATTCTCTCGTAGAATGTTTGGATCTGGGCGGGACTACAACTTCACGAGGCCCAATGAGAAAGGAGAGTTTGAGGTGGCAGAAGGAATCAGCTCCACTGTGTTCAGGGCCATCCTGGTAAGATGGGCTACTTTGTGGTCTTGTGTACTTGGAGTGTATCCTCATGACTTTGTAGGGCAGGCTGATCTTGTACACTCACTCAGTCTATCTTCCATTCTGGCTACTTTGGTCTTATTGCCTTGTACTACCCTCACCGAGCACTTTATCAGGAACATTATACTAATACTGGGTAATACTCCCTTTATTACACCTTTATTACAACACTATACTAATACTGGGTAATACTCCCTTTATTACACCTTTATTACAACACTATACTAATACTGGGTAATACTCCCTTTATTACACCTTTATTAGGAACACTATACTAATACTGGGTAGGGCCTCCCTTTGTTCTCAAAACACCCTCAATTCTTCGTGGCATTGATTCCACAAGATGTTGGAAACATTCCTTTGAGATTCTGGTCCATGATGACATGATTGCATCACACAATTCCTGCAGATTTTTCAGGTGCACTTTCAACCTGTGAATCTCCCGTTCTACCACATCCCAAAAGGTGTTCTATTGGATTCAGATCCGGTGACTGGGAAGGCCACTGAAGAACACTGAACTCATTGTCATGTTCATGAAACCAGTTTGAGACGACTTTTGCTTTGTGACATGGTGCATTATCATGCTGGAAGTAGCCATTAGAAGATGGGTAAATTGTGGCCATGAAGGGATGCACATGGTCAGCAACAATACTCAAATAGGCTGTGCCATTCAAGTGATGATTGACTGATATTAACGGGCCCAAAGTGTGCCAAGAAAACATTCCCCACACCATAACACCACCTCCACCATGAGAAGGTGTTCTTAATAAAGTGTTCAGTGAGTGTATATCCTAATAGCTTTCTGATCGTATGTGCTTATAGCATTATCGTATATGCTCTGGTCTGATATCCTTATAGACTCCTCTCTACCCTTATAGACTACCCTCATAGACTACTCTCTACCCTCATAGACTACCCTCATAGACTACTCTCTACCCTTATAGACTACCCTCATAGACTACTCTCTACCCTTATAGACTACCCTCATAGACTACTCTCTACCCTCATAGACTACCCTCATAGACTACTCTCTACCCTTATAGACTACCCTCATAGACTACTCTCTACCCTCATAGACTACCCTCATAGACTACTCTCTACCCTCATAGACTACTCTCTACCCTTATAGACTCCTCCCTACCCTTATAGACTACTCTCTACCCTCATAGACTACTCTCTACCCTTATAGACTCCTCCCTACACTTATAGACTATTCTCTACCCTCATAGACTACTCTCTACCCGTATAGACTACTCTTATAGACTACTCTCTACCCTTATAGACTCCTCCCTACCCTTATAGACTACCCTCTACCCTCATAGACTACTCTCTACCCTCATAGACTACTCTCTACCCTTATAGACTACTCTCTACCCTTATAGACTCCTCCCTACCCTTATAGACTACCCTCTACCCTCATAGACTACTCTCTACCCTCATAGACTACTCTCTACCCTTATAGACTACTCTTATAGACTACTCTCTACCCTTATAGACTCCTCCCTACCCTTATAGACTACCCTCTACCCTCATAGACTACTCTCTACCCTCATAGACTACTCTTATAGACTACTCTCTACCCTTATAGACTCCTCCCTACCCTTATAGACTACCCTCTACCCTCATAGACTACTCTCTACCCTCATAGACTACTCTTATAGACTACTCTCTACCCTCATAGACTACTCCCTACCCTTATAGACTACTCTTATAGACTACTCTCTACCCTCATAGACTACTCTCTACCCTCATATCCTGCTCCATACACAGTGACTCATGTTGGCAGGCGTCATTCTTCTCAGTGAGACAGACATCAGCAGCGTCTCTCAGCTCCCTGTGCCTGTTAAGGTGATCTGGTTCAGGTTGATGGGTCTCATTATTCCAGAGTTCCTCCCCGGGTGTCCCCGCGGACCGGCTCATATTGACGGCGAGAAGGATTAATCTATGCCAGCTCATTAATATTCATGAGTGGAATGTAGAAGCTCTTCTCTTCGGGATTCTATATCCAGCCAGGCCTTCTAATGTGTGTTCAGGCATGTCTGAGGGAGAACAGATAGTGGTCGTCTGTCTTAAACAGGCTCCCCGATCAAGTTTCACGGTATCAAATGAATGTCGTTATTCAATTTGCGCTTTTAAAGGCTCTGCCAAAGGGGCCAAATCATAGGGGTCGATGAATTGAGTAATTCCCATCATTGTTATGAGTGCGCCTAGTGAAACGTCATATCTCCATGTCATTAACCCACCAACTGCCAAAGCATTCCGGAACACTCACCACCTGGATTGCCAAGTGTTCTATGTGGTGTTTACCTAGCAACAACACTCTGATTGGCTATAAAATGAAATGTCATCATTTATGCATTTCTGGTGAAATAAAGCCATCCTTGGCACTCTAGAATGTTGACAATTTGGGCGACTTTATTCACCCTCGGCACTGAATGAGTTAAAAGGCTTGTGTTACATTAGTATGTGCTCTCATATACTCTCATGTGTCTCGTAGCGACTTAAAACAGCAGCTTGTTTGTTCACACCTCTGAGAGGTTGTCAGTGTTGTGGTTTCAGCCCATCTGGTTGGCCGGCGAGCATATTGGACAGACGTGGGGAAAGGCAGCCAGCAGATAATCTGTGTGCAGTTGTAGGCAGTGTGTTACATAAGACAGACTTAGCAGGGATCAGCTACTAATGCTGTACAACATGCTAGTGCTTTTCATTGGTGGGTCTGCTCCTGCGTCGCTCACTTCCCTCTCCAGAGACAGAGGCAGGACAACAAACAAGGTAGCGATCTGATCTGATCGTGTGTGTGTGTGTGTGTGTGTGTGTGTGTGTGTGTGTGTGTGTGTGTGTGTGTGTGTGTGTGTGTGTGTGTGTGTGTGTGTGTGTCAGATATCAGTGCTAACGGGGTCGTACAGCGTCCTAGTGGTATCTGTGTGTTTATGCTTCAGGGTAGAGAAAGACAAATATCAGTGTCTCTGAACAAGCTGAAGGCAACGTTGTGTTTGATTTCATGGCTCATCAGGGCTTGTCCGTGTCGAACCACGGTCCCGCTGTAAAGAGCAGAGAGAGAAGGAGACTTCTGAATGTTTTTTTTATTTAGCTCTTTTTAAGCAGTGCATTATTCCAGCACCAGATATCTTTACACCATCCCACGTCTCCAGTCAGTCCACAGAGAGTATTCTAGAGCAGTGGTTCCCAAACTTTTAACAGTCATGTACCCCCTGTTGGTTATTTTGTAGCCTAATTGATATTCTATGAACATTATCCCTGACATATTAGACATTGTGATAATATTATTCTGTTGGATAGGGTGCATGCATTTATTTTTGGTACTGAGACTGCAGTTGGCTATTCAACAGGCCTGTTTGGGAAGGGAAATCACAGATTTAGTTTGCGTACCCCCCTAGATCGATCCCCACTTTGACAATAGTGGTTCTAGAGAACCTCACGACGCCACGAACAAATGACTTGAGCAGTGGAGGTCCATGGCCTCCGTCTTCCCTGTGTGTGTTGGCCTGGTCTCAAACAACATTGATCGGGGGGGGGGGGGGTACACAATGCCCCCCTACTCTTGGTCCAGGTTCACTTTGCCCCCAAAGATAAACAAAACATTGAAAAAGCTTAAAACCTCGATTCAGAAGCAACGGCTGCAGAAAAATAAACAGCGGTTGCAAATAATATGAATAATATCCTGTAGTAAACACAAGTGGCGGGAAACGGTAGGGTTACATTTGGAAACGGAACAGCAGAATGAAGAATCTGCCGCTACAAGTCCCCGAGAGAGATGGAGAAATAGAGACACACACACACACACACACACACAGCGAGCTCTGAGCGTCAAAGGAGAATGGAGCGGCAGACCAAAACAACAGAGAGAGGAAGAGGGTAGCAGCTAGTGTATTAGCATTCTGTACAGAGCCACACACACACACACACACACACACACACAGCCATGTTTGACTCTGCAGCCTGGGGAACAGCCAGCTGCTGCGCTGCTCTCTGCATCTCTCCTCCTTTCTCCCTCTCTCTCTCTCTCTCTCTCCCTCCCTCCCTCTCTCTCTCTCTCTCTCTTTCTTTCTTTCATTATTCATTATTCAGCATTATTCTTGAACCATCTCCATGTTTCACTGGCTGTGTATGGATCAGTGGAGGTGGGGGAGGTGTGTGTGTGTGTGGGGGGGGGGGTGTGTGCTGTTGATGACGGGAGTGTGTGTGTGTGTGTGGTGGGGGGGGGCGGGGTGGCGGCGGGCGTACTGACGTCGCTGCCATTTGCTTTTGTTGACGACGAGGGAGGGAGGGAGGGAGGGAGGGAGGGATTTGTGAGCAGCAGTGAGCAGCAACAGCAGCGTCAGTAATGGCTGCCTGTTTGTCCCCCTTCCCCCCCCCCCCCCTCCCCTCTGCCTGTGTGTGTGTGTGTGTGTGTGTGTGTGTGTGTGTGTGTGTGTGTGTGTTAAATGGCAGGATTACTACAAATCAGGGATAATCCGCTGTCCCGACGGCATCTCCATCCCCGAGCTGAGGGAAGCATGTGACTACCTCTGCATCTCCTTCGACTGCTCCACCATCAAGTGCAGAGACCTCAGTAAGTAGTGGTGGCCACAAGGGGGGAGGGGGGGAGGAGGAGGAGGGAGGGGGGGGGGGGGGGGAGGAGGAGGAGGAGGGAGGAGGGGGTTGGTGGCGGAGGAGGTAGAAATGGGAAGAGGACTGGCTCCTTGTCAAGCGCGGAACGGAAGGAGGAAACGTGTTTGATGCCGTTCCTCTGTTCCCGTTCCTCTGTTCCCGTTCCTCTGTTCCCGTTCCGTGCGTGACAGTGAGCCCGTCGTCGCCCCGGTTTCTTGCCTCCGCTGGTGGTGGAGATGTCTGCTCTAAGGCTGTCGTAGCCCTTCCCCCTGCTGCTCTGAGGGCTCCATGGGCGTTGCGTGTGTGATGAGCCCTGTGTGGTTGACAGAGCTGTACTAGTGGAGATGAAGCCTTTTTCCTCAGCTTTCTCTTGGCTTGGTAGGCTTTGGCTTGGTAGGCTTTGGCTTGGTAGGCTTTGGCTTGGTAGGCTTTGGCTTGGTAGGCTTTGGCTTGGAAGGCTTTGGCTTGGTAGGCTTTGGCTTGGTAGGCTTTGGCTTGGTAGGCTTTGGCTTGGTAGGCTTTGGCTTGGTAGGCTTTGGCTTGGTAGGCTTTGGCTTGGAAGGCTGACGATCGCTCGCTGTGATGTTTCAAGCATAATGATGTGACGAGTAGCCTTTGAAATGGTGTGTGTCTGTATCTGTCTGTCTGTCTGTCTGTCTGTCTGTCTGTCTGTGTGTGTATGTGTGTGTGCGCATGTATCTGTCTGTGTCTATGTCTGTATCTGCATGTCTGTATGTGTGTGTGTGTGTGTCTGTGTCTGTATCTGTGTGTGTGTCTGTGTGTGTGTGTGTCTGTCTGTGTGTGTGTTTGTATCTGTGTGTGTGTTTGTGTCTGTCTCTGTGTCTGTGTGTGTGTCTATATCTGTGTGTGTGTGTGTGTCCGTGCAGCCAGTGTGGGTAGGAGGAACAGTCAGCCTTGTTCTGTAAGTAGGTCAGTATTAGCTGTGAGGTTTGATGCTAGTCACATCGCAGCGCAGAGCAGAGCTGACACAATGTGGGTCACTCTGACACTGACTGCTACAGCCATTGATTGACATGTGGACGCATTGCTCTGTCTCTCTCTCTCTGTCTGTCTGTCTGTCTCTCTCTGTCTGTCTGTCTCTCTCTCTCTCTCTATCTATCTATCTATATTTCCCATTCTCCCTTTTTCCTGTGACCTCTGACTCCTGTTCCACTTCCTGTCTGTCTGTCTCTAAGGTGCACTGATGCACGAGCTGTCCAACGATGGCGCCCGGAGGCAGTTTGAGTTCTACCTGGAGGAGATGGTGCTGCCGCTGATGGTGGCGAGCGCCCAGAGCGGGGAGCGGGAGTGTCACGTGGTGGTGCTGACGGACGACGACGTGGTGGACTGGGATGAAGAGTACCCTCCGCAGATGGGAGAGGAGTACTCTCAGAGTGAGCATACGGGCG